>NW_027287316.1:28512934-29112934 GCF_022747635.1 Hetaerina americana
AATTCGCAGAGTTTTGTCACAGATTGTGCCTGGGGACCCAAAGAGCGTGAAGAAGCTCCGGGATGGTACACTACTTATAGAGACCCTGAACGATACACAAAGCGATAAACTGCTTGCTATGGGAATGCTCCATGACATTCCGATTAAGGTGGAGGTGCACCGCACTCTTAACACCTGTCGGGGAGTCATCAGTCACTACGACCTCCTATACGTGGACATCGAAGAAATCAAGAGAGAAATGTTCTCTCAGGGAGTGACTGATTGTCGTCGACTCACCACGAGGCGCAACGGAGAAAACGTAAACAGCACCTCCGTGATCTTGACGTTTGCGCGTGATAGACTACCCGACAAGGTGTTTGTGGGCTATGAATCGGTACCAGTGAGGCCATTCATCCCAAATCCCGTGCGTTGTTTCAAATGCCAACGGTTCGGCCATGTCGCGTCGCGTTGCGAGGGTAAGGCCACCTGCCCGCGCTGTGGCAAAGACGCGCACGAGGATAAAGAGTGCTCTTCGGAACCTCTTTGTGTCAATTGCGAGGGTACACACCCAGTGTACTCTCGTGATTGCCCGAAGATGAAAGAAGAGAGGAAAGTCATGGAGATAAAAACCCTTGAAAAAATCCCATATGCGGAAGCGAGGAGAAAATACAGGGCGCTAATCGCTCCAACTTTCTCCCGGTCCTTTGCTTCCGTTGCAACCACGCAATGTGTAAAGTGTACCATCGCCACGCAGACGGAGATACCGAAAGAATCCCCAGTTGAAAACACGCAAGTGCCTAAACCCAAAAGGGTGAAGGATGGGAAGAGTAAGGTGGACAAGGAGCCACCTACTCCTGTGGGCCCTTCAAAGAAGAGCCCACAGAAAACCACCAAGGGGAACACGCCAAAAGGGCGTGAGAATACACCTTCCCCGCCGCCTCCAGTGAAGTCAAAGAGGCCGGAGGTAATTGAAGAGGACCAGAGTATCTCTGATACTGAGGTCTTCGCAAACGAGTGGAAGAGGAAACATCGCTTCAAGCGATAACCTCAATAGAGTTGGTCATCTCCCTTTTTAGTCATCTTATTTATTTATATATTTATTTATTTATTTTAATTTAACACTTTAAATGTGTTCCATTCTGCAGTGGAACTGCAATGGCTTTTATCGGCACAAGGAGGAGCTGGCCATTTTAATCCAAGATTTTAAACCCTCTTGTATTTGTCTCCAAGAGACCCATTTTAAGGCTGAAGATAAGGGTATTCTGAAGGGATTCACTGTTTTTAGAACGGATGACCTAAGTGGCCAACGAGCCCAAGGGGGAGTAGCAGTTGCGGCCCGTGAGGCCCTTTACACCTCGCGAGTCCAACTGAACTCTCCATTCCAGGCCGTCGCTGTCACGGTGCACACCCCTGAGAGGATGACGTTATGCAACGTGTATCTGCCAGAGGGTGCACCGGTGACCCGCCTGAACCTTGAAGCCCTTGTCCACCAGCTTCCTCAGCCGTTCATTTTGATGGGAGATTTTAATGCCCATGATCCTCTCTGGGGAGGGCCAGAAACCCAAAGCAATAGGAGAGGTCGAATTTTATCCAACTTTATTGAGGATTTTAACCTGTTTTTATTAAATAGCGGCGAAAAAACCCGCTTTAACAGCTTCAATGGGGAATTCTCAGCAATAGATCTTTGTCTATGCTCGAGAAGTCTAGCCCCAAAGCTGAAAATGTCCACCCACAACGATCTCTGTGGGAGTGACCATTTTCCTCTTCTACTCGTTAAGGAAGACTCTTCGCCCACCATTTCAAAACCTCCGGAAAAGTGGCGTATTAACCGTGCGGACTGGCCACTTTTTAAGCGTACGTTTACATATAAACACGACGCAAGTTTCGACGCGTTGCACAACGTCGATAAACTAAGTTCAACGCTGTTGGCGGCAGCTACCAAAAGTATCCCTCGTACGTCCGGGAACATTAATCGAGCTCCTGTCCCTTGGTGGAACGGGGAATGCGACCGGGCGATTCGGGCGAGGAAAAAAGCATTAAATATTTTTAGAAAATATCCCACGGCAACTAATCTGGCATCGTACCGCCGCCTGAGAGCGCGAGCTCGAAGGGCCGTGAAGGAGGCCAAGAGGGCTTCCTGGATAGAATACGTCTCTACCATCAACCATCGCACGCCGCTTGGTCAGGTATGGGACAAAGTCAAGAAAATCTCCGGGTCCAAGGGCTCATTTGTCATCTCGCCATTGCTTGTTGCTGGCCGGGTGGTTAATTCACCTGCCGAAATAAGCAACATATTTGCCAGTCAGTTCGCGGCCAATAGCAGTGACGAGGGCTATGCCGCGGACTTTGCGAACCTGAAGAGGCGATGCGAGAGAGTCCCTCTCAATTTTGGTGCAGGTCCTACAAGTGAATATTACAATGAGCCTTTCACGTCCTGGGAGCTTAAATCTGCCATCGAAGACTCCCATTACACCTCGCCAGGGGCGGACGAAATCCACAACGCATTTCTCCGGAACATTCCGGAAACTGCGATTGGGGAGGTCCTAAATACCCTCAACCAACTTTGGAACGAGGGCAGTTTTCCAAATGCCTGGCGAGAGTCCATCGTGATACCAATCCCAAAACAGGGCAAGGACAAAAATGACCCGAACAACTACCGTCCCATATCTCTCACCAGCTGCCTGTGCAAGGTGATGGAACGGATGGTAAACCGACGTCTCATGTGGTGCTTGGAGAGTCGACACCTGCTCTCCGACGCTCAGTGCGGCTTTCGGCGTGGCAGGTCCACGACAGACCATCTGGTGCGCACTGAGAACTTCATCCAGGAAGCCTTTCTCCACCGTCAACACGTCATAGCAGTCTTTTTCGACCTGGAGAAGGCCTATGATAGTGTGTGGCGATGGAGAATCCTCAACACGCTCCACAAGTGGGGATTTAGAGGCAACATGGCCCTATTTATCAGAAATTTTTTAACTAACCGCCTTTTTAAAGTAAGGACTGGGAAGCACTTATCCCGATCTTTTACACAGGAGAACGGGGTACCCCAGGGTTCAGTACTGAGCGTGACGTTATTTGCCATCGCCATCAACGACGTGGTGGAATGCATCAATGCCCCGGTGATGGCATCGCTCTATGTGGACGACTTAGCCATATTTTGCCGGTCGACACGACTGCCAAACGCTTCCAGGCAAGCCCAGGTGACTCTAAACAAACTGGGAGAGTGGTCGCGAAAGAACGGATTTCGTTTCCCCATGGAGAAAACGAAATGCGTGCACTTTCACCGTCTTCGCGGTTACCACGTTACCCCGACCCTAACCCTGTTGGGTAGGATTCTTCCATTTGTGGAGTCCGTCCGCTTTCTCGGCATGATCCTGGACCAAAAGCTGAACTGGCGGGAGCATATCCGCGTGTTACGCGAGAGGTGTCGCCAAACCCTCAACGTTTTAAAGTTTTTAACTCACTCCACTTGGGGAGCAGACCGCTCCACCATGCTTTTATTGTACAGAGGCTTGGTGCGATCCAAACTGGACTATGGTTCCATAGTGTATTCCTCAGCACGAGAGTCTTACTTGAGACCACTCACATGTGTCCACAATGCTGGGATACGGTTGGCCACCGGGGCATTTAGAACAAGCCCAGTCCCAAGCTTACTTGCAGACGCAGGGGAGCCTCCGTTGGAAACCCGCAGGATGATTTTAATGGGCAACTATGCCTGTAAAATTTTATCAGAGACAATCCACCCTTGTTTTAACATAGTTTTTAACCAACGGTTTTTAGACTTATTTAACAGGCGGAGAAGGGCAACTAGGCCCTTTGCCGTTCGTTTTAATGATTTTATTAATGAGGTAAATTTTACATTTCCTCAAATATGCCCCGTCTCCTATGCTAAGTATCCGCCTTGGTTAACACCAATGCCGGATATTAAACTCATTGCCAGTGCACGCCGCAAAGCCAAAACGACCGATTCCGAATACCAGGAGCTCTTCAGTGCCGTCCTCAGCTCACTTTCTGACTTTGTCCCAGTCTACACCGACGGGTCAAAGTCAGAATCTGCATGTGCCTATGCGGTCGTGTCCCACTACCATGGAGTCGTGAGGAAAAAACTGCACACTTCTTGCAGCATTTTCACAGCCGAGCTGTCAGCCATAAGGACGGCCCTAGGAGAAATAAAAGAAAGCAATGGCTCTTTCCTCATCTGCACCGACTCGTTGAGCGCCCTAAAATCTTTATCGGCCTTTGCACCTGTGCACCCGATAGTCCAGGAGATCCATTATACCCTGTTGTCCCTTCAGAGAAAGGGGAACAGGGTCTCCTTTATATGGACTCCTGGTCACGTCGGCATAAGAGGCAACGAAAAAGCTGACCAGGCAGCGAAGGATGCCCTTCGACAACCCGAGACCGACTCCACCTTGGTTCCAATGGAGGACGTGAAGGCCGCCTTGCGGAACTCGGTCCTGCATCAGTGGAAGGAGACTTGGCAGTCTCTTCAAAATAATAAACTCAGGGCAATAAAACCGGTCGTTTCACCATGGTCCTCTTCCATCCGGAACATTCGGAGGGAAGAGGTCATGATTACGCGCCTGAGAATAGGACACTCTGCCCTCACTCATTCGTACCTCTTTGCGGAGGTAAAAGAACAGCCCCGCTGCAATGAGTGTTTCCAACCCCTGACGATAAAACATATCCTGACGGAATGTACAACATACCAAAGGGCCAGAGACATGTTGAAGATAAGGGGAGACTTAAAAAATATTTTAGGGGATGACTCTGGGTCTATAAATCGAGTCTTAACTTTTTTAAGGGCAACCGGTTTAATGGGGCAGCTTTAGCTTCGGAGCGCATAATTTTAATGCTTCTTGATTTTAGCATTTTCCTTTTTTTTTGTTTATTTTATTTATTTATATATTTATTCGTATTTATCTGTTTACTTATTCCTAGTTTAAAAGGAACATAAGTTTTACGTAATGACAGTGGTGCAAAATGACCATAGCTGTCGACGCACCCTACAAACCCCTAAAACTACTACTACTCGAGAAGGCCTACGACAGTGTGTGGCGACGAAAGATTTTAAACACGTTGCAAAAGTGGGGTTTTAAGGGCAATATGGCCATATTTATAAAAAAAATTTTAACAAACCGCCTTTTTAGAGTAAGGACGGGCAATCATGTATCCCGATCCTACACTCAGGAGAACGGCGTACCTCAGGGATCAGTGCTGAGCGTGACGTTGTTCGCCATCGCAATCAACGACGTCACGGAATGCATCAATGCCCCGGTGATGGCATCGCTATTTGTTGACGACCTGGCTATTTTCTGCCGCTCTACAAGACTGGCATACGTCTCCAGGCAAGCCCAGGTCACCTTGAACAAACTGGGAGAGTGGTCGCGAAGGAACGGGTTTCGCTTCTCCACGAAGACAACGAAATGTGTTCATTTCCACCGTCTTCGCGGACAGCACATACCACCGACCTTAGGCCTTCTGGTCAGAAATCTCCCATTTGTCGAGTCCATCCGCTTTCTCGGCATGATCCTGGACGAAAAACTAAATTGGCGGGAGCATATACGGGTATTACGGGAGAGGTGTCGCCAGACCCTAAACGTCCTAAGGTTTTTAACCCACTCCAAATCGGGAGCAGCCCCCCTGCGGGTAGGGGGGTAGAGAATACTCCCGCAGTATCCCTGCTTGTCGTAAGAGGCGACTAAAAGGGCGGGGAGAAAACCCCGAAAACAAACCCCAAGCCAGCAAGGGATGCGTCCGGACAGTGCTGTGGATCCACTGTCTGTGAGCGGCCATACCATCTGGCCTGCGATCCGCCCAGGTGTTTGCCGTGCCTGGAGACCCGTAAGGGAGAAAAGGGGATCCTGGAGGGTGAGCTTTCTGGTTCCCAGCAGGGTGTCGGATGCCCTGTATGGACCGGGGAGTGATACCCCTCTTCGGCCCCGGATTTCGTGTAAACGGGAGGCCGGGAGCTAGCCACTCCCGGTCAATCGGCTTCCGTCGCGTTTTCGCTCCGGTGGCGAGTGCCAAGGTTGTGGGGGTCTGCGTAGGGAGGTCGGAGATGTAAGGGTTTTGGTGGGCCCTTGCACCGAAGATCCACCCCGAAACAGACAACCACTCCTGAAGCGCTATATCCCTCGAGTTAACCCTGGCGACCGCTCCGGTTTGGCGGAGTGGCGTCCCAAATGTGTGGCTCCGTGGCGGGTGGGGAGGCCGAGGGACGAATCATTTATTATTATGGAGGAAAAACCCTTTCCACCACTTAAAAGATCCCGTCCGGACACCGGCGGGGGAGAAAAGTGTATTGGCGCATGTAAGCGCTATTTAATTATGTCTTGTGCAAAGGAAGGTGAGACCTTGAAAAAGTTTTCTCCCTTCTTAATTCGCAGAGTGTTATCACAGATTGTGCCTGGGGACCCAAAGAGCGTGAAGAAGCTCAGGGATGGTACACTACTTATAGAGACCCTGAACGACACACAGAGCGAAAAACTACTTGCTATGGGAACGCTCCATGACATTCCGATTAAGGTGGAGGTGCACCGCACTCTTAACACCTGTCGGGGAGTCATCAGTCACTACGACCTCCTATACGTGGACATCGAAGAAATCGAGAGAGAAATGTTCTCTCAGGGAGTGACTGATTGTCGTCGACTCACCACGAGGCGCAACGGAGAAAACGTAAACAGCACCTCCGTGATCTTGACGTTTGCGCGTGATAGACTACCCGACAAGGTGTTTGTGGGCTATGAATCGGTACCAGTGAGGCCATTCATCCCAAATCCCGTGCGTTGTTTCAAATGCCAACGGTTCGGCCATGTCGCGTCGCGTTGCGAGGGTAAGGCCACCTGCCCGCGCTGTGGCAAAGACGCGCACGAGGATAAAGAGTGCTCTTCGGAACCTCTTTGTGTCAATTGCGAGGGTACACACCCAGTGTACTCTCGTGATTGCCCGAAGATGAAAGAAGAGAGGAAAGTCATGGAGATAAAAACCCTTGAAAAAATCCCATATGCGGAAGCGAGGAGAAAATACAGGGCGCTAATCGCTCCAACTTTCTCCCGGTCCTTTGCTTCCGTTGCAACCACGCAATGTGTAAAGTGTACCATCGCCACGCAGACGGAGATACCGAAAGAATCCCCAGTTGAAAACACGCAAGTGCCTAAACCCAAAAGGGTGAAGGATGGGAAGAGTAAGGTGGACAAGGAGCCACCTACTCCTGTGGGCCCTTCCAAGAAGAGCCCACAGAAAACCACCAAGGGGAACACGCCAAAAGGGCGTGAGAATACACCTTCCCCGCCGCCTCCAGTGAAGCCAAAGAGGCCGGAGGTAATTGAAGAGGACCAGAGTATCTCTGATACTGAGGTCTTCGCAAACGAGTGGAAGAGGAAACATCGCTTCAAGCGATAACCTCAATAGAGTTGGTCATCTCCCTTTTTAGTCATCTTATTTATTTATATATTTATTTATTTATTTTAATTTAACACTTTAAATCTGTTCCATTCTGCAGTGGAACTGCAATGGCTTTTATCGGCACAAGGAGGAGCTGGCCATTTTAATCCAAGATTTTAAACCCTCTTGTATTTGTCTCCAAGAGACCCATTTTAAGGCTGAAGATAAGGGTATTCTGAAGGGATTCACTGTTTTTAGAACGGATGACCTAAGTGGCCAACGAGCCCAAGGGGGAGTAGCAGTTGCGGCCCGTGAGGCCCTTTACACCTCGCGAGTCCAACTGAACTCTCCATTCCAGGCCGTCGCTGTCACGGTGCACACCCCTGAGAGGATGACGTTATGCAACGTGTATCTGCCAGAGGGTGCACCGGTGACCCGCCTGAACCTTGAAGCCCTTGTCCACCAGCTTCCTCAGCCGTTCATTTTGATGGGAGATTTTAATGCCCATGATCCTCTCTTGGGAGGGCCAGAAACCCAAAGCAATAAGAGAGGTCGAATTTTATCCAACTTTATTGAGGATTTTAACCTGTTTTTAATAAATAGCGGCGAAAAAACCCGCTTTAACAGCTTCAATGGGGAATTCTCAGCAATAGATCTTTGTCTATGCTCGAGAAGTCTAGCCCCAAAGCTGAAAATGTCCACCCACAACGATCTCTGTGGGAGTGACCATTTTCCTCTTCTACTCGTTAAAGAAGACTCTTCGCCCACCATTTCAAAACCGCCGGAAAAGTGGCGTATTAACCGTGCGGACTGGCCACTTTTCAAGCGTACGTTTACATATAAACACGACGCAAGTTTCGACGCGTTGCACAACGTCGATAAACTAAGTTCAACGCTGTTGGCGGCAGCTACCAAAAGTATCCCTCGTACGTCCGGGAACATTAATCGAGCTCCTGTCCCTTGGTGGAACGGGGAATGCGACCGGGCGATTCGGGCGAGGAAAAAAGCATTAAATATTTTTAGAAAATATCCCACGGCAACTAATCTGGCATCGTACCGCCGCCTGAGAGCGCGAGCTCGAAGGGCCGTGAAGGAGGCCAAGAGGGCTTCCTGGATAGAATACGTCTCTACCATCAACCATCGCACGCCGCTTGGTCAGGTATGGGACAAAGTCAAGAAAATCTCCGGGTCCAAGGGCTCATTTGTCATCTCGCCATTGCTTGTTGCTGGCCGGGTGGTTAATTCACCTGCCGAAATAAGCAACATATTTGCCAGTCAGTTCGCGGCCAATAGCAGTGACGAGGGCTATGCCGCGGACTTTGCGAACCTGAAGAGGCGATGCGAGAGAGTCCCTCTCAATTTTGGTGCAGGTCCTACAAGTGAATATTACAATGAGCCTTTCACGTCCTGGGAGCTTAAATCTGCCATCGAAGACTCCCATTACACCTCGCCAGGGGCGGACGAAATCCACAACGCATTTCTCCGGAACATTCCGGAAACTGCGATTGGGGAGGTCCTAAATACCCTCAACCAACTTTGGAACGAGGGCAGTTTTCCAAATGCCTGGCGAGAGTCCATCGTGATACCAATCCCAAAACAGGGCAAGGACAAAAATGACCCGAACAACTACCGTCCCATATCTCTCACCAGCTGCCTGTGCAAGGTGATGGAACGGATGGTAAACCGACGTCTCATGTGGTGCTTGGAGAGTCGACACCTGCTCTCCGACGCTCAGTGCCGCTTTCGGCGTGGCAGGTCCACGACAGACCATCTGGTGCGCACTGAGAACTTCATCCAGGAAGCCTTTCTCCACCGTCAACACGTCATAGCAGTCTTTTTCGACCTGGAGAAGGCCTATGATAGTGTGTGGCGATGGAGAATCCTCAACACGCTCCACAAGTGGGGATTTAGAGGCAACATGGCCCTATTTATCAGAAATTTTTTAACTAACCGCCTTTTTAAAGTAAGGACTGGGAAGCACTTATCCCGATCTTTTACACAGGAGAACGGGGTACCCCAGGGTTCAGTACTGAGCGTGACGTTATTTGCCATCGCCATCAACGACGTGGTGGAATGCATCAATGCCCCGGTGATGGCATCGCTCTATGTGGACGACTTAGCCATATTTTGCCGGTCGACACGACTGCCAAACGCTTCCAGGCAAGCCCAGGTGACTCTAAACAAACTGGGAGAGTGGTCGCGAAAGAACGGATTTCGTTTCTCCATGGAGAAAACGAAATGCGTGCACTTTCACCGTCTTCGCGGTTACCACGTTACCCCGACCCTAACCCTGTTGGGTAGGATTCTTCCATTTGTGGAGTCCGTCCGCTTTCTCGGCATGATCCTGGACCAAAAGCTGAACTGGCGGGAGCATATCCGCGTGTTACGCGAGAGGTGTCGCCAAACCCTCAACGTTTTAAAGTTTTTAACTCACTCCACTTGGGGAGCAGACCGCTCCACCATGCTTTTATTGTACAGAGGCTTGGTGCGATCCAAACTGGACTATGGTTCCATAGTGTATTCCTCAGGACGAGAGTCTTACTTGAGACCACTCACATGTGTCCACAATGCTGGGATACGGTTGGCCACCGGGGCATTTAGAACAAGCCCAGTCTCAAGCTTACTTGCAGACGCAGGGGAGCCTCCGTTGGAAACCCGCAGGATGATTTTAATGGGCAACTATGCCTGTAAAATTTTATCAGAGACAAACCACCCTTGTTTTAACATAGTTTTTAACCAACGGTTTTTAGACTTATTTAACAGGCGGAGAAGGGCAACTAGGCCCTTTGCCGTTCGTTTTAATGATTTTATTAATGAGGTAAATTTTACATTTCCTCAAATATGCCCCGTCTCCTATGCTAAGTATCCGCCTTGGTTAACACCAATGCCGGATATTAAAATCATTGCCAGTGCACGCCGCAAAGCCAAAACGACCGATTCCATATACCAGCAGCTCTTCAGTGCCGTCCTCAGCTCACTTTCTGACTTTGTCCCAGTCTACACCGACGGGTCAAAGTCAGAATCTGCATGCGCCTATGCGGTCGTGTCCCACTACCATGGAGTCGTGAGGAAAAAACTGCACACTTCTTGCAGCATTTTCACAGCCGAGCTGTCAGCCATAAGGACGGCCCTAGGAGAAATAAAAGAAAGCAATGGCTCTTTCCTCATCTGCACCGACTCGTTGAGCGCCCTAAAATCTTTATCGGCCTTTGCACCTGTGCACCCGATAGTCCAGGAGATCCATTATACCCTGTTGTCCCTTCATAGAAAGGGGAACAGGGTCTCCTTTATATGGACTCCTGGTCACGTCGGTATAAGAGGCAACGAAAAAGCTGACCAGGCAGCGAAGGATGCCCTTCGACAACCCGAAACCGACTCCACCTTGGTTCCAATGGAGGACGTGAAGGCCGCCTTGCGGAACTCGGTCCTGCATCAGTGGAAGGAGACTTGGCAGTCTCTTCAAAATAATAAACTCAGGGCAATAAAACCGGTCGTTTCACCATGGTCCTCTTCCATCCGGAACATTCGGAGGGAAGAGGTCATGATTACGCGCCTGAGAATAGGACACTCTGCCCTCACTCATTCGTACCTCTTTGCAGAGGTAAAAGAACAGCCCCGCTGCAATGAGTGTTTCCAACCCCTGACGATAAAACATATCCTGACGGAATGTACAACATACCAAAGGGCCAGAGACATGTTGAAGATAAGGGGAGACTTAAAAAATATTTTAGGGGATGACTCTGGGTCTATAAATCGAGTCTTAACTTTTTTAAGGGCAACTGGTTTAATGGGGCAGCTGTAGCTTCGGAGCTCATAATTTTAATGCTTTTGATTTTAGCATTTTCCTTTTTTTTTTTTTTTGTTTATTTTATTTATTTATATATTTATTCGTATTTATCTGTTTACTTATTCCTAGTTTAAAAGGAACATAAGTTTTACGTAATGACAGTGGTGCAAAATGACCATAGCTGTCGACGCACCCTACAAACCCCTAAAACTACGACAATCCACCCTTGTTTTAACATAGTTTTTAACCAACGGTTTTTAGACTTATTTAACAGGCGGAGAAGGGCAACTAGGCCCTTTGCCGTTCGTTTTAATGATTTTATTAATGAGGTAAATTTTACATTTCCTCAAATATGCCCCGTCTCCTATGCTAAGTATCCGCCTTGGTTAACACCAATGCCGGATATTAAACTCATTGCCAGTGCACGCCGCAAAGCCAAAACGACCGATTCCGAATACCAGCAGCTCTTCAGTGCCGTCCTCAGCTCACTTTCTGACTTTGTCCCAGTCTACACCGACGGGTCAAAGTCAGAATCTGCATGTGCCTATGCGGTCGTGTCCCACTACCATGGAGTCGTGAGGAAAAAACTGCACACTTCTTGCAGCATTTTCACAGCCGAGCTGTCAGCCATAAGGACGGCCCTAGGAGAAATAAAAGAAAGCAATGGCTCTTTCCTCATCTGCACCGACTCGTTGAGCGCCCTAAAATCTTTATCGGCCTTTGCACCTGTGCACCCGATAGTCCAGGAGATCCATTATACCCTGTTGTCCCTTCAGAGAAAGGGGAACAGGGTCTCCTTTATATGGACTCCTGGTCACGTCGGCATAAGAGGCAACGAAAAAGCTGACCAGGCAGCGAAGGATGCCCTTCGACAACCCGAGACCGACTCCACCTTGGTTCCAATGGAGGACGTGAAGGCCGCCTTGCGGAACTCGGTCCTGCATCAGTGGAAGGAGACTTGGCAGTCTCTTCAAAATAATAAACTCAGGGCAATAAAACCGGTCGTTTCACCATGGTCCTCTTCCATCCGGAACATTCGGAGGGAAGAGGTCATGATTACGCGCCTGAGAATAGGACACTCTGCCCTCACTCATTCGTACCTCTTTGCGGAGGTAAAAGAACAGCCCCGCTGCAATGAGTGTTTCCAACCCCTGACGATAAAACATATCCTGACGGAATGTACAACATACCAAAGGGCCAGAGACATGTTGAAGATAAGGGGAGACTTAAAAAATATTTTAGGGGATGACTCTGGGTCTATAAATCGAGTCTTAACTTTTTTAAGGGCAACCGGTTTAATGGGGCAGCTTTAGCTTCGGAGCGCATAATTTTAATGCTTCTTGATTTTAGCATTTTCCTTTTTTTTTGTTTATTTTATTTATTTATATATTTATTCGTATTTATCTGTTTACTTATTCCTAGTTTAAAAGGAACATAAGTTTTACGTAATGACAGTGGTGCAAAATGACCATAGCTGTCGACGCACCCTACAAACCCCTAAAACTACTACTACTCGAGAAGGCCTACGACAGTGTGTGGCGACGAAAGATTTTAAACACGTTGCAAAAGTGGGGTTTTAAGGGCAATATGGCCATATTTATAAAAAAAATTTTAACAAACCGCCTTTTTAGAGTAAGGACGGGCAATCATGTATCCCGATCCTACACTCAGGAGAACGGCGTACCTCAGGGATCAGTGCTGAGCGTGACGTTGTTCGCCATCGCAATCAACGACGTCACGGAATGCATCAATGCCCCGGTGATGGCATCGCTATTTGTTGACGACCTGGCTATTTTCTGCCGCTCTACAAGACTGGCATACGTCTCCAGGCAAGCCCAGGTCACCTTGAACAAACTGGGAGAGTGGTCGCGAAGGAACGGGTTTCGCTTCTCCACGAAGACAACGAAATGTGTTCATTTCCACCGTCTTCGCGGACAGCACATACCACCGACCTTAGGCCTTCTGGTCAGAAATCTCCCATTTGTCGAGTCCATCCGCTTTCTCGGCATGATCCTGGACGAAAAACTAAATTGGCGGGAGCATATACGGGTATTACGGGAGAGGTGTCGCCAGACCCTAAACGTCCTAAGGTTTTTAACCCACTCCAAATCGGGAGCAGCCCCCCTGCGGGTAGGGGGGTAGAGAATACTCCCGCAGTATCCCTGCTTGTCGTAAGAGGCGACTAAAAGGGCGGGGAGAAAACCCCGAAAACAAACCCCAAGCCAGCAAGGGATGCGTCCGGACAGTGCTGTGGATCCACTGTCTGTGAGCGGCCATACCATCTGGCCTGCGATCCGCCCAGGTGTTTGCCGTGCCTGGAGACCCGTAAGGGAGAAAAGGGGATCCTGGAGGGTGAGCTTTCTGGTTCCCAGCAGGGTGTCGGATGCCCTGTATGGACCGGGGAGTGATACCCCTCTTCGGCCCCGGATTTCGTGTAAACGGGAGGCCGGGAGCTAGCCACTCCCGGTCAATCGGCTTCCGTCGCGTTTTCGCTCCGGTGGCGAGTGCCAAGGTTGTGGGGGTCTGCGTAGGGAGGTCGGAGATGTAAGGGTTTTGGTGGGCCCTTGCACCGAAGATCCACCCCGAAACAGACAACCACTCCTGAAGCGCTATATCCCTCGAGTTAACCCTGGCGACCGCTCCGGTTTGGCGGAGTGGCGTCCCAAATGTGTGGCTCCGTGGCGGGTGGGGAGGCCGAGGGACGAATCATTTATTATTATGGAGGAAAAACCCTTTCCACCACTTAAAAGATCCCGTCCGGACACCGGCGGGGGAGAAAAGTGTATTGGCGCATGTAAGCGCTATTTAATTATGTCTTGTGCAAAGGAAGGTGAGACCTTGAAAAAGGTTTCTCCCTTCTTAATTCGCAGAGTGTTATCACAGATTGTGCCTGGGGACCCAAAGAGCGTGAAGAAGCTCAGGGATGGTACACTACTTATAGAGACCCTGAACGACACACAGAGCGAAAAACTACTTGCTATGGGAACGCTCCATGACATTCCGATTAAGGTGGAGGTGCACCGCACTCTTAACACCTGTCGGGGAGTTATCAGTCACTACGACCTTCTATACGTGGACATCGAAGAAATCAAGAGAGAAATGTTCTCTCAGGGAGTGACTGATTGTCGTCGACTCACCACAAGGCGCAACGGAGAAAACGTAAACAGCACCTCCGTGATCTTGACGTTTGCGCGTGATAGACTACCCGACAAGGTGTTTGTGGGCTATGAATCGGTACCAGTGAGGCCATTCATCCCAAATCCCGTGCGTTGTTTCAAATGCCAACGGTTCGGCCATGTCGCGTCGCGCTGCGAGGGCAAGGCCACCTGCCCGCGCTGTGGCAAAGACGCGCACGAGGATAAAGAGTGCTCTTCGGAACCTCTTTGTGTGAATTGCGAGGGTACACACCCAGTGTACTCTCGTGATTGCCCGAAGATGAAAGAAGAGAGGAAAGTCATGGAGATAAAAACACTGGAAAAAATCCCATATGCGGAAGCGAGGAGAAAATACAGGGCGCTAATCGCTCCAACTTTCTCCCGGTCCTTTGCTTCCGTTGCAACCACGCAATGTGTAAAGTGTACCATCGCCACGCAGACAGAGATCCCGAAAGAATCCCCAATAGAAACCACGCAAGTGCCTAAACCAAAAAGGGTGAAGGATGGAAAGAGTAAGGTGGACAAGGAGCCACCTACTCCTGTGGGCCCTTCAAAGAAGAGCCCACTAAAAACCACCAAGGGGAACACGCCAAAAGGGCGTGAGAACACACCTTCCCCGCCGCCTCCAGTCAAGCCAAAGAAGCCGGAGGTAATTGAAGAGGACCAGAGTATCTCTGATACTGAGGTCTTCGCAAACGAGTGGAAGAGGAAACATCGCTTCAAGCGATAACCTCAATAGAGTTGGTCATCTCCCTTTTTAGTCATCTCTTTTATTTATATATTTATTTATTTATTCTAATTTAACACTTTAAATGTGTTCCATTCTGCAGTGGAACTGCAATGGCTTTTATCGGCACAAGGAGGAGCTGGCCATTTTAATCCAAGATTTTAAACCCTCTTGTATTTGTCTCCAAGAGACCCATTTTAAGGCTGAAGATAAGGGTATTCTGAAGGGGTTCACTGTTTTTAGAACGGATGACCTAAGTGGCCAACGAGCCCAAGGGGGAGTAGCAGTTGCGGCCCGTGAGGCCCTTTACACCTCGCGAGTCCAACTGAACTCTCCATTCCAGGCCGTCGCTGTCACGGTGCATACCCCTGAGAGGATGACGTTATGCAACGTGTATCTGCCAGAGGGTGCACCGGTGACCCGCCTGAACCTTGAAGCCCTTGTCCACCAGCTTCCTCAGCCGTTCATTTTGATGGGAGATTTTAATGCCCATGATCCTCTCTGGGGAGGGCCAGAAACCCAAAGCAATAGGAGAGGTCGAATTTTATCCAACTTTATTGAGGATTTTAACCTGTTTTTATTAAATAGCGGCGAAAAAACCCGGTTTAACAGCTTCAATGGGGAATTCTCAGCAATAGATCTTTGTCTATGCTCGAGAAGTCTAGCCCCTAAGCTGAAAATGTCCACCCACAACGATCTCTGTGGGAGTGACCATTTTCCTCTTCTACTCGTTAAAGAAGACTCTTCGCCCACCATTTCAAAACCTCCGGAAAAGTGGCGTATTAACCGTGCGGACTGGCCACTTTTCAAGCGTACGTTTACATATAAACACGACGCAAGTTTCGACGCGTTGCACAACGTCGATAAACTAAGTTCAACGCTGTTGGCGGCAGCTACCAAAAGTATCCCTCGTACGTCCGGGAACATTAATCGAGCTCCTGTCCCTTGGTGGAACGGGGAATGCGACCGGGCGATTCGGGCGAGGAAAAAAGTTTGAATATTTTTAGAAAATATCCCACGGCAACTAATCTGGCATCGTACCGCCGCCTGAGAGCGCGAGCTCGAAGGGCCGTGAAGGAGGCCAAGAGGACTTCCTGGATAGAATACGTCTCTACCATCAACCATCGCACTCCGCTTGGTCAGGTATGGGACAAAGTGAAGAAAATCTCCGGGTCCAAGGGCTCATTTGTCATCTCGCCATTGCTTGTTGCTGGCCGGGTGGTTAATTCACCTGCCGAAATAAGCAACATATTTGCCAGTCAGTTCGCGGCCAATAGCAGTGACGAGGGCTATGCCGCGGACTTTGCGAAACTGAAGAGGCGATGCGAGAGAGTCCCTCTCAATTTTGATGCAGGTCCTACAAGCGAATATTACAATGAGCCTTTCACGTCCTGGGAGCTTAAATCCGCCATCGAAGACTCCCATTACACCTCGCCAGGGGCGGACGAAATCCACAACGCATTTCTCCGGAACATTCCGGAAACTGCGATTGGGGAGGTCCTAAATACCCTCAACCAACTTTGGAACGAGGGCAGTTTTCCAAATGCCTGGCGAGAGTCCATCGTGATACCAATCCCAAAACAGGGCAAGGACAAAAATGACCCGAACAACTACCGTCCCATATCTCTCACCAGCTGCCTGTGCAAGGTGATGGAACGGATGGTAAACCGACGTCTCATGTGGTGCTTGGAGAGTCGACACCTGCTCTCCGACGCTCAGTGCGGCTTTCGGCATGGCAGGTCCACGACAGACCATCTGGTTCGCACTGAGAACTTCATCCAGGAAGCCTTTCTCCACCGTCAACACGTCATAGCAGTCTTTTTCGACCTGGAGAAGGCCTATGATAGTGTGTGGCGATGGAGAATCCTCAACACGCTCCACAAGTGGGGATTTAGAGGCAACATGGCCCTATGTATCAGGAATTTTTTAACTAACCGCCTTTTTAAAGTAAGGACTGGGAAGCACTTATCCCGATCTTTTACACAGGAGAACGGGGTACCCCAGGGTTCAGTACTGAGCGTGACGTTATTTGCCATCGCCATCAACGACGTGGTCCCCCCCGCGGGTAGGGGGATAGAGAATACTCCCGCAGTATCCCTGCTTGTCGTAAGAGGCGACTAAAAGGGCGGGGAGAAAACCCCGAAAACAAACCCCAAGCCAGCAAGGGATGCGTCCGGACAGTGCTGTGGATCCACTGTCTGTGAGCGGCCATACCATCTGGCCTGCGATCCGCCCAGGTGTTTGCCGTGCCTGGAGACCCGTAAGGGAGAGAAGGGGATCCTGGAGGGTGAGCTTTCTGGTTCCCAGCAGGGTGTCGGATGCCCTGTATGGACCGGGGAGTGATACCCCTCTTCGGCCCCGGATTTCGTGTAAACGGGAGGCCGGGAGCTAGCCACTCCCGGTCAATCGGCTTCCGTCGCGTTTTCGCTCCGGTGGCGAGTGCCAAGGTTGTGGGGGTCTGCGTAGGGAGGTCGGAGATGTAAGGGTTTTGGTGGGCCCTTGCACCGAAGATCCACCCCGAAACAGACAACCACTCCAGAAGCGCTATATCCCTCGAGTTAGCCCTGGCGACCGCTCCGGTTTGGCGGAGTGGCGTCCCAAATGTGTGGCTCCGTGGTGGGTGGGGAGGCCGAGGGACGAATCATTTACTATTATGGAGGAAAAACCCTTTCCACCACTAAAAAGATCCCGTCCGGACACCGGCGGGGGAGAAAAGTGTATTGGCGCATGTAAGCGCTATTTAATTATGTCGTGCATAAAGGAAGGTGAAACCTTGAAAAAGGTTTCTCCCTTCTTAATTCGCAGAGTGTTGTCACAGATTGTGCCTGGGGACCCAAAGAGCGTGAAGAAGCTCCGGGATGGTACACTTCTTATAGAGACCCTGAACGATACACAAAGCGATAAACTGCTTGCTATGGGAATGCTCCATGACATTCCGATTAAGGTGGAGGTGCACCGCACTCTTAACACCTGTCGGGGAGTCATCAGTCACTACGACCTCCTATACGTGGACATCGAAGAAATCAAGAGAGAAATGTTCTCTCAGGGAGTGACTGATTGTCGTCGACTCACCACAAGGCGCAACGGAGAAAACGTAAACCGCACCTCCGTGATCTTGACGTTTGCGCGTGATAGACTACCCGACAAGGTGTTTGTGGGCTATGAATCGGTACCAGTGAGGCCATTCATCCCAAATCCCGTGCGTTGTTTCAAATGCCAACGGTTCGGCCATGTCGCGTCGCGCTGCGAGGGCAAGGCCACCTGCCCGCGCTGTGGCAAAGACGCGCACGAGGATAAAGAGTGCTCTTCGGAACCTCTTTGTGTCAATTGCGAGGGTACACACCCAGTGTACTCTCGTGATTGCCCGAAGATGAAAGAAGAGAGGAAAGTCATGGAGATAAAAACACTGGAAAAAATCCCATATGCGGAAGCGAGGAGAAAATACAGGGCGCTAATCGCCCCAACTTTCTCCCGGTCCTTTGCTTCCGTTGCAACGACGCCATGTGTAAAGTGTACCATCGCCACGCAGACGGAGATACCGAAAGAATCCCCAATGGAAAACACGCAAGTGCCTAAACCCAAAAGGGTGAAGGACACAAAGAAGAAGGTGGACAAGGAGCCACCTACTCCTGTGGGCCCTTCAAAGAAGAGCCCACAAAAAACCACCAAGGGGAACACGCCAAAAGGGCGTGAGATTACACCTTCCCCGCCGCCTCCAGTGAAGCCAAAGAAGCCGGAGGTAATTGAAGAGGACCAGAGTATCTCTGATACAGAGGTCTTCGCAAACGAGTGGAAGAGGAAACATCGCTTCAAGCGATAACCTCAATAGAGTTGGTCATCTCCCTTTATAGTCAACTTATTTATTTATATATTTATTTATTTATTTATTTATTTATTTATTTATTTATTTTAATTTAACATTTTAAATGTGTTCCATTCTGCAGTGGAACTGCAATGGTTTTTATCGGCACAAGGAGGAGCTGGCCATTTTAATCCAAGATTTTAAACCCTCTTGTATTTGTCTCCAAGAGACCCATTTTAAGGCTCAAGATAAGGGTATTCTGAAGGGGTTCACTGTTTTTAGAATGGATGACCTAAGTGGCCAACGAGCCCAAGGGGGAGTAGCAGTTGCGGCCCGTGAGGCCCTTTACACCTCGCGAGTCCAACTGAACTCTCCATTCCAGGCCGTCGCTGTCACGGTGCACACCCCTGAGAGGATGACGTTATGCAACGTGTATCTGCCAGAGGGTGCACCGGTGACTCGCCTGAACCTTGAAGCCCTTGTCCACCAGCTTCCTCAGCCGTTCATTTTGATGGGAGATTTTAATGCCCATGATCCTCTCTGGGGAGGGCCAGAAACCCAAAGTAATAGGAGAGGTCGAATTTTATCCAACTTCATTGAGGATTTTAACCTGTTTTTATTAAATAGCGGCGAAAAAACCCGTTTTAACAGCTTCAATGGGGAATTCTCAGCAATAGATCTTTGTCTATGCTCGAGAAGTCTAGCCCCTAAGCTGAAAATGTCCACCCACAACGATCTCTGTGGGAGTGACCATTTTCCTCTTCTACTCGTTAAAGAAGACTCTTCGCCCACCATTTCAAAACCTCCGGAAAAGTGGCGTATTAACCGTGCGGACTGGCCACTTTTCAAGCGTACGTTTACATATAAACACGACGCAAGTTTCGACGCGTTGCACAACGTCGATAAACTAAGTTCAACGCTGTTGGCGGCAGCTACCAAAAGTATCCCTCGTACGTCCGGGAATATAAATCGAGCTCCTGTCCCTTGGTGGAACGGGGAATGCGACCGGGCGATTCGGGCGAGGAAAAAAGCATTGAATATTTTTAGAAAATATCCCACGGCAACTAATCTGGCATCGTACCGCCGCCTGAGAGCGCGAGCTCGAAGGGCCGTGAAGGAGGCCAAGAGGGCTTCCTGGATAGAATACGTCTCTACCATCAACCATCGCACGCCACTTGGTCAGGTATGGGACAAAGTCAAGAAAATCTCCGGGTCCAAGGGCTCATTTGTCATCTCGCCATTGCTTGTTGCTGGCCGGGTGGTCAATTCACCTGCCGAAATAAGCAACATATTTGCCAGTCAGTTCGCGGCCAATAGCAGTGACGAGGGCTATGCCGCGGACTTTGCGAACCGGAAGAGGCGATGCGAGAGAGTCCCTCTCAATTTTGGTGCAGGTCCTACAAGCGAATATTACAATGAGCCTTTCACGTCCTGGGAGCTTAAATCCGCCATCGAAGACTCCCATTACACCTCGCCAGGGGCGGACGAAATCCACAACGCATTTCTCCGGAACATTCCGGAAACCGCGATTGGGGAGGTCCTAAATACCCTCAACCAACTCTGGAACGAGGGCAGTTTTCCAAATGCCTGGCGAGAGTCCATCGTGATACCAATCCCAAAACAGGGCAAGGACAAAAATGACCCGAACAACTACCGTCCCATATCTCTCACCAGCTGCCTGTGCAAGGTGATGGAACGGATGGTAAACCGACGTCTCATGTGGTGCTTGGAGAGTCGACACCTGCTCTCCGACGCTCAGTGCGGCTTTCGGCGTGGCAGGTCCACGACAGACCATCTGGTTCGCACTGAGAACTTCATCCAGGAAGCCTTTCTCCAACGTCAACACGTCATAGCAGTCTTCTTCGACCTGGAGAAGGCCTATGATAGTGTGTGGCGATGGAGAATCCTCAACACGCTCCACAAGTGGGGATTTAGAGGCAACATGGCCCTATTTATCAGAAATTTTTTAACCAACCGCCTTTTTAAAGTAAGGACTGGGAAGCACTTTTCCCGATCTTTTACACAGGAGAACGGGGTACCCCAGGGTTCAGTACTGAGCGTGACGTTATTTGCCATCGCCATCAACGACGTGGTGGAATGCATCAATGCCCCGGTGATGGCATCGCTCTATGTGGACGACTTAGCCATATTTTGCCGGTCGACACGACTGCCAAACGCTTCCAGGCAAGCCCAGGTGACTCTAAACAAACTGGGAGAGTGGTCGCGAAAGAACGGATTTCGTTTCTCCATGGAGAAAACGAAATGCGTGCACTTTCACCGTCTTCGCGGTTACCACGTTACCCCGACCCTAACCCTGTTGGGTAGGATTCTTCCATTTGTGGAGTCCGTCCGCTTTCTCGGCATGATCCTGGACCAAAAGCTGAACTGGCGGGAGCATATCCGCGTGTTACGCGAGAGGTGTCGCCAAACCCTCAACGTTTTAAAGTTTTTAACTCACTCCACTTGGGGAGCAGACCGCACCACCGTGCTTTTATTGTACAGAGGCTTGGTGCGATCCAAACTGGACTATGGTTCCATAGTGTATTCCTCAGCACGAGAGTCTTACTTGAGACCACTCACATGTGTCCACAATGCTGGGATACGGTTGGCCACCGGGGCATTTAGAACAAGCCCAGTCCCAAGCTTACTTGCAGACGCAGGGGAGCCTCCGTTGGAAACCCGCAGGATGATTTTAATGGGCAACTATGCCTGTAAAATTTTGTCAGAGACAATCCACCCTTGTTTTAACATAGTTTTTAACCAACGGTTTTTAGACTTATTTAACAGGCGGAGAAGGGCAACTAGGCCCTTTGCCGTTCGTTTTAATGATTTTATTAATGAGGTAAATTTTACATTTCCTCAAATATGCCCCGTCTCCTATGCTAAGTATCCGCCTTGGTTAACACCAATGCCGGATATTAAACTCATTGCCAGTGCACGCCGCAAAGCCAAGACGACCGATTCCGAATACCAGCAGCTCTTTAGTGCCGTCCTCAGCTCACTTTCTGACTTCGTCCCAGTCTACACCGACGGGTCAAAGTCAGAATCTGCATGTGCCTATGCGGTCGTGTCCCACTACCATGGAGTCGTGAGGAAAAAACTGCACACTTCTTGCAGCATTTTCACAGCCGAGCTGTCAGCCATAAGGACGGCCCTAGGAGAAATAAAAGAAAGCAATGGCTCTTTCCTCATCTGCACCGACTCGTTGAGCGCCCTAAAATCTTTATCGGCCTTTGCACCTGTGCACCCGATAGTCCAGGAGATCCATTATACCCTGTTGTCCCTTCAGAGAAAGGGGAACAGGGTCTCCTTTATATGGACTCCTGGTCACGTCGGCATAAGAGGCAACGAAAAAGCTGACCAGGCAGCGAAGGATGCCCTTCGACAACCCGAGACTGACTCCACTTTGGTTCCAATGGAGGACGTGAAGGCCGCCTTGCGGAACTCGGTCCTGCATCAGTGGAAGGAGACTTGGCAGTCTCTGCAAAATAATAAACTCAGGGCAATAAAACCGGTCGTTTCCCCATGGTCCTCTTCCATCCGGAGCATTCGGAGGGAAGAGGTCATGATTACGCGCATGAGAATAGGACACTCTGCCCTCACTCATTCGTACCTCTTTGCGGAAGTAAAAGAACAGCCCCGCTGCAATGAGTGCCTCCAACCCCTGACGATAAAACATATCCTGACGGAATGTAAAACATACGAAAGGGCCAGAGACATGTTGAAGATAAGGGGAGACTTAAGAAATATTTTAGGGGATGACTCTGGGTCTATAAACCGAGTCTTAAGTTTTTTAAGGTATACTGGTTTAATGGGGCAGCTTTAGCTTTGGAGCTCATAATTTTAATGCTTTTGATTTTAGCATTTTCCTTTTTTTTTTTTTTGTTTAATTTATTTATTTATATATTTATTCGTATTTATTTGTTTACTTATTCCTAGTTTAAAAGGAACATAAGTTTTACGTAATGACAGTGGTGCAAAATGACCATAGCTGTCGACGCAACCTACAAACCCCTAAAACTACTATGGGGAGCAGATCGCTCTACCATGCTTTTATTATATCGAGGCTTGGTCCGTTCGAAGCTGGACTACGGGTCCATAATATACTCGTCAGGACGAGAGTCCTATTTGAGACCCCTGACGTGTGTCCACAATGCCGGGATACGTTTGGCCACTGGGGCATTTAGAACCAGCCCAGTTCCCAGCCTACTTGCTGACGCAGGTGAACCCTCGTTAGCAACCCGAAGGTTTATTTTGATGGGAAATTATGCCTGTAAAGTTTTATCCGTGACCAAGCACCCATGTTTTAACATTCTTTTTAAACCAAGATTTTTAGATATATTTAACAGGCGAAGAAGGGCAACTAGGCCCTTAGCCGTTCGTTTTACTGATTTTATCCAGGCACTCAATTTTACCTTACCTCAAGTTCTCCCTGTCGCCTATGCTAAACATCCTCCTTAGCTAACACCAAAGCCGGATATGAAGTCGTTGCCTCATGCGCACTGCAAAGCGTTCACGACCGAGTCAGAATACCAAGGACTCTTTAACGCCTTCCTCGGATCGCACCCGGACTTCGTCCCGGTCTACACCGATGGGTCGAAGTCGGCGTCCGCATGTGCCTATGCAGTCGTCTCCCGCTACCATGGAGTCGTGAGGGAAAAATTGAACACGCTTTGCGGTATATTCACAGCCGAACTGTCAGCCATTAGAACCGCCCTAAAACAACTAAATGAAAATAACGGCTCTTTTCTCGTCTGTTCGGACTCTTTGAGCGCCTTAAAATCCATTTCGGTGTTCTCATCAATGCACCCGATAGTTCAAGAGATCCACCATAGCCTCTTATCCCTTCAGAGAAAGGGGACCAGGGTATCCTTTATGTGGATTCCTGGTCATGTGGGAATACCTGGCAACGAAAAAGCCGACAAAGCAGCGAAGGAAGCCTTGGACCAAAATGAGTCCGATCATCCTTTGGTACCGGTGGAGGACATAAAGGCCGCTTTGCGGCATAATGTCCTAAACCAGTGGAAAGAAGCTTGGCGGTCCCTAATAAATAATAAACTTAGGGAGATAAAACCGGTTGTTTCGGCATGGCCCTCTTCCATCCGAAAGAATCGGAGGGAAGAGGTCACGATTACGCGTTTGAGGATAGGGCACTCTGCCCTCACACACTCGTACCTCTTCACGGAGGGAAAAGTGCAACCGCGCTGCAATTAGTGCGACCTGCCCCTTACAATGAGACATATTCTTACGCAGTGCCAAAAATATATAAGGGCCAGAAGGAAAAGGGTGGATCCCACCGGGATCCCCAAATCTCTTTTGATTTCTCGGACCTGAGGCTGTGAGAACCTCGGTGGGCTGGCAACCCACCGAAGCCCGGGGTTTTACCCCCTGTACCTCCCTACTGAGTTTTAAAGTGCCCTAGCCACCTTTAATAGAAATGGCAGGGCAGGTCGCTTGGGGGGGCTGCCCCCTCGTGGCTAGGTGGCCGAAGTCTTCTGACCGCACTGAGCCATCCCCGTTAGCCGCCTGTTTACCACAGGCGTTGCCCGACTCTCACGACGTGGACGTGGGGATTGGCATATGGGATTCTGAGGCTCTCCCCCCAGATTGACTGGTTGGTTCCTCAGCCCCTTAAGAGAGTCAAAACCGGAGTTGTCGCCGCCAAACTGCATGAACTATTTATTTTTTTGTCGTGGGGTGTGGAAATGCATTTACGCACGCCTAGGAAGGTGGCCCAGGCAGTGTGGGACTCCCTTAGAACGAAGGACTACCCACTAAAACCACACCCCCGCTTGGTGATTCATCCAGATAATCCGGAACTGCGACGACTTTATTACTCGCTGCCGATTTCACGATGTTGTTGGTGCGAGTTACCAATGATCGAAGTTGCCAGAGATCTTTCTTCCTATCCTACACCCTCCCTCGCTGACTCCTCGCGATGACCTCGGATGTTCGTCATCTGATTCCATCTTGCCCAATTCATGTATGACTATAATAGCACTCTCGTTTTTATACCTGCTAATAATCCTTTGGTCAGACCCATTTCTGTCAGATGTTCGACGGGTTTTGTTGCCCATACTCCTTTCCAAGATAAGGTGCATGAAGACACTCCCACCTCGCTCTTCGCTACGTCTTCCTTTTTAGCTACCAGTTCTTTAAGCTCCCGGGTGTCATATTTCCTCACCTTCCGCAGGTGTGCGTTGGTGAGGGAGGTGGCCCCTGAAACGACCTGCACGTCGATGATTCTGACTCTGCCGTTCTACTTTGGGATGAGGTCCGGCTTCTGCAACCTATCTCTCGGTCGGTAGTTGGGTTGGTCGGATCCGTCCGCCATGTGTTCTAAAACAGTTTTGAATGACATGGGCATTCGTCTCGGTGGCGGTGCATTCGGCTCTGCAGCGGATGGAAGCTGCACCGTCTACTCGTCGTCCCATAGATGTCCGGACACGGGTTGGGAGGGCATTAATGTGTACTTGATGATAGTGCACATAGTCCCTGCCTGGGATTCCAAAGCTTCCCCCGTCTGTCCAAGTTGTGCTCACTCCTGCCTTTCCAGACTCCCTCAACTCGTGACCATCGTTGGACTGGTGTAGAGTTTTAGCCCAGTACCGATTAACAAGATCTTTGGATTCTATGGTCTCACCGTTGATAGTCAAGGCTCGTTCTGCCCACCTCAGCCTTGTCTGGACCCACTGATTTTTTTGGATGGCTTTGCCACCTCATAGTTTGAGGTTTCGATTGAGGAGAGCCTCCTCAATATGAGCGATGGAATGGTTGCTACAAAGGAAGGCAGGCCGAGGCCACCCTCTTTACACTGTGCATGAAAATATCCCAAGGGTGTGTCATGTGGCAGGTGCAGCCATTTGCGGGCTGCGCCTCTCAGTTGTCGATCGAGTGCCCTGAGGATCTTTAAGGTTGTTCCCGCTAGGGTAAACAGATGATAGTACCGGGGAATTAAAAAGCACCGCAAGATTTTTAAGCGCTGTTGAGGTTTTAGTGGAGTCGCGGTGATGCGGCCATGTTCTACTTCCAGTGTTATTCCAGCACGCAAGATTCCTGTGGGAGAGAAGTTGACTCCCAGGTACGTCCAGCTCTCGGATGACCGTAACTGGTGGATGTACTCGCCGTTTCCCGTACGAAACTGTGGTTCGGACGCTATTCGGTATGTCTTTGTTTTATCAGATGGAAGCACAGAAAGCACAATGCACTTCTTTGCGTTGAATTTCAAGCCCCGTTTTTCCGCTTCCGCCTCGAGAATGTCGATGGACGTCTGCATCCCGGTTGCAGTGGATGAAATACTAATATGGTCGTCCGCGTAGACCAGCGTTGTAACGTGTGCTCCAGATATCCTATATCCGATCTGTCTTGGCACAGATTGGATCATTTCATCTATCACCAGGCAGAAAATTGGGGTAGACAAGGGGTCACCTTGTCTAACCCCCCTGGTGAGGCTGATTGAGCTGGAACTTTCGCCGTTTACCTCGAGCACTGTTTTGCTGTCTTTTTAAGACCGAACGATGTAATCCACGAAGATCGGAGGGAGGCCGAGTCTTTGCATAGTCTCTCTGATAGCCTTGTGGCTTAGGGAGTCATAAGCCTTGGCCAAATCCAAGGAGGCAACGTGCAATTCTCGGAGATTGGATTTTGCGTCTCTTAAGATCGCACCCAGTATTGTTGTGTTCTCCGTGCAGCCGTTCCTAATGCATCGTTGCCGCTCCTCGACCAGACCAGCAGATATAAGGCGTCTGGCCAGTATTTTGTTGGGTTGGCGCACGACCACAGAGGTAATGCTGATTGGCCTAAAGTCTTCAAGTTAAGAGGATCCGTCTTTCTTTGGGATAAACACCGTTCGGCTAACTTGGAGCTTAGAAGGACCCCCCTGCGGGTAGGGGGTTAGAGAATACTCCCGCAGTATCCCTGCTTGTCGTAAGAGGCGACTAAAAGGGCGGGGAGAAAACCCCGAAAACAAACCCCAAGCCAGCAAGGGATGCGTCCGGACAGTGCTGTGGATCCACTGTCTGTGAGCGGCCATACCATCTGGCCTGCGATCCGCCCAGGTGTTTGCCGTGCCTGGAGACCCGTAAGGGAGAAAAGGGGATCCTGGAGGGTGAGCTTTCTGGTTCCCAGCAGGGTGTCGGATGCCCTGTATGGACCGGGGAGTGATACCCCTCTTCGGCCCCGGATTTCGTGTAAACGGGAGGCCGGGAGCTAGCCACTCCCGGTCAATCGGCTTCCGTCGCGTTTTCGCTCCGGTGGCGAGTGCCAAGGTTGTGGGGGTCTGCGTAGGGAGGTCGGAGATGTAAGGGTTTTGGTGGGCCCTTGCACCGAAGATCCACCCCGAAACAGACAACCACTCCAGAAGCGCTATATCCCTCGAGTTAGCCCTGGCGACCGCTCCGGTTTGGCGGAGCGGCGTCCCAAATGTGTGGCTCCGTGGCGGGTGGGGAGGCCGAGGGACGAATTATTTATTATTATGGAGGAAAAACCCTTTCCACCACTAAAAAGATCCCGTCCGGACACCGGCGGGGGAGAAAAGTGCATAGGCGCATGTAAGCGCTATTTAATTATGTCGTGCATAAAGGAAGGTGAAACCTTGAAAAAGGTTTCTCCTTTCTTAATTCGCAGAGTTTTGTCACAGATTGTGCCTGGGGACCCAAAGAGCGTGAAGAAGCTCCGGGATGGTACACTTCTTATAGAGACCCTGAACGATACACAAAGCGATAAACTGCTTGCTATGGGAATGCTCCATGACATTCCGATTAAGGTGGAGGTGCACCGCACTCTTAACACCTGTCGGGGAGTCATCAGTCACTACGACCTCCTATACGTGGACATGGAAGAAATCAAGAGAGAAATGTTCTCTCAGGGAGTGACTGATTGTCGTCGACTCACCACAAGGCGCAACGGAGAAAACGTAAACAGCACCTCCGTGATCTTGACGTTTGCGCGTGATAGACTACCCGACAAGGTGTTTGTGGGCTATGAATCGGTACCAGTGAGGCCATTCATCCCAAATCCCGTGCGTTGTTTCAAATGCCAACGGTTCGGCCATGTCGCGTCGCGCTGCGAGGGTAAGGCCACCTGCCCGCGCTGTGGCAAAGACGCGCACGAGGATAAAGAGTGCTCTTCGGAACCTCTTTGTGTCAATTGCGAGGGTACACACCCAGTGTACTCTCGTGATTGCCCGAAGATGAAAGAAGAGAGGAAAGTCATGGAGATAAAAACCCTTGAAAAAATCCCATATGCGGAAGCGAGGAGAAAATACAGGGCGCTAATCGCTCCAACTTTCTCCCGGTCCTTTGCTTCCGTTGCAACCACGCAATGTCTAAAGTGTACCATCGCCACGCAGACGGAGATACCGAAAGAATCCCCAGTTGAAAACACGCAAGTGCCTAAACCCAAAAGGGTGAAGGATGGGAAGAGTAAGGTGGACAAGGAGCCACCTACTCCTGTGGGCCCTTCAAAGAAGAGCCCACAGAAAACCACCAAGGGGAACACGCCAAAAGGGCGTGAGAATACACCTTCCCCGCCGCCTCCAGTGAAGCCAAAGAAGCCGGAGGTAATTGAAGAGGACCAGAGTATCTCCGATACTGAGGTCTTCGCAAACGAGTGGAAGAGGAAACATCGCTTCAAGCGATAACCTCAATAGAGTTGGTCATCTCCCTTTTTAGTCATCTTATTTATTTATATATTTATTTATTTATTTTAACTGAACACTTTAAATGTGTTCCATTCTGCAGTGGAACTGCAATGGCTTTTATCGGCACAAGGAGGAGCTGGCCATTTTAATCCAAGATTTTAAACCCTCTTGTATTTGTCTCCAAGAGACCCATTTTAAGGCTGAAGATAAGGGTATTTTGAAGGGGTTCACTGTTTTTAGAACGGATGACCTAAGTGGCCAACGAGCCCAAGGGGGAGTAGCAGTTGCGGCCCGTGAGGCCCTTTACACCTCGCGAGTCCAACTGAACTCTCCATTCCAGGCCGTCGCTGTCACGGTGCACACCCCTGAGAGGATGACGTTATGCAACGTGTATCTGCCAGAGGGTGCACCGGTGACCCGCCTGAACCTTGAAGCCCTTGTCCACCAGCTTCCTCAGCCGTTCATTTTGATGGGAGATTTTAATGCCCATGATCCTCTCTGGGGAGGGCCAGAAACCCAAAGCAATAGGAGAGGTCGAATTTTATCCAACTTTATTGAGGATTTTAACCTGTTTTTATTAAATAGCGGCGAAAAAACCCGCTTTAACAGCTTTAATGGGGAATTCTCAGCAATAGATCTTTGTCTATGCTCGAGAAGTCTAGCCCCAAAGCTGAAAATGTCCACCCACAACGATCTCTGTGGGAGTGACCATTTTCCTCTTCTACTCGTTAAAGAAGACTCTTCGCCCACCATTTCAAAACCTCCGGAAAAGTGGCGTATTAACCGTGCGGACTGGCCACTTTTCAAGCGTACGTTTACATATAAACACGACGCAAGTTTCGACGCGTTGCACAACGTCGATAAACTAAGTTCAACGCTGTTGGCGGCAGCTACGAAAAGTATCCCTCGTACGTCCGGGAACATTAATCGAGCTCCTGTCCCTTGGTGGAACGGGGAATGCGACCGGGCGATTCGGGCGAGGAAAAAAGCACTGCATATTTTTAGAAAATATCCCACGGCAACTAATCTGGCATCGTACCGCCGCCTGAGAGCGCGAGCTCGAAGGGCCGTGAAGGAGGCCAAGAGGGCTTCCTGGATAGAATACGTCTCTACCATCAACCATCGCACGCCACTTGGTCAGGTATGGGACAAAGTGAAGAAAATCTCCGGGTCAAAGGGCTCATTTGTCATCTCGCCATTGCTTGTTGCTGGCCGGGTGGTTAATTCACCTGCCGAAATAAGCAACATATTTGCCAGTCAGTTCGCGGCCAATAGCAGTGACGTGGGCTATACCGCGGACTTTGTGTACAGGAAGAGGCGATGCGAGAGAGTCCCTCTCAAATTTGGTGCAGGTCCTACACGGGAATATTACAATGAGCCTTTCACGTCCTGGGAGCTTAAATCCGCCATCGAAGACTCCCATTACACCTCGCCAGGGGCGGACGAAATCCACAACGCATTTCTCCGGAACATTCCGGAAACTGCGATTGGGGAGGTCCTAAATACCCTCAACCAACTTTGGAACGAGGGCAGTTTTCCAAATGCCTGGCGAGAGTCCATCGTGATACCAATCCCAAAACAGGGCAAGGACCAAAATGACCCGAACAACTACCGTCCCATATCTCTCACCAGCTGCCTGTGCAAGGTGATGGAACGGATGGTAAACCGACGTCTCATGTGGTGCTTGGAGAGTCGACACCTGCTCTCCGACGCTCAGTGCGGCTTTCGGCGTGGCAGGTCCACGACAGACCATCTGGTGCGCACTGAGAACTTCATCCAGGAAGCCTTTCTCCACCGTCAACACGTCATAGCAGTCTTCTTCGACCTGGAGAAGGCCTATGATAGTGTGTGGCGATGGAGAATCCTCAACACGCTCCACAAGTGGGGATTTAGAGGCAACATGGCCCTATTTATCAGAAATTTTTTAACTAACCGCCTTTTTAAAGTAAGGACTGGGAAGCACTTATCCCGATCTTTTACACAGGAGAACGGGGTACCCCAGGGTTCAGTACTGAGCGTGACGTTATTTGCCATCGCCATCAACGACGTGGTGGAATGCATCAATGCCCCGGTGATGGCATCGCTCTATGTGGACGACTTAGCCATATTTTGCCGGTCGACACGACTGCCAAACGCTTCCAGGCAAGCCCAGGTGACTCTAAACAAACTGGGAGAGTGGTCGCGAAAGAACGGATTTCGTTTCTCCATGGAGAAAACGAAATGCGTGCACTTTCACCGTCTTCGCGGTTACCACGTTACCCCGACCCTAACCCTGTTGGGTAGGATTCTTCCATTTGTGGAGTCCGTCCGCTTTCTCGGCATGATCCTGGACCAAAAGCTGAACTGGCGGGAGCATATCCGCGTGTTACGCGAGAGGTGTCGCCAAACCCTCAACGTTTTAAAGTTTTTAACTCACTCCACTTGGGGAGCAGACCGCACCACCATGCTTTTATTGTACAGAGGCTTGGTGCGATCCAAATTGGACTATGGTTCCATAGTTTATTCCTCAGGACGAGAGTCTTACTTGAGACCACTCACATGTGTCCACAATGCTGGGATACGGTTGGCCACCGGGGCATTTAGAACAAGCCCAGTCCCAAGCCTACTTGCAGACGCAGGGGAGCCTCCGTTGGAAACCCGCAGGATGATTTTAATGGGCAACTATGCCTGTAAAATTTTATCAGAGACAATCCACCCTTGTTTTAACATAGTTTTTAACCAACGGTTTTTAGACTTATTTAACAGGCGGAGAAGGGCAACTAGACCCTTTGCCGTTCGTTTTAATGATTTTATTAATGAGGTAAATTTTACATTTCCTCAAATATGCCCCGTCTCCTATGCTAAGTATCCGCCTTGGTTAACACCAATGCCGGATATTAAACTCATTGCCAGTGCACGCCGCAAAGCCAAAACGACCGATTCCGAATACCAGCAGCTCTTCAGTGCCGTCCTCAGCTCACTTTCTGACTTTGTCCCAGTCTACACCGACGGGTCAAAGTCAGAATCTGCGTGTGCCTATGCAGTCGTGTCCCACTACCATGGAGTCGTGAGGAAAAAACTGCACACTTCTTGCAGCATTTTTACAGCCGAGCTGTCAGCCATAAGGACGGCCCTAGGAGAAATAAAAGAAAGCAATGGCTCTTTCCTCATCTGCACCGACTCGTTGAGCGCCCTAAAATCTTTATCGGTCTTTGCACCTGTGCACCCGATAGTCCAGGAGATCCATTATACCCTGTTGTCCCTTCAGAGAAAGGGGAACAGTGTCTCCTTTATATGGACTCCTGGTCACGTCGGCATAAGAGGCAACGAAAAAGCTGACCAGGCAGCGAAGGATGCCCTTCGACAACCCGAGACCGACTCCACCTTGGTCCCAATGGAGGACGTGAAGGCCGCCTTGCGGAACTCGGTCCTGCATCAGTGGAAGGAGACTTGGCAGTCTCTGCAAAATAATAAACTCAGGGCAATAAAACCGGTCGTTTCACCATGGTCCTCTTCCATCCGGAACATTCGGAGGGAAGAGGTCATGATTACGCGCCTGAGAATAGGACACTCTGCCCTCACTCATTCGTACCTCTTTGCGGAGGTAAAAGAACAGCCCCGCTGCAATGAGTGTCTCCAACCCCTTACGATAAAACATATCCTGACGGAATGTACAAGATACCAAAGGGCCAGAGACATGTTGAAGATAAGGGGAGACTTAAAAAATATTTTAGGGGATGACTCTGGGTCTATTAACCGAGTCCTAAGTTTTTTAAGGTCAACCGGTTTAATGGGGCAGCTTTAGCTTTGGAGCTCATAATTTTAATGCTTTTGATTTTAACAATTATTTATTTATTTATATTTAACCGTATTTATTTATTTATTATTCCTAAGTAAAAAGGAATTTTAGTTTTATATGTAATGAGTGGTGCAAAATGACCTTAGCTGTCGACGCACCCTAAAACCCAAAACTACTACTATGACCGTAACTGGTGGATGTACTCGCCGTTTCCCGTACGAAACTGTGGTTCGGACGCTATTCGGTATGTCTTTGTTTTATCAGATGGAAGCACAGAAAGCACAATGCACTTCTTTGCGTTGAATTTCAAGCCCCGTTTTTCCGCTTCCGCCTCGAGAATGTCGATGGACGTCTGCATCCCGGTTGCAGTGGATGAAATACTAATATGGTCGTCCGCGTAGACCAGCGTTGTAACGTGTGCTCCAGATATCCTATATCCGATCTGTCTTGGCACAGATTGGATCATTTCATCTATCACCAGGCAGAAAATTGGGGTAGACAAGGGGTCACCTTGTCTAACCCCCCTGGTGAGGCTGATTGAGCTGGAACTTTCGCCGTTTACCTCGAGCACTGTTTTGCTGTCTTTTTAAGACCGAACGATGTAATCCACGAAGATCGGAGGGAGGCCGAGTCTTTGCATAGTCTCTCTGATAGCCTTGTGGCTTAGGGAGTCATAAGCCTTGGCCAAATCCAAGGAGGCAACGTGCAATTCTCGGAGATTGGATTTTGCGTCTCTTAAGATCGCACCCAGTATTGTTGTGTTCTCCGTGCAGCCGTTCCTAATGCATCGTTGCCGCTCCTCGACCAGACCAGCAGATATAAGGCGTCTGGCCAGTATTTTGTTGGGTTGGCGCACGACCACAGAGGTAATGCTGATTGGCCTAAAGTCTTCAAGTTAAGAGGATCCGTCTTTCTTTGGGATAAACACCGTTCGGCTAACTTGGAGCTTAGAAGGACCCCCCTGCGGGTAGGGGGTTAGAGAATACTCCCGCAGTATCCCTGCTTGTCGTAAGAGGCGACTAAAAGGGCGGGGAGAAAACCCCGAAAACAAACCCCAAGCCAGCAAGGGATGCGTCCGGACAGTGCTGTGGATCCACTGTCTGTGAGCGGCCATACCATCTGGCCTGCGATCCGCCCAGGTGTTTGCCGTGCCTGGAGACCCGTAAGGGAGAAAAGGGGATCCTGGAGGGTGAGCTTTCTGGTTCCCAGCAGGGTGTCGGATGCCCTGTATGGACCGGGGAGTGATACCCCTCTTCGGCCCCGGATTTCGTGTAAACGGGAGGCCGGGAGCTAGCCACTCCCGGTCAATCGGCTTCCGTCGCGTTTTCGCTCCGGTGGCGAGTGCCAAGGTTGTGGGGGTCTGCGTAGGGAGGTCGGAGATGTAAGGGTTTTGGTGGGCCCTTGCACCGAAGATCCACCCCGAAACAGACAACCACTCCTGAAGCGCTATATCCCTCGAGTTAGCCCTGGCGACCGCTCCGGTTTGGCGGAGTGGCGTCCCAAATGTGTGGCTCCGTGGCGGGTGGGGAGGCCGAGGGACGAATAATTAATTATTATGGAGGAAAAACCCTTTCCACCACTAAAAAGATCCCGTCCGGACACCGGCGGGGGAGAAAAGTGCATAGGCGCATGTAAGCGCTATTTAATTATGTCGTGCATAAAGGAAGGTGAAACCTTGAAAAAGGTTTCTCCTTTCTTAATTCGCAGAGTTTTGTCACAGATTGTGCCTGGGGACCCAAACAGCGTGAAGAAGCTCCGGGATGGTACACTTCTTATAGAGACCCTGAACGATACACAAAGCGATAAACTGCTTGCTATGGGAATGCTCCATGACATTCCGATCAAGGTGGAGGTGCACCGCACTCTTAACACCTGTCGGGGAGTCATCAGTCACTACGACCTCCTATACGTGGACATCGAAGAAATCAAGAGAGAAATGTTCTCTCAGGGAGTGACTGATTGTCGTCGACTCACCACGAGGCGCAACGGAGAAAACGTAAACAGCACCTCCGTGATCTTGACGTTTGCGCGTGATAGACTACCCGACAAGGTGTTTGTGGGCTATGAATCGGTACCAGTGAGGCCATTCATCCCAAATCCCGTGCGTTGTTTCAAATGCCAACGGTTCGGCCATGTCGCGTCGCGTTGCGAGGGTAAGGCCACCTGCCCGCGCTGTGGCAAAGACGCGCACGAGGATAAAGAGTGCTCTTCGGAACCTCTTTGTGTCAATTGCGAGGGTACACACCCAGTGTACTCTCGTGATTGCCCGAAGATGAAAGAAGAGAGGAAAGTCATGGAGATAAAAACCCTTGAAAAAATCCCATATGCGGAAGCGAGGAGAAAATACAGGGCGCTAATCGCCCCAACTTTCTCCCGGTCCTTTGCTTCCGTTGCAACGACGCAATGTGTAAAGTGTACCATCGCCACGCAGACGGAGATACCGAAAGAATCCCCAGTTGAAAACACGCAAGTGCCTAAACCCAAAAGGGTGAAGGATGGGAAGAGTAAGGTGGACAAGGAGCCACCTACTCCTGTGGGCCCTTCAAAGAAGAGCCCACAGAAAACCACCAAGGGGAACACGCCAAAAGGGCGTGAGAATACACCTTCCCCGCCGCCTCCAGTGAAGTCAAAGAGGCCGGAGGTAATTGAAGAGGACCAGAGTATCTCTGATACTGAGGTCTTCGCAAACGAGTGGAAGAGGAAACATCGCTTCAAGCGATAACCTCAATAGAGTTGGTCATCTCCCTTTTTAGTCATCTTATTTATTTATATATTTATTTATTTATTTTAATTTAACACTTTAAATGTGTTCCATTCTGCAGTGGAACTGCAATGGCTTTTATCGGCACAAGGAGGAGCTGGCCATTTTAATCCAAGATTTTAAACCCTCTTGTATTTGTCTCCAAGAGACCCATTTTAAGGCTGAAGATAAGGGTATTCTGAAGGGATTCACTGTTTTTAGAACGGATGACCTAAGTGGCCAACGAGCCCAAGGGGGAGTAGCAGTTGCGGCCCGTGAGGCCCTTTACACCTCGCGAGTCCAACTGAACTCTCCATTCCAGGCCGTCGCTGTCACGGTGCACACCCCTGAGAGGATGACGTTATGCAACGTGTATCTGCCAGAGGGTGCACCGGTGACCCGCCTGAACCTTGAAGCCCTTGTCCACCAGCTTCCTCAGCCGTTCATTTTGATGGGAGATTTTAATGCCCATGATCCTCTCTGGGGAGGGCCAGAAACCCAAAGCAATAGGAGAGGTCGAATTTTATCCAACTTTATTGAGGATTTTAACCTGTTTTTATTAAATAGCGGCGAAAAAACCCGCTTTAACAGCTTCAATGGGGAATTCTCAGCAATAGATCTTTGTCTATGCTCGAGAAGTCTAGCCCCAAAGCTGAAAATGTCCACCCACAACGATCTCTGTGGGAGTGACCATTTTCCTCTTCTACTCGTTAAGGAAGACTCTTCGCCCACCATTTCAAAACCTCCGGAAAAGTGGCGTATTAACCGTGCGGACTGGCCACTTTTTAAGCGTACGTTTACATATAAACACGACGCAAGTTTCGACGCGTTGCACAACGTCGATAAACTAAGTTCAACGCTGTTGGCGGCAGCTACCAAAAGTATCCCTCGTACGTCCGGGAACATTAACCGAGCTCCTGTCCCTTGGTGGAACGGGGAATGCGACCGGGCGATTCGGGCGAGGAAAAAAGCATTAAATATTTTTAGAAAATATCCCACGGCAACTAATCTGGCATCGTACCGCCGCCTGAGAGCGCGAGCTCGAAGGGCCGTGAAGGAGGCCAAGAGGGCTTCCTGGATAGAATACGTCTCTACCATCAACCATCGCACGCCGCTTGGTCAGGTATGGGACAAAGTCAAGAAAATCTCCGGGTCCAAGGGCTCATTTGTCATCTCGCCATTGCTTGTTGCTGGCCGGGTGGTTAATTCACCTGCCGAAATAAGCAACATATTTGCCAGTCAGTTCGCGGCCAATAGCAGTGACGAGGGCTATGCCGCTGACTTTGCGAACCTGAAGAGGCGATGCGAGAGAGTCCCTCTCAATTTTGGTGCAGGTCCTACAAGTGAATATTACAAGGAGCCTTTCACGTCCTGGGAGCTTAAATCCGCCATCGAAGACTCCCATTACACCTCGCCAGGGGCGGACGAAATCCACAACGCATTTCTCCGGAACATTCCGGAAACTGCGATTGGGGAGGTCCTAAATACCCTCAACCAACTTTGGAACGAGGGCAGTTTTCCAAATGCCTGGCGAGAGTCCATCGTGATACCAATCCCAAAACAGGGCAAGGACAAAAATGACCCGAACAACTACCGTCCCATATCTCTCACCAGCTGCCTGTGCAAGGTGATGGAACGGATGGTAAACCGACGTCTCATGTGGTGCTTGGAGAGTCGACACCTGCTCTCCGACGCTCAGTGCGGCTTTCGGCGTGGCAGGTCCACGACAGACCATCTGGTGCGCACTGAGAACTTCATCCAGGAAGCCTTTCTCCACCGTCAACACGTCATAGCAGTCTTTTTCGACCTGGAGAAGGCCTATGATAGTGTGTGGCGATGGAGAATCCTCAACACGCTCCACAAGTGGGGATTTAGAGGCAACATGGCCCTATTTATCAGAAATTTTTTAACCAACCGCCTTTTTAAAGTAAGGACTGGGAAGCACTTTTCCCGATCTTTTACACAGGAGAACGGGGTACCCCAGGGTTCAGTACTGAGCGTGACGTTATTTGCCATCGCCATCAACGACGTGGTGGAATGCATCAATGCCCCGGTGATGGCATCGCTCTATGTGGACGACTTAGCCATATTTTGCCGGTCGACACGACTGCCAAACGCTTCCAGGCAAGCCCAGGTGACTCTAAACAAACTGGGAGAGTGGTCGCGAAAGAACGGATTTCGTTTCTCCATGGAGAAAACGAAATGCGTGCACTTTCACCGTCTTCGCGGTTACCACGTTACCCCGACCCTAACCCTGTTGGGTAGGATTCTTCCATTTGTGGAGTCCGTCCGCTTTCTCGGCATGATCCTGGACCAAAAGCTGAACTGGCGGGAGCATATTTGTGTGTTACGCGAGAGGTGTCGCCAAACCCTCAACGTTTTAAAGTTTTTAACTCACTCCACTTGGGGAGCAGACCGCTCCACCATGCTTTTATTGTACAGAGGCTTGGTGCGATCCAAACTGGACTATGGTTCCATAGTGTATTCCTCAGCACGAGAGTCTTACTTGAGACCACTCACATGTGTCCACAATGCTGGGATACGGTTGGCCACCGGGGCATTTAGAACAAGCCCAGTCCCAAGCTTACTTGCAGACGCAGGGGAGCCTCCGTTGGAAACCCGCAGGATGATTTTAATGGGCAACTATGCCTGTAAAATTTTATCAGAGACAATCCACCCTTGTTTTAACATAGTTTTTAACCAACGGTTTTTAGACTTATTTAACAGGCGGAGAAGGGCAACTAGGCCCTTTGCCGTTCGTTTTAATGATTTTATTAATGAGGTAAATTTTACATTTCCTCAAATATGCCCCGTCTCCTATGCTAAGTATCCGCCTTGGTTAACACCAATGCCGGATATTAAACTCATTGCCAGTGCACGCCGCAAAGCCAAAACGACCGATTCCGAATACCAGGAGCTCTTCAGTGCCGTCCTCAGCTCACTTTCTGACTTTGTCCCAGTCTACACCGACGGGTCAAAGTCAGAATCTGCATGTGCCTATGCGGTCGTGTCCCACTACCATGGAGTCGTGAGGAAAAAACTGCACACTTCTTGCAGCATTTTCACAGCCGAGCTGTCAGCCATAAGGACGGCCCTAGGAGAAATAAAAGAAAGCAATGGCTCTTTCCTCATCTGCACCGACTCGTTGAGCGCCCTAAAATCTTTATCGGCCTTTGCACCTGTGCACCCGATAGTCCAGGAGATCCATTATACCCTGTTGTCCCTTCAGAGAAAGGGGAACAGGGTCTCCTTTATATGGACTCCTGGTCACGTCGGCATAAGAGGCAACGAAAAAGCTGACCAGGCAGCGAAGGATGCCCTTCGACAACCCGAGACCGACTCCACCTTGGTTCCAATGGAGGACGTGAAGGCCGCCTTGCGGAACTCGGTCCTGCATCAGTGGAAGGAGACTTGGCAGTCTCTTCAAAATAATAAACTCAGGGCAATAAAACCGGTCGTTTCACCATGGTCCTCTTCCATCCGGAACATTCGGAGGGAAGAGGTCATGATTACGCGCCTGAGAATAGGACACTCTGCCCTCACTCATTCGTACCTCTTTGCGGAGGTAAAAGAACAGCCCCGCTGCAATGAGTGTTTCCAACCCCTGACGATAAAACATATCCTGACGGAATGTACAACATACCAAAGGGCCAGAGACATGTTGAAGATAAGGGGAGACTTAAAAAATATTTTAGGGGATGACTCTGGGTCTATAAATCGAGTCTTAACTTTTTTAAGGGCAAATGGTTTAATGGGGCAGCTTTAGCTTCGGAGCTCATAATTTTAATGCTTTTGATTTTAGCATTTTCTTTCTTTACTCCCGAAAGATCCTACTCCCAATTATCAAAAGCGTGTCAAAGAGGCCATCGCTTCCTGCGTCCACATATTCAACGATAAAGAAAAATTCTTCTTAACCACCATGAACCCTTTACCCCCAAGACTTTATGGTCTACCTAAACTACATAAAAAAGACGTGCCCATTAGACTAGTCGTATCTAGTGTCAGTGCTCCAGTGCAAAAATTAGCAGCAAAATTAAACTCGATCTATCGACAACTCTCAGGCTTCAAACCCAGATTCTCAATAGAAAACTCCATTTCCTTAACTGAACGTCTTCTGCCCTTCACCTTACCACCCAACGCTAAGCTAGTATCGTTTGACGTGTGTAGTCTCTTTACTTCCATTCCGACGCATGAAACTTTAATTTACGCTGAAAATATATTAATCAACGCTAATGTGAACCAACACCACATTAATGAATTAAGTTCACTTCTCAAAATTTGTGTAGACCAAAATTATTTTTTATTCTGTGGCACCTACTATAAACAAAAGGATGGTCTGGCTATGGGGTCACCCCTTTCCCCTCTCCTCGCAGAAGTTTTTATGGATAATTTAGAGGACAAGATCCTAAGTGAAAATAGATTCAAGAATAACATTTTATACTGGTTTAGATATGTGGACGATATCTTATGCTGCTGGACAGGCAGTGATAGACAGTTAGACCTTTTCTTACATTTCATAAACTCCATCCACCCATCTATAACTTTCACCATGGAATCGGCAGTGGACCATAAAATCAATTTCCTGGATCTCACTATTGAAATAAAAAGAAGCACACATCATTTTTCAATATTTCGGAAACCCACGTATACAGACCAAGTGATACCCTCAGACTCCTGCCATCCCTTCACCCACAAACTAGCCAGCTTCAATTCCATGATCCACAGATTAATCAGTATCCCCTTGTCCAAATCCAACTTCGAACGAGAGCTCAATACGATCAAGCACATAGCCTTTAAGAACGGTTACCATGTCCGCATAATTGATAATATACTGAAGAAAAAACTTAAGAAACAGACCCTGAAATTAAACATCTCCCTTGCAGTCACTACAGTCTCTGAGCGCAAATGGTGCAAACTTCCATTCCATAACTCTGTGTCATATAAAATCGCGAACAGGTTTCCCAAAGACAAATTCCGCATTTCTTTTTATACCCCCAATACTCTATATAAAGCCCTATGCTCAAACAAAGATCCTATAGACTGCAACACCAAAAGTGGTGTATATGAAATTCGGTGTGATTGTGGGGCCATTTACATTGGTCAGACTGGCAGGAGTTTTTCGACACGTATCGGGGAACATAGGAAAGGCTACATAACAGGTCATACCAACTCTTTATTTGCCAAACATCTTCTCGATTCTAACCATTTCAGCAATTTCGAATTCAAAGTGCTTCACAATTTGGAAAAAGGAAGGAAGCTGGATGCCATGGAACAGCTGGAAATCTTACATCGCAAGGACTTGGAGCTGATCAACGAAGTCCAATTTTTATCTTCACCCTCCCCCCTCCTCTCCATCACCTTCCCAAGACGTACATGTGACCAGTGATCCCTTGCCCCTTCTCATTGGATATTTCCTTCCTTTCCCCCCCCCTCTGCAGACGGAGACCATGCTTTCCCGGACAAGTGGGAAACCCCGAGTCCCCACCCCTTTCCTCACGGACGAGGAGGGAAGGTTCACCGCTGCGGGACAATCCAACCCCCCCCCCTATTCGGCATGTGCTAGTGATAACATTCCCTCCTACACCCTTTCCCTAAAACCTCGCTAGGGCGCCCCCTTAAAACTATACAGTGATCCCAATCTTTACCCTTCAACTCAGTGCTTATTTGTGTATTGATACCTTGTTCCCAGACCACGACCATAGGGAAAAACCCCCGATCCCGTCCTCTTCCCCCGCGGCCCGAAGAGCTTTGCGGCGCACCGTGGGACACCCTCAACGAGACACCCCCCTCCATTCGGCCACGACGCGCTCTCCGGACTCCTAGGGTCTTTGCACCTTGTCTTCCCCAACCCTCTTCCCCCCACCCCACTCACATAGTCACCCATTCTGCCTTCCACCTTCCCCCCTCTTCCCCTCTTTTCCTCCACCCTCCCCTTACTTGCCTTTAATCATATATATACTGGACTCTGAGGTTTAACTATCACCTGATGATGATGTAGTAACATTGAAACCGGTCGCATTAAATTTTATTTTTGTGGAAAATTGCTATTTTTAATTAATCATGATATTCCACCATATCACGCCTGAAACGTCTCTTTTTAATCAGTAGGAGGGTCGCTGGAGAAGATGGGCTGCCAATAGGTCTTCATTGGCTCAAGTCCTGGCATTTCTGCCTTTACTTGGCCGTCCAGTATTATTCTGGCGGCTCTGCCCATGTTCTTTTTAAAGAGTTTTTGTGTGGCCGCATAGTCCCTCCGTCTCCTGCGCCACCGCGCCATCTTATCACTGACGGGGCCGCTTTTGCATCTCTTGGGCGTGGTTGATGTTATTGGGAATACTTCGTCCAACCATTTCAGCTCCTCAGGGTTTTTAATCTCTCCCCTTACTACGGCTGCAGCGATTCTGACCAAGTCAGGGGCCTTGTAAGATGAAATGGTCCGTATTTTGGGGAGTAGATTTTCAATGGCCCTGTGGAAGACGTTTTCCTTGGTTATATCACACGTGACGGTTTCTCTGACTCCAGACTCATCGAGGGCTGGTATATCTGGCTTAGGTATCTGCTGAGGGGTTAGTTCTGCTCCCGGGAATCCAGGTGTTTCCGGGGGATCCTTAAGCCGAAGTTCGGCAAGTAATTGGGACACACGTTCCCGGTACTCGGGCTTCTTCCGAGCCCCCTTTATGGCCTCAAGACTTCTGCCTTGGAGAACCATTTTATCCAGCAAATACTTGTTGATGTTCTTCGCAGGGCCTTTAAGCAAAGCTTGTGCCTCTGCTCTTGCCAATAACTCCGTCTCCTCCTCACTCCAGCGCTTCTTTCTCCAGGCCAGACTGATGCTTATATTCACCTCATCGGGGTGTTTTTGCCTCCGATGTACTCCTAAACCGATCTTGGAATTGAATAGACGCTGGCAATCAGGGCATGTGAACTGGACACTTGGTCTCATCGTGGAGTCACTCACTGCATTTTCTCGGTCCCTCTGGCGATACACCTCAGTACCGGCAGTCAGAGGCTCTGCCGGTTGGGCCCCACCGGGGTCCCCAAATCTACACTGATTTCTCGGACCTGAGGTTTATTTAGATCTCGGTGGGCTGGAAACCCACCGAAACCCGGGGTTTTACCCCCTGTACCTCCCTACTGAGGGTTTATAGTGCTCTAGCCACCTTTGAATACAAAGGCAGGGTAGGTCGCTTGGGGGGGCTGCCCCCTCGTGGCTAGATGGTCCGAGTCTTCTGACCGCACTGAAGCCATCCCCGTTAGCCGCCTGTTTACCACAGGCGTTGCCCGACTCTCACGCCGTGGACGTGGGGATTGGCATATGGGATTCTGAGGCTCTCCCCCCAGATTAACTGGTTGGTTCCTCAGCCCCTTAAGAGAGTCGATGAATCATTAAGATGAATTGCTGCCGCACCCCCCATATTCACTCGATCTGGCTCCCTGTGACTTTTACTTATTCCCTAACATGAAGAAATGGCTTGCGGGAAAAAAATTAGCTCGAACGAGGAAATTATCGCCGAGACAGAGGCGTATTTTGCAGAGTTCGAAAAATCTTATTATTTGGAGGGGTTAAAAAAATGGCCGGAACGTTGGGAGAAGTGTATCTTTCTAAAAGCGAACTATGTTGAAAAACAAAAAAAAATTGTTTGAAAAAATGGTTTCTTCATTTCTAACACGGGTACATGTTGAACTGCCCTCGTAGCTATCCTACGTTTCACTCGATTTTATTCCAAAATTTAGCCTACCTCATGAGCAACCATATGGGAATAACAAAAGCTCCTTGACCCTTCCGTTGAAAACCCCAAGTATCCTTTTTATGAATCTTAACTCTTTATTTGCTGTACCGCAAGTTTCAGGGATGTGTTTTCCCCAGGACAAATCCTTAGTTACACCCTAATTTTATCGATTCTACGTTTGTTATGGTGGCTCCTTGTATTTTTATATACTCTTACTCTAAAAATTTATCGAAACGTGTTTATTGAAATTTAATTCTGGCTCCCATGTCTCTTACCACTTTTGGTTTACATTTAGAGCGTTAGCTTATGATAAACTAATTCTTCATGACTGGATATTCCCCTATATATCACGGCATCGCCAGCAAATAGACGAAGTTTACTGAAAACCTGAGACCTGATGTCATTGATGCATAGTATAAAAGGCAAAGTTACGGACTGATGGCGCTTCCTTGTGGGACACCCGAGTTAACCAGTTAAGGAGCTAAAGTAATCCTGTTACACAGAGAAGTTCTACGGACTTCTAAAGAACAAGATGTGGCGAATTACCGTACATGCAATTTCACTAGTAACAGTTATCTTTTGAGTTATGCCAATTCGCAAGTACAAAGCCTACTTTGAACTCAAGGCAATTTCGTTTCGGCAAATTCAAAGAACTGCGGAGGACGCCGCAACAGTTACTGTAACGAAGTCATCTCGTTCGAAGTCGGCTCGCCTTACGTGTCATCAGCTGATGTGAACCAAGATGCTGAAATTTCAGTGTATAAAATTATTCGGATTCGAACCTGGAACCATCGGAGCAAAGTGAATGATTTTACACGGCGAAATCCTTGCACTTTCGGTAGCTACGAAGTATTGTCTCGATATTAATAGCAAATTTTGAATGATGTTAAATCTATTATCTAATATAATTTCTATTATTAATATAAATTGAGTTCGGTTTTGTTTGTAAATTCGAGTTTCAAGTGATTTCAAAACTCCCCTCGCTCTAAGCTTTTCATAACTGAAGGTGTTTTACTCTTTGCTGGGAATCCAATCAGCATTTCTACCTCAACTGTTGAATTCACATAGGTTAGCACAATATGCATAGTTATCGCTCATTTCGGAATCAATGCAGATTCCTTGCTCATTTGAAAATAATTGCACGACCCCTAAAATTAATATCGTTCCAGAGTCATTTTTACCAGAAGCGTTTGTCTTAATTGCCATAATGAAGTCATTTTCATTGCTACAAGTCGTGACTCGTGATTTCACCGACAATGGGTTTTGACGCGTTATATCTGCCCATAATTGACTCCCCACTTTTTTGCGATAGGGAAACAATAGACGATAGGCGTTACTCTCTTCTTTTCCCTCTAATCTTGGAAGCTGCCCATGTCATCTGGGTCCTCTCATATCGTGTCGTCATAGGCTGGTGCCTTCCGCCAACACAGGAATTTGCCCATAACCTCCCAAGTTTTAGTCCCCCCCATCAAACCTCTGCAGCTTTCATGAGATCCGTCGGTATGTTTCCTCAAAAGTTAATGCGAAGAAAATTCCCTATTTTGTATCTTACAGCTGAAGCTTCCATCCTTATTTTTTTATGTTATTGTTTCATTTTATTTCATCAAAAAAGTCGTTTATCCGAAAGAGACCAACTGAGAATTCTTTTCCCTTCCTTCGCAATCGAGTTGGATGAGGGCCGTTTTGGCCCGATGAATTTGACGTTTACTTCTCCTCCATCCATTTATTCCTCAATTCTGTAAAAAAGAAATGATAAGGTGGAGCATTAATGTTTTTTCGGTTAAATTTTAAAGGCATTATTTTACCTCACATTGGTTACTTTGGTAAGATTCCAGAATTTCCTAAAAGTTGAGTTCTTCCATAAACATGACTATTTCCTTCTATGGCGTGAGTGCTGAGAGTGCACTTTCAGTCTGAGTATTAAGTTCCCATTTGAAGGTGTGGTGGCTGGTGGATAAGCAATAAGATGCAGCAAAAATTCATCATGCATTGTATTCAATGCAAGTAAGCAAGTGATTCCTAACCACCTTCGCATAAAATTCCGGCTATTCCTGTTGATAGAAGATAGAACTTTTATCTTAAAAGCCCGAGGCTCTCCAAATGTCTTGGTTTATATTTATCCAGCAAGATAAGGGCAAAAGCAACAGCTGAGCTTGTTCCGATTTAAGTAGGAGGAAGGAGGAAACTCTTTCAAAATGGAAAAAAGTAGCCAATCATTGGAAGTTTTGAGTATCTAATGACAAATATCGTAATTTTCAGTGACGTTTAACGCAAAACGTCTTCGGTAGCATCCCGTTCTGATTCAATTTTTTATTGCTAAATGTATTGTAGCAACGGCTCTTTCCAACTGCCCGCTTTTTTTCTTGGTGAACGACGGTCAGTGCCGTGTCAACATAATGCATTTTAAAAGCATGTTTACATATTTTTTATGTCAAACGTCTAATCTTACAATGAGCCCGTTGGATCTCTTGCCTTAACCGCTGACCAGACGAAGTCGTTAAAAGCGCACAAGCGACGGTGTCATCCGTTATAATGACTTTCTCTTCCTAACTGATAGAGTGATATAAAAAAAGCTTGGGAACCGTTTAAACAGACATCATATCACGGCTTTATATTGTTGATTTACGCTTAATGAAAATGCAGCCTTGGTTTTATGAGCAATTTCTTCTTTCTGATCGGCAAAACTAAATTACCCAGTTTCATTTTCCACCTAAATGGTATTGCGATTTCATTTACACACACACACACACATATATGTGTGCATGTATGTGTGTGTGTGTATATATATATATATACAGGGTTCGTCCGGAAAATAAGTGTACTGAGCTCAGGAAAAAAAATTATTACACTTTTACATATCTTAAGCTAATATTCCTCAAAATAGGACCCTTGTGAGTCGATACACTTGTTCCAGCGGCGTTCCCATTCCTGGAACGCTCCCGCGAAGGCATCATCGGGAACCTCTCGAAGACTCGTCGTCGACCTCTTCTCTGCCCTCCACGAACATCTTGTGCCACCGAAAGATCATGTTTCTGGACATGGCTGACTCCCCGTAAGCCTGGTTAATCATACCGACAGTTTCGGTAGACGATTTCCCAAGCTTTACCGCAAATTTGATGGAATAACGCTGCTCCAAAAACTTCGGCATCGCGTTCCGTGACGTGGGTCGAGCGTGGAGGTTCGCGTTAACAGAGCTCCTCACTACACCACAGCTCAGAGCCGACTGCATTTTTCAGCGTCGCTTGCCAACATACCCCCCTCCAATCGCAGCCCGTCAGAGCGGTGCTGGCCGCGCCTGGAGCGGCGTGCCCAGCCCAGGAGTCAGTACACTTATTTTCCGGACGAACCCTGTATATATATCCCTCCGCGGACTACAACCTTGACGTGGTGGAAGGGCTTGTGCGTTCCGATGACCCCTAGAGCTGTGCTGGCGGGAGTAATAATAATTGCTCCTGGTAGGGTCACCCATGCCAGATAGGTCGAAGGTTAGGAGCCAGACGAAAGGTAGTCCACGCAGCGTCTGTTCCTCAGTGAGGCGGCTGCAATGGCGTCTGACCCCAGGGGGGCGGCCAATAAGTGATGGTGTCACGTTAAAAACACTGTTGAGGAAGGCAACGGGAAACCACCTCAATTATCATTCCCAAGATATAAATGATGGAGAATACATAGAATATGAGTCCTGGCAGCTACGGGGCTCGGCCCAATCGACCGTGTGTCGTGCCCGGCAGCGGGGGAGGCAAGGCTTCCGCGGTCGTCATCCCACGAAACCCTTGCAAGGGAAAACCGGCAGCAGCAGGACAGAAGACGCAGGAGAAGAAAACCAAATTAGTTAGAATAGGAACGTGGAATGTTAGGAAAATGATGAGGACAGGGAAATTGGGGAATGTCAAGCGAGAGATGGAAAGGGGAAATGTGGATATTTTAGGTCGATGCGAGGTGAGATGGAAAGATAGTGGGGATTACTGGAGTGATAATTATAGAATAATATACAGCGGCGGGGACGAGAGCCAATGAGGGGTTGCCATAGTATTAAATGAAGAGGTAGGGAGAAGCGTAGTTAACATAGAGCAGGTAACGGATAGAATACTACTAGTAGAGATAAAAGCAGAACCGACGAACTTGGTTATTATTCAGGTATACATGCCACCGAGCAACCATAAGGAAGAAGAGGTCGATAGGATATACGATCAGTTAGAGGACATAATTGCGCGTGTGCGTTGCTTTGACGGATGGTACTTTTAAGCAAATACATCCAATATGCACCACTCGGAGCCCCAGGGTTTCCTGTCTCCAGTGTATAAAGCGGTGTCAGCGCTATACTCAAAGCAACGCGCGCTAAACAGGTATCGAATATCATCTTCAAGAGAGTAATTTCTCCGTGTCTTGTAAAACTGATGAAAATCACCCTTAGCTAAGTGGCCATCCACCCTGCTACTTTCCCACAGAGCTACATGTAGAGCATGTATTCCTTAACCCGCTGCATCCATAAGAATAAGATGGTCACAGATTTGGCTCCAAGCTTCAGAATCTTCAAGTAGGAAATAGGATCTATGTGGCGATTTCTTTAGTTAGGTTCGAGGACGGACGGCTTCCAAGAAAGAGGTCCGTGTTTTCCTTCCGAAAGGTAGTTTCTAAACCGTCAATAAAGCGAGCGCTTCCACGGTTCATGATAGTCTTGGCGCTGAGTACTCGCAGGTCGTAGATAAAAGGCAACAACGTAATCGACCACAGTGGCATGGTGGAGTCAATGTAGAAGCTGTCTAAGCGCGAGGCCACGCCCACATCCAAGGGAGACTTGAGAGTGAAAATTTCCTAGTTAACTTGGTTCTTGCTCAGTACTCTCATTCAGGACATGTACTACCCGTTGTTCCTCGACGCCAGAGATTCGGGCGTACCGCGAGGAAAGGGTGCAATGAAAATCGCCTCCCATGATTAACTTCATCCGAAGTTTCCTTGCCCCGTCCGGCCCAAAGAAGACACTAGTAGCTCAAGCACTTCGGTTACCTAAGGTCTGTCTCAGGACGAGAAACGGATGGAATTGGTCGTTCCATGCCTGATGTGGGACGTGGTATATGCTAGTAAAGCCACGCACAGATGCATTGATACCTAAATCCTCTGTCGATATTGGATCAGCATGCAACAGGGTTGACGTAGCCAAGCAGGAAGTAGTCTACGACGACTCTATCTAGGCCCTCAAATGTTCGTACAATTATGAGCATTGTTGTGTGTACGAGAGTGAACATTTAATTTTTACTGAGCTCCGAGTAAGGGCGATGCCACGTGCTCCAGATCTAATGGGAGTTGTTATAGACACTTTCTCCATTGAGTTCTAGCATGTCTGCCAAGTATGCATATTTAAAAATTTAATTTTTGCGCTACAAGGCAGTTAATTTCTAAGGTATTTTGATTAATGTATTTATTTATATATATGCAAGCCACCGCCAAGGTGTGTGGCAGGGGGTGAATACACACCAGAATAAGTTTTGCTGAACTTGACCCTACCGCGGTCGAACAATGTTATTATGATCCCATATCGTTCGTCTCTTCTGCAGTAGTACGATGAGGGTAATCATACATTTTAAACTTCACTGCTAAAGGAACGCCCTTCCAATTTATTCAAGAGCTTAAATCTGTAATATAACCTTTGCTCTGTGAGTGATTCCCAGCCTAGCTGCTCTAATATTTTGGATACGCCACTAAGTTTATCATAACAACGTTCAGCGTGCAACTAGTTCCTCTACGCAGCACGCTATCCGATTCGGCAATTAATCCAACTTCATGAGGATCCCATACACTTGCAGCATACTCTAAATGAGGCCTAACCGGCGAAAGATAACATTTCTCTTTGACCTTTTCATCACATTTACCAAGCACTCTTTTAGTAAATCCTAATTTTTTTGTTAGCTTATCCACATATTCCCCCTATGTGTTTCGCTCAGGAGAGATCGTGAGTGATGGTAACGCCAGGGTATTTAATTGATTCTACACATTAAACATACATGTACTGACAAAGCCTATCTTTTTAGACACATTTCGCGAACACCTAGATATATCATCGTATTTTTTGTTCTAAAATGATTTGTTTTATCGCTTAAAAGGTGATGACGTCAAAATTCCCTTTATTCCTCATGGTTTTTTGCCTAATGCGGAATAACTTCATTATCATCGATGACTTGAGATAAGACGTCTCTGGAAAGATTATATAGCAACCTAGATATGAGCAGATAATTGTTTTGAGGATCAGAGATTGATACGTCAGTAAAAGTCGCATCTTTTTCTCACTGACCGTTATAAATTCACTGTGTCTCTGTACGTTGTAGGATTACAAAGAAATTTGGTGAGTAAAATCATTCCTTAGTAGTGGATCATGGAAATGTAAGGCTTGCTTTTTGAAGTGGGGATCTATATCTGTGAAAAAGGTATTTAACTTTCTGAAGAAACAACCATTTCCTCTACCGCCGCTTACAATATGTGCCATTCTGTGGAACACAATGCTCATCGATCTCTTAGTACTTCTCCATAAGTGTAACTTATATTTTAATCTTGGCTCATATATTTCTTTTTAACTCACCACTCAATTCCTTTTTTATAATTGATTATAAGTTTTGCATTCCTAACTTCGATTTTTCTTTTGCCTCAATCCTCAAGATTAGTCCGTAGTTCTTGCAGTTTCTTCCATATAATTGTATATTTACCGTCTTCCATTATCCATCGTACCGTAAACCTAAAGCGGGCTCTTCCGCGACATTTTCCCCTATGTCATTCCCTGCGACAACTTCTTATGATGAAAATGTGTCGTATTAGTCTTGTCCTCCTTTTCGGCTACTTCTCCAGATGAAAATCCCTTGCTCTACCCTCCCGTAAGCCTATTAATTTATTTTTTGAACTGAACTAGAGCATTTATGAGTAACACCGCTGTTCCTAGGACTTGTCTCAGATTCTCCTTCGTCCCAAACGTCTAGGTTTTACAACCAGATAGGGTAGCATTCCGCTCGCTTGCATGATAAACTCTTCCATGCACGCAAGTTAAAGCTGAATATAGTAAAGAGCCGTTTCATTACCCAACTGCGAATTAGTTTGTTCCCATCGTTTGTCGAGTACTTCCTTTGGTCCGTTCAATGACACCTTAGAAAATTCAGGAGATGGTGCTAATAGTATCGGGAAATGTTTGCTTTTGGTACGAGTCAGCCTCATCTCTCACTAGCCTCCAATTAATGTTTTAACCATACCCATCAAGTGGTTCCATTTCTATAGTTGATTGAAGCCACAAACTTTTCTTTACCTAGAGAAATGGGAAAACATGGAAAATTGAGAAATGGATGGATGAGTTTCGTGCGGTGATTAAACACTTATATTTGAAAGGTTTAATACAGAAAGATATCAAAGCTGATTTGAATGAAATGCATAGTACATCTGCTTCTGTGTTTGCGACTATTTACAATTACTATGTTAAAACGCGGCCGCACATCCATAAATGATGAGCATCGTTCGGGATGTCCAGTGGACGTGACTTCCTGCGAAATGATAAAAAAAATCCTCAATATGGTTTTGATATATCAACGAATCAAAGCTCACGGAATAGTTGAGGCCAAAGGCATACCACAAGATGCAGTGTTTTCAAATTTGCCCGAAAAATTGGATGCGAAAAAAATCTCTGCAAGATTGTTGGTGTGTTTTCTCTCATTGAAGAATAAACTCAATCATGTGGTCGATTCGAAGGCTGGTTTGGCGCTTTTCCGTCGCATTCCGGACGAGTTCCATGGTCGATACATAACTGTGGACGAAATATGGATACACTACTTCTTCACTCCTGAGACAAAGGAAAGTTAAAACGTTGGGTTTCTATAGGTGATCTCCGAAGGCGGTAAAATCGGCCGACAAGGTGATGGCCACGATTTTTTGGGATGCACTCAGAACCATATACTTGGATTGCTTGCCGTAAGGACAAACGATATATGGGCAGTATTATGCGTTGCAATTTTACCGGTTGAGCGAAGAAATCGAGAAAAACATCCTCATTTGGAAAAGGAGAAATATCTTTCATCTGGTCAATACACAAGGTCACACCTACTGAGTTTCGATGGCGAAAATTATCGAATTAATGTTCGTATCGTTACATGTCCTACTGTATTCACCATCTTTGCCCCCCAATGACTTTTTCATTTCCAAAGTTAAAAATGGCTCGGAGGAAAATGATTCGCGTCGAACGAAGAGGAGGTTATCGACAGGATATACCTATTTTGAGGACATTCCGAAATCCTACTTTTGGGACGGCTTAAAGAAGTTGGAGAAACGCTGGGAAAAGCCTATCGAGCTAAAGAGGAGATTATATTGAAAAAAAAGTATATGCCGAAAATAGTTTGCTTTTCTATTTTAGAATAAGGACTTATTGAACGACCCACGCATTATCCAAGAGTGTTCCAGATTTTCAAACAAACATGCATCTTTGACCAGATAGTTTCGTAAAATTTTGTTGGTTTTAACCACATAGTTATAAAATCAAGAAAAATACAGTTCGGCAAATTAAAAGAGCATCAATATGCGTAAACCCAACTGACAACTATGGTCCTCCATCAATCATGTATCAGTCCTGCAGCACTTTATATTATTTTCATGATCAGAAGTAAACATTTGTTCCATTCATTCATATGCATTGACTAAATGATAAAAAGAATAATTGCCCCTACTTTAATTAGTATATTGAATCATTAGCAATAAAATTGATACTAAACCCATTTCATAGGTCTCAAATCAGCTGATCTGATGCCAGAATGGTATATCAGTGGAGATATGGTGGAGCTTTCCTTCCTGTCCTGATTGTGATGCTGGCCTTATTCATGCAAACCTTTCAGCAAGATGAGTTCTCTAGTGGTAAGATTTTAACTAACCCTCTACATTTTGTGATACTTGCTATAATTGGAATCATTGTCATATTAGTTTTGGAGCATGTAAAATAAAGAATGACATTTGCAATATGGTAGATTAAAAAGACAAATGTCTGATCTTCAGTGATAAAATTGACAAATTTGGAAAAAATTGGCAAATGGGAAATAGTATGGGTCTGCAGTGATTAAGGTTATCTATTAACGAGTATAGTGCATTGATTTAAGACTCTCTGACTATCTCTTAAGTCATCAGCTGCTTTTCATTTCTTATCCTTCTTCAATTAGTTGGTATGCATCAGGATCATCCAAATGAGTTTGTCTTAGTCTTCAAAATTGTCTTTTGAGATGGGAATATTCAATGTTCTATATATCATGGTAATATAAAACTGAATTTTGTTGGTCTTGAGTGGCAGGAGTCAGAAGTTATACCATGATCTAAGCCTCTGGGTTTTCTTTTAATCGCAAAATTTTGCTTGTTCCAATATATCGAAATGTTTATACCCAGATAATTAAGATTCCCTTCACACTCTGTTTCCAAGGTAAAGTTGATGCATTGGTTCTGTGAATTTAGTCCAATAGACTGTCTGGCAATTGCAATTTGTCCAACCACATAAAATACCATCAAAATATTGTTGCAATGGCATATTTAAATATTGGTTTACTGAAATTTAAATTTAAAAAATTGCTGATTGATAATCTCTACCTTTTGAGTGACACAAAATACAGTAGCAGTAGTTTTAGGGGAGGTGACCAATGGCTGAGGTCATTTGCACCATAGGAGATGGATAGAAGAGGATAAAGGGTGGAGAGAAACCCAGCATCAGCATTAACCTACTCTTAACAAAAGGTATCAAAGGGTCCACGATATAATATCCTATCCGACGGATGGCGTACTCACTCAAAGTGCTCTCCATAAAATACCTCAAGTAGGGATTCGGATACCACTGAAAAATATCTACCGCCTCCGGGATCAAACCAGATCCTTTGGGTGAGAAGCCAGTATGTTAGCCACCCCACCACTCCTGATCCTATGTAAAATGTCATCAGCCAATATAAACAAAAAAACATTTTTTAAAAGATTATTTTTGAAATTAAGGTTTGGCTCAATTTTCACGAATTTTGCTCATTAATAAAAAATTTGATGAACAGAAGGAATAAAAGAGATTCCATTGCTAGTCTAACTTCCTATTGGTAAAAGGTTTGGTTAAATAAAAAATAATTTTGTTTTGTGCACAACTCCATTTGGTAGTAAATCTCTTCACTCATTACTGGGTTGATAGTTGAATCCTTAAAAACATCTTTGGCAATATTTAATGCTTCTTGCACTGTGACTGAACTAAACAAACTTTCACATAAAAGAAGATGAATTTTGAGATAATCAAGATGTTTACTTTACTCAATCATTCTTCCAGTTTGTTTGAATGTAGCTTCAGAGAGGGGGATAGAGAATACTCCCACTGTATCCCTGCTTGTGGTAAGAGATGGCCAAAAGAGTGGAAAGGCGACTCTGAGAACAAATCCCGGCTAGTTTGATAATACATGTATAGCATACTTTAGCATGTGGACTAGCTGTATTATGAAGACCCTGATCACCTGGCTACGGCTCAATCATGCATGGTTAGCCATGGATGGGAAAAAAGAATCTTTAGGCCTTGGTCATCTGAAGAGTCCTGGAAGCCCAAGGAAGCCAGGTCTCCACTCTCCATTTTGACCATAGATTCAGAAGATATGGGGTGACAAAACCTTTTCATAATTGAGTGAAAACCTTTACCTCCAGGAGTTCACCTTGCAAGGCTTGAAGATAAAAATAGGTTCAAAATTAGTACTCTCATCGGCACCAGTACTAGATACTTCAGAAATTCTATCCCTTTTAAATAATTATATTTTATTATTTGTCTGTCACAGTTTGGAAATATAACTAATTTGTTTTTGTGCACAAAAGAGGAAAAATAGAAATTTAATTCAATTATTTGAATGCTTCTCAGCTTTTTCTGTAAGAAACATTTTCCAAACAGGGATCGAGATGGTGTGGGGGCTAACATACCGGCTTCTCAGATCTCAGGGTTCAAATCCCGGTGGTGTTGAATATTTTTCAGAGGTATCTCGATCCCTACTTGAGGTGCGTTGTGGAGGGCACTTTGAGTGAGTACGCCGTCCGTCGGATGGGATGTTAAGCTGCGGACCCCTTGGTGCCTTTCGTTAAGAGTAGGCCAATGCTAATGCTGGGTTTCTCTCCACTCTTCATCCTATCCTACCCATCCCCTATGATGCAAATGACCTCAGCTGTTGGTCGCCTCCCCTAAATACTACTACTACTACATTTTCCAAACAGTTGAACAAGATGACCGTAAAGGGTCATCATGTATTAAATATGGATGATGCCTCAGGCCCAAGGACCAGAGGTGGCATTGCTAGAGAAGTTTGGGAGACTCTTCATACCTCCCGAATTAATATTCCAGCGCCATAATCTCTTGCTGCGACCTTCGTGGCACTGGAAGGGATTACATTTTATATCCAAAAGTGGATGCATTCTAGTAAGAGGACTTCACCCATCGGCTACTGAAATTGTTTCTGGGTAATTTCAAAGCTCAAAACACCCAATGGGGCAGAGTAACATCCAAAATTGATCAAAGAAGTGTGGACTTAGGAAAATTTCATAGAATATTTCAATTTTATTGAATTGAATGATGGAGAGATGGCATTTTAATTGGAAAGAAAAGGAAATATTTATACGAATTTAATTTTACTTTGTTGTTTTGATCACATACTCTGCTAGTGCTGCTCATACAATTGAGATGTCCATGTGCATGAACATGTGTGAGAATGACCTCTTCCCCATGATTTTAACAAGAGGTGGATACTTCAGCAAATGTTCCAGAAAATTAATTTTATGGAATATTAATCGGCGAAGTTTTAAAAGGAATTTTAACTTTTGACACAATGAGCATCTTTGTGGCTCATGTAATCTCTGAGAGAGATTACATGAGCCAATATCTCTGAGAGAAATTACATGAGCCACAAAATGCAGCCTAGAATCATATCCCCTTAGCATCTAGCAATGCCCAATGACAGCATGCTCCATGGTACACTAAGGAATATGTGTATGCTATTTGGTAAAGGAAACAAGCACTATGCATTTTATATAACTACCCAAGCCTTTTGAAGGCTACGGGCTAAGGCGTACCAAGCCATAAAAGAAGCCTAGTGGAAATTCTGGATGTAAAATTTGTCCACCTAAGGCACTGAATACCTTGTTTCTATGCTGGTCGATAATCTAGGTAACTTGAGCCAAGTTGTTGCATTTTTAAATTTATCTGGTCTCCTTCCTTTGCCTCTAGTACCAACATACAAATGATTCATTATTAAAATCGCCTATTGGCTTCGATGTCATTTCAATGTTGAAACATTTATCAGCGTCCAGTTTCATACATTCCTTATAAATGTATTTGGTTTTGAGAGGTGCAAATGATCTAAGTAGTCTGCTTACTCAAAAATATCTGTTTCTGCCACTACCAATGCAAAAGTAAAATATGAAACAAATATAAATAAATGTCAGGAGTGCAGTGCTTGAGATAGATGGCGAGCAATTTTTGAGAAGAGAGGGAAAACCTTGCAAACAATTTTAATATAATCCTGGTTAGAGGAATGGGAAGAGAAAGGGAGGGATGTGGGATGAGAACATGAGGGTAGGACCTCCTGTCAGAAGAGAGAGTGTGGAAATTACCGTATTGGTTCTTATCTACCATAACCCACCAACAATAGCATCATCAGTAACTATCTGTGTCCACAAATATTTAGAGTAATGCACGAGACTGTTTCCATTGAAAGTGTAGGAAAATGATTCATATGAAATCAGCATATGCATATTTACTATCAGCAGTCTTCAATCAGCATACACTAACAATAGTACACTGATAATTGACGTTTGAGCAGTGTTCCCGCATGAATGCTGTGTACGTCATATAAATGACAGCCTGATAAGCACCAATAGGTCAAATAAGTCCAATAAATAATATTTTTAGAAAATATCCCACGGCAACTAATCTGGCATCGTACCTCCGCCTGAGAGCGCGAGCTCGAAGGGCCGTGAAGGAGGCCAAGAGGGCTTCCTGGATAGAATACGTCTCTACCATCAACCATCGCACGCCACTTGGTCGGGTATGGGACAAAGTCAAGAAAATCTCCGGGTCCAAGGGCTCATTTGTCATCTCGCCTTTGCTTGTTGCTGGCCGGGTGGTTAATTCACCTGCCGAAATAAGCAACATATTTGCCAGTCAGTTCGCGGCCAATAGCAGTGACGAGGGCTATGCCGCGGACTTTGCGAACCGGAAGAGGCGATGCGAGAGAGTCCCTCTCAATTTTGGTGCAGGTCCTACAAGCGAATATTACAATGAGCCTTTCACGTCCTGGGAGCTTAAATCCGCCATCGAAGACTCCCATTACACCTCGCCAGGGGCGGACGAAATCCACAACGCATTTCTCCGGAACATTCCGGAAACCGCGATTGGGGAGGTCCTAAATACCCTCAACCAACTCTGGAACGAGGGCAGTTTTCCAAATGCCTGGCGAGAGTCCATCGTGATACCAATCCCAAAACAGGGCAAGGACAAAAATGACCCGAACAACTACCGTCCCATATCTCTCACCAGCTGCCTGTGCAAGGTGATGGAACGGATGGTAAACCGACGTCTCATGTGGTGCTTGGAGAGTCGACACCTGCTCTCCGACGCTCAGTGCGGCTTTCGGCGTGGCAGGTCCACGACAGACCATCTGGTTCGCACTGAGAACTTCATCCAGGAAGCCTTTCTCCAACGTCAACACGTCATAGCAGTCTTCTTCGACCTGGAGAAGGCCTATGATAGTGTGTGGCGATGGAGAATCCTCAACACGCTCCACAAGTGGGGATTTAGAGGCAACATGGCCCTATTTATCAGAAATTTTTTAACCAACCGCCTTTTTAAAGTAAGGACTGGGAAGCACTTTTCCCGATCTTTTACACAGGAGAACGGGGTACCCCAGGGTTCAGTACTGAGCGTGACGTTATTTGCCATCGCCATCAACGACGTGGTGGAATGCATCAATGCCCCGGTGATGGCATCGCTCTATGTGGACGACCTAGCCATATTTTGCCGGTCGACACGACTGCCAAACGCTTCCAGGCAAGCCCAGGTGACTCTAAACAAACTGGGAGAGTGGTCGCGAAAGAACGGATTTCGTTTCTCCATGGAGAAAACGAAATGCGTGCACTTTCACCGTCTTCGCGGTTACCACGTTACCCCGACCCTAACCCTGTTGGGTAGGATTCTTCCATTTGTGGAGTCCGTCCGCTTTCTCGGCTTGATCCTGGACCAAAAGCTGAACTGGCGGGAGCATATCCGCGTGTTACGTGAGAGGTGTCGCCAAACCCTCAACGTTTTAAAGTTTTTAACTCACTCCACTTGGGGAGCAGACCGCACCACCATGCTTTTATTGTACAGAGGCTTGGTGCGATCCAAACTGGACTATGGTTCCATAGTGTATTCCTCAGGACGAGAGTCTTACTTGAGACCACTTACATGTGTCCACAATGCTGGGATACGGTTGGCCACCGGGGCATTTAGAACAAGCCCAGTCCCAAGCTTACTTGCAGACGCAGGGGAGCCTCCGTTGGAAACCCGCAGGATGATTTTAATGGGCAACTATGCCTGTAAAATTTTATCAGAGACAATCCACCCTTGTTTTAACATAGTTTTTAACCAACGGTTTTTAGACTTATTTAACAGGCGGAGAAGGGCAACTAGGCCCTTTGCCGTTCGTTTTAATGATTTTATTAACGCGGTAAATTTTACATTTCCTCAAGTATGCCCCGTCTCCTATGCTAAGTACCCGCCTTGGTTAACGCCAATGCCGGATATTAAACTCATTGCCAGTGCACGCCGCAAAGCCAAGACGACCGATTCCGAATACCAGCAGCTCTTCAGTGCCGTCCTCGGCTCACTTTCTGACTTTGTCCCAGTCTACACCGACGGGTCAAAGTCAGAATCTGCATGTGCCTATGCGGTCGTGTCCCACTACCATGGAGTCGTGAGGAAAAAACTGCACACTTCTTGCAGCATTTTCACAGCCGAGCTGTCAGCCATAAGGACGGCCCTAGGAGAAATAAAAGAAAGCGATGGCTCTTTCCTCATCTGCACAGACTCGTTGAGCGCCCTAAAATCTATATCGGTCTTTGCACCTGTGCACCCGATAGTCCAGGAGATCCATTATACCCTGTTGTCCCTTCAGAGAAAGGGGAACAGGGTCTCCTTTATATGGACTCCTGGTCACGTCGGCATAAGAGGTAACGAAAAAGCTGACCAGGCAGCGAAGGATGCCCTTCGAAAACCCGAGACCGACTCCACCTTGGTTCCAATGGAGGACGTAAAGGCTGCCTTGCGGAACTCGGTCCTGCATCAGTGGAAGGAGACTTGGCAGTCTCTGCAAAATAATAAACTCAGGGCAATAAAACCGGTCGTTTCACCATGGTCCTCTTCCATCCGGAAAATTCGGAGGGAAGAGGTCATGATTACTCGCCTGAGAATAGGACACTCTGCCCTCACTCATTCGTACCTCTTTGCGGAGGTAAAAGAACAGCCCCGCTGCAATGAGTGTTTCCAACCCCTGACGATAAAACATATCCTGACGGAATGCACAACATACCAAAGGGCCAGAGACATGTTGAAGATAAGGGGAGACTTAAAAAATATTTTAGGGGATGACTCTGGGTCTATTAACCGAGTGTTAAGTTTTTTAAGGTCAACCGGTTTAATGGGGCAGCTTTAGCTTTGGAGCTCATAATTTTAATGCTTTTGATTTTAGCATTTTCCTTTTTTTTTTTTGTTTTTTTTTGTTTTTTTTATTTATTTATATATTTATTCGTATTTATTTGTTTACTTATTCCTAGTTTAAAAGGAACATAAGTTTTACGTTATGACAGTGGTGCAAAATGACCATAGCTGTCGACGCACCCTACAAACCCCTAAAACTACTACTCCAATAAATAAAACAAATGAATTGTCACAATGAAGAATGGTTGGATCCGTGAGAAAAGCTGGTTGGCAAAGTCTAGTATTTATTTCCTTCTAGGACATTTTGAGACACAATATGTGGCAGTTATGGCAAAGGTGTAGAATATAATGTTAGAAGTACTTGTGATACTAGTAACTGGGCTGCATAAATCAAATTTTTACAGCATTTATCCATATATTGCTATGCTACCATGCCCGCCGATTTGCAATACAATTGTCTGACTGACTAAATTCTATTTTGGGGATGGTTGTGCATGGAGAAAGAATCAGAGACTTCACGTTTCCACAGGAAAGAATTTATTGTTGTTGACTAGTTTCATTATACTGTAGCATCATCTGGACAGATGACAGGAAGCTCACACTCATAAATATATCATCAGTGGGTGAGGTCGGGCAGTAAATGGTGTAGTTTGACTAAATTCAATTTGTTACATTGACATCCATTTGTACAATTGCATTTCATTGTTGCGTTCAAGTTGTTTTCCCCTATTTCATTGGATCAATTTCTATTTTTCAGGTTCAATGGGTGACCCATGTACCACAGCAGCTAATTGCTCAAATGTTGCAAATGTAGCATGTGTGGATAAGAAGTGTGGGTGCAGGACTGGCTACATGGTTCAAGGTGAAATCTGTGTTAGAAGTGAGTATCAAACATTGGAATTAAAATAAAAAAAGTCTTTGAGTTACTGTTTTATATTCACAAGCTATTACAGTTATATTTTTTTAGCACAGTAGTATAGCAAGGAATTAATAGCCTTTGTGATATTCGCCTGATATTTTTATATGCCTCCCTTTTCACTCATTTACAATCCTGTGGAAGACCCAGCCAGTTTTATAATTTGACTACCTAGCTACATCAAATCTTTGACCTGGATCTCGAGACAGGATGGTGTGCAATTTGTGCATTTTTTGAGAAGAGATTTTAGAGTCAGTGAGAAATTCTTCTGGGGCACTGGAAAATCTCCGACTAATGCACTGCTTCCACATTATATTTTCTAAATCCAAATGAGAATCAACTATTCCAAAACCTTCCTTGGCTATAGTTTTTTACCCACAAAATGTGTGAATTGGCAAGGATATCTTTTGGAAAAAAACAGGAAGTAGGGTGTATGAGGTCATTTTGCATATTTTATAATTACTTTCTTCTCAGGATTGAGTACATTTAAATTGTACAAGCAGAATTGGGTATTCCAAAAGGCTGTATTCTTGGCAAAACACTTTTCCATTGTGGTAAATGTCATTTCATCAGAAATTAAATCCTCATTCATTTTTATAGTGCAGGGATGATTTAGTACATGGAAGATTTAGTGATATAATGGTCAGCATCTACTCTATGGGTAGTATTGCCAAACACCAACTGAAGACAATAAAGTAGAGAATAAACTTTTATTTAGTTTTATCAAATAACCTGGAAAAATATACAGTTCAATTCTTTCACCTGTGACTACTCCACCTTGAAAATTGCTCAAGCAGTCTGGCAAAAATAGTTGGTCTGTCAGCGCACAATGTCTTGCATATGAAAGCAATCACTTCCCCATTTTACTTGCAAAAGAAGTAATGAAAACTTCTTTTCGTGGTAGTGAAAACCATCCATTGGAAATGTTGAGGACACCAGTCAAGATGCGGACCAGGTCTATAGAAGTTTCTTAATTCCATAATCCATCGCACTAGAAGTGCTATGAATAATCAACCATGCAAATCATGTTCACCATGGAAAATTCCCCATTTGGACTGCCAATTTCAATTGTCTCACTGCACAAAATCATCCACCACTCCAAAGGAGTACCAATGAAGATTTAATTATTGGCTGAACCAGCACCCCTTCATTACCATAATCTTCACTATTGTTCAACATCAGCAGGTGGAACTGCTGTGCTGTAATTTCTGCTTATCACAGCTCTATTCAACTAAAGCTGCATCATCTCTATGGCATTTTCACAGCTGAGCTCTTTGTGATTAAACTTGCCCTTTGCAAAATCCTTTGCAAAAACAGATGCTTTCTCTTTTGCAGATTCATTTAGTGTGCTACCATCCATTTCTTGATGTTCTTTCTTTAACCCTATAGTCAACTCTCTTATATTTAGAAGTTCGGAATGTTGGAATATCTTTCCTGTGGGTTCCAGAGAAATTTAGTTTTTGAAGAAAGTCCATCAATTCCATTTTAGGTAATACTCATTCAATGGATTCAGATGTAGAATATTTACCAACATAATACAGCACAAATAAAATTAGAATATTTTACTTTTTTTCATTTCATTTCTTTTTCTTAATATGGACCAAGTAAAGTGAAAGTAACCTCAGTCATTGCAGCATGTAAAAAATTAAATTACTATGATATTCAATCAACTCTCTTGAACCCAGAAGGTTGGAATGTTAACATATCATTCCTGTGGATTCAAAGGCATACTGGAATCGCAGGAAAGGAAAATGATGCATAGTTAAAGAAATACCAAACAAGTGACATTTGCCGTTGCAATCTCCACCAGCTCCAAATGTACAAAATGCCAAAGAGTATATTGGCTACTTAGCTGAGGACTGCAGGACATCACTGAAGAATAATAAGCTTCAGGCTGAAAGTCCTAACATCTCATCTTGGACATCTTCCGTAAGAAGATGCTGACAGGAGGAGGCCATCTGAGAATGAGGCATTGCACCCAAACTCACACTATCTTATCCCAAAAGCAAAACTCTGTGGTGTGATATCTGTGATCCTCTTCTGACTGTTCATCACCTTCTGATGAAATGGAAAACATATGAGGCAGTATGCAATTGTCTAAATATTGAGGGGTTCCTTAAAAATTATCCTTTGTGATTTCCCTGAAGCCATATTTAGAGTGATTTTGCTTTTGAAGGAAGCCACCAAACTCTGGCTTTGTAGTATCTTTTACAATGTATTTAGGAATTTAATATTAATTTATAATAATATCATGAAATTTCTAAACCTTTTCATTTTCTTAAATAGAATTTCATAGGCCAAATATGCTGCTGATGAAAACTCTTTTGTTGGATACCCTCTGACATTGGTATTCTGGAGGGTGAGACTATTGATAGGCATTTAGAGGCTACTGTGAATCCTTGTCCAGTAGGTGTAAACACTGCCATGCATTGCTAAATATAATTGTCAGTATTTAAGTGAAATTCCAGGAAAACTTTATTGACCATTGGAGCTTGGTTACATAAAATAAGTAGGAGGAATGCCTGAGAAATTGACACCAGTAAAACAGCTCCTTAAGAATAGGATGAAATAAAATTTGCCAGGCTCTGAATTTGGTTGCCACTCATTGATTATTAACCGGGAGCAGCAAGCACAGTGTTCAACTATCAATAAATGGCATGATGTTAGAAAAAATACCACAAAAATATGCCACAATGAACAAATGCCTAAGGAGCTCTAATTCTTGGAAGTTTATCTATCCAAGAATGATGAAATGTTTTTTATGTTTCAGGGAAACCAATGTTTTTGATTGCCTAAGATAAGTTCTCTTTGAAAATTAGTTTTTTTTTAACTTTTTTAAATAGTATATCTGATTAAAGTGATCAGTCTACTTGCACTGTATTAATACCATGTGTAACTTTGTCTAATAAGTCATTAAGATAAAATTAATGAAGCAGGTACTTCCGTCAATGTGTTAATGCACTTTTGAACCTGAGACCTACCCGCCTTTGTATTCAAATGCCATTTTTTGGGACTTATGATACCTGTGAATTATTTTATTTTTTCCCATACATCATAAAGAAATAAATGTTATTTTGTGTTTTTATGAGGTATAATTAATCTTATGAAGGATTTAAATCAGGTATTTAATTGCAGCAATACTAAAAGTGTATCTTTTCAATGGTATTGGGCTCAATCTTGTGAACCTTCATCTTTAGGAATAAGACAAACTATGTAAATTCACCAAATTTTTATTAATACGGTACTACCAATTTCATCACATAGGTGACATCTTCAGGTAATTGTATTTTCAGTAATGATAAGCAAATGATTGAGTGGTACCATTTTGTAACTATTATTTGATCGTTACAGAGGTGGGTGGAATTTGCAACACACAGCAAGATTGCCTGGTCAATGGTTTTTGTGACTACCAACATAACTCCTCGTGTCAGTGCAAAGAACAATACACACCATCAAAGGATCGTGAGCAATGTCTACCACGTGAGTAACCATTGGTGCATTCTTTGGGGTTTAATTTGTTAGTTTTGGCTTAAAAATAGATAAAATTTTGCTGTAGGGACCTTGTAGTAGAAAGAGGCTGCTGGAGAAAAATCAACTGAAAATAATAGAGATAAGGATATAGAGTGAAGTACCTGTACAGTTGAGAAAGTGAAAACTAGAGTTGTAAAAGTCACTGAATTTGGAACAGGTTAGCTTGTTAAAATGATTCAACACTTCCTATGGGTTGGTTGAGATAAAGGAAAGAGATTATAGGAATATGAACGAGAGCTACGAGATAGGGAGGTTTGTAGAGGTGGGGTTGAAATTGGAACAAAAATAGTCATAGAAAGCAGTGGAGTGGTGGGGTCAATAACTTGGAAATTTACATCATTGAAAGGTGCAGAAATTGGGATCCAATGGCAGGGATGAAATCCATGATGGTGCCATTTAGGAGGTTATAAAAGATAGCCAGACCCTACAGTGGGATCCTGGTCTCCAGGAGGACTTAGTAAAGAAGAGAAAGAAGGCCCCTTTCATTGCATACCAGTCTGATTTGTTCCAAGCTCTCAAGATTCTTGGGGGAGGTGAAGAATTCAGTCACTTTGATGATTCAACTTAAAATATCTTACAATGATTGTCATTGACCCATTACTAAAAATATTTTACAATAATCATCACCTACAAGGTCTGCACAAAAATTAATGGAATAAATCCAGCAAAAAAATTATTTTAGATCAAAGTAAGAATTACTAATATTCTTCAAAATAGTACCCTTGTGTATCGGAAAACCTAAGTAGTAGCAGTAGGCTGTACCAGTAGTGGTATGCTTCCTGGAAGGCATCGATGGGAATCTCAATCAGGCACCTCATCACAGCCTCTTTGAAATTATCCAGCATTCCAAAACGGTTGTCTTTCAAGCTCCTTTTTATTCTTGGGAACAAAAAGAAGTCCTGGGAAGGTGGCATGAGGTAGCACATTGCTGTGGTGCTTCCGGTTGCTAAAGATCTCAATCCTAATAATTTGCAATCTTTTTCACACATCCTTTTGAGGACTTCCATGTAAACCTTACTGTTTTCTGTCTGCCCCTGAGGCACAAACTCTTTGTGGATAATGTCTAAAAAATAAATAAAATATAAAATCAGTATACTTATTTGTGGGACATACCAATACAATAAAATAAAACCAATGGCAATCAGAGGTGGCTCATATTATGACATAAATTGACACAGTTGACCTACATGCCACTGCAGTATATGCTTTGACATTGTGACTTAAAATAATTGTAACCAATGCAATACTAAAACTATTTCACCATAATTATCTCCTATAATAAAATAAGGTTAATGACAAGCAAGAATTGCAGGTATTATGAAAACAATTAGCATAGTTGATCTTCATTGAACCTTAGTATTTGAAATAAAATTTATTATAATAATATTTTGATATATCAAATATATCCATGATTTAATGTTTTTTTTATATCTGTCTTAATTTGGAAAGCGATGATTTTTGTAAACTCTTGGGCTTAGTTTTGGGAAAATTCTAACAATGCCTACCAAAACAACCTTCAAGTTGATTACTCTGTTTATGGTTTTATAAATAGTTATCACGGATTAACATAATACCAAATGAAGTAGTATTGTTAGGAGTGGATGAAGAGATAAGCCTATGGAGGACCCTTGCAAGAAAAAGAGGGAGATGTATTTGACATCCTAAGGCACAATAGCTAATGAATACCATTTTTGAAGAAAATAATTATTGGGGAAGGTCTTGGATGAATTGTGAGAATCAGGCATTTGAAAATGTCAGTGTAAGTAGTAATGAGGTATTGTAGAGATATACAAGAAATAGGATAGTCTGGAGAGCTACGACAAAGCATGCTTAGATTGATAACCTGTGATGATGGATTGGGCATGCCTGAAATTAATGTGTCCTCTATAAGTATTGGGATGATTACCTGCTCTTTTCTTGTTTGTACGCTCTCAATGAGCATAAATTCTTTCATATCAAGCTTCTTTATGCACCCTTTTGTGCTGAAGATAGATTTTTCTTTCCATTCCTTTTATATAAAGGGAATAAAATCCTCCTCTTATGGTTTCCTATCTATGCATTGAGATTGCTAAAATTGATCAGTACCATGTATCAATAGTGAAGATGGTCTTGAATGATCCTGAGTCTTATTCTACATATATAATATCATACTACCTGCTGACAATATGAAGAATATATTCCTGAATATAGCCCTTGAGTTGTGGGTAAAATAATTGCTGGCCCTCAAACAAAAAACTGCATGCCTGACACTGGGTTATAACCCTTTTTTATCTTTTCCTGGAAGAGTAAATGGTATTTTTTGTGATTATTGCCACTCATCGTTGAGTATTAGGAAGCACCTAGAGCATATTCTAAGCCATTATATTCAGTATATTTTTACTCATTGAAGGAGAAACAGGTTTTGTAGGTGTTGTATAGCTATTATTACTATACTTTGCCCAACTGCTTCACTAGGGCCAATAAGCACTTGAGTAGGTGATGGAAAAATTTGAGATTGCTGCAGTTCCCTTTTAATGTAAGTTTTTATTGTTCTGCTTTTGATGCAAATTCCAAAAACAGGGAAACTTTTTGGTTCTTGATGCAACTTCAGAGGGACATTGTAGTCCAGTAGGATGAGTGCTGGGTCACTGGAGGACTCCGGTTTGATAATTGGGGATGCCTCTGGGCACCCTCAGCTTCACCCAAAATGCATAATTTTTAAGGGACAGATCTTCCTGGTAAATCATGGGCAGCACAGGGAAAGGAACAAGCCCCAATTCCCTTTTGTGTGAATTTCAGATGCCGTTAGGCCTAATATTGGTAAGCTCTATTCTCTCCTATCAAACCGATCTTCAGGTTGATAACTGTGGTTTATTTTGGTTACTGCTATATACTTTTTTGATATGATTTTGAAATATAGTTAAAATGCAAATTTTGGTTGGTTCAGAACAGAAAAGCTACATTTATTATGGGGTACATTTATTATGCTTACCCTGTGCTCAACAAACATGCAAGCATTGTGTAAAATATAAATAGCCATATGACAAACATTCCCTTCAATTAATTTATAGGGATTGGCACAGCCTGTAATGGGACCAGTACTTGCATAGAAAATGCTTTTTGCTACATGGAAAATAACAACAATACATGCCAATGTAACAAGGGTTATGCTGCATCTGAAACATTGGATAAATGTCTGGCAGGTATGTCATTCATCTCTATCTGGCCAAGTAATCTTTGCTCATTTCTCACACCTAGGCAATCAATGTGTTGTTAATTCACTTGAAAAATTTTTGCTTTCATGAATTTAATGATGTTGTCATAACCTGAAGCGTGATTTTCATCCCTTTAGAAATTGGAGAGCCCTGCCAGCTTGGAAATGGATGCATTACAAATGCCTATTGCCATGATAATGTTTGTAAATGTCATGAGCTATTTACACCTTCTAAAAGTAGAGATAAGTGTCTATTAAGTAAGTGCTACCATGGGATTTATAAAAGATTTTGAATAACTGAATGTTTCATTTAAATATGCACTAACCAATGAAATGGAGAAAAAATATAGTGAGTGATCACAAATGATATTAAAATTTGCAATCAATGGCCACTTTCATTGTTATGTAAGAAATCAATGTTTCAATTAATAAATTTGAAAAAATAAACAATGTTTGGCTTGAATGCTGGTGTTTATTCAAAGAAATTTGTCTTGTTTCTTTTAGAAGCGGGACAAAATTGCACAATGGTTAATGAATGCCTAGAACATGCTGATTGTGTAACCCTGGGCGGCAATAAGACTTGTGAATGCCAGAAGGGATACACATCATCCTTGAAAGGAGATGAATGTGCTGCAAGTGAGTTTATTTAATGGGGCAAGAAGATGTCAGTGTAATTGAATTAAGCGTAAAATAACATTCTTGTTAGTAATCTGTTGCAGGAAATGTTTTCATTCACACTTCCTAGTTAAATGCATCCTTTTGTCTCTTAAGTGCCAAAATGCATTGATAATATCATGAGAGCATGGCAGGCATCTTGGAAAAATTGCGATAATAAGTGTCGTATAGGCAGTTCAAAATTTTTAGGACACTGGAGGAAATTTTAAACATTGATTCTCAATGGGTTATCTGGATATAAATGAATAGCATTGATCAGTAATTGGGGAATATTTTTAGTGATCATGAATGTTTCTTGCATTAAAGGATATCTTCTTTTTGGTTGTGTTTTGTCAACAAGGGAGTATTTTGGTCTGCTAACCAAAAGGTCAAGGCTAACCTAAAGGTCCTGACTTTGGCCTAAGGTTTGAATTCATTTGTTTAGGCATCTGGCAAACCTAGTGACTATTCAGAAATTGCTTTACGGAATTTCAAGGATGCATGAGTCACCAGAGAACAAAATAATAAATTAAATATTATTGAAACTATTTCATAGCCTAACCTGCAAATGCTAAGCCTTCAAGAGTATGTCAATTCTTTTTATTTTCAAGTAATTTTCTGACATTGACTACTTCATTTTACCTGTCCTACAACCATTAATGACTGGCATGCTACATAGTGTATTTTGGAATTTTTTAACCACTTCCCACACACATTTTATTGTATCATGAGTAGTTCAATAGAACATCTACTTCCACATACACAATCTCTTTAATCATTCCCCTTTTGTAGAATTTACTTTTTACCTGTTGAATTTTTGTGTGATTTCATTGCCTGCACTTCAAGATACCATGAGTAATTAAAACTATTTAAATTTTAGTAGAGAAGATTTCCCTGACAAAATTCTTTTCCAATAAATCAAGTTAACTTGTGTGATTGTAAATAATATCTAAAGAGGATAGTACACAATGTATATTACTACCTGTGGTTAATCAATCGTTAACTGTATGCATGGCGTGTCCAATTTTTTGTCATTTAAGTCTATACTTTATCAGTCTGTCCAAACATCAATGCTATACAGTGGACGAATTTGTATCTCTCTCTTTGGATTAATAATTTTATTCTTATATATCTGTTACAGCTCTTGTTTACTGTTTATTTTTTATTTGTGACTGTACGTTTGTTTTCAAGCCCTAATTGTAAGGTATCTTGTTCGTCTGCTATATTTGCAATCGTTGTTCCATATATGTCACAAAATTGTCTTTTGGGAACCAATAAACATCATTTTCATTAAAGTATCTGTGTGTAATGAGGTGATTTTTCTTATTTTGCAGACATTGGAACCCATTGTCAAAGCAACAGTGACTGCATAAAAAATTCATTCTGCCTAACTGAAGAAAATATGAATGCTTGCCAGTGCAACCATGGCTTTGTACCAAGTGATGATGGCTCAGAGTGTTTGGAATGTATGTTGATAATGAAGTTAATATAACTAAATATAGGTATTTTAATCCATCAGATTTTATACCAGGGTAATGTCAAGAGAGAGGTTTCCAATTATTTTATAAATAGTAAGAAATGTTTATTTTCAATGATTGATACATCATTTTAAGGCTTGAACGTTCTTCTTTTTCTCTACATAGATACCATTTGGTCAACACATTTCTGTAGGCACTAGGTCAATTTTTGTAGGCCCATATCATACCAGCTTACCGCCATGCCATTGAGGAAGTGTTGTATCTCATATATCGCCTCATAATCATCTCTGGAATACCTTCTGGCCAAATGTTCTTTCAAATTTACAAACAAGTGGTAGTCAATGTTTTTCAAGTCCAGGCTATAGGGTGGGTGGGTGATGATGTTCCATCCAAACTATTGCAGGAGAGCAACACTTTAATGGGCAACATGGGGGTGAATTTTGTCATAGAGAAGGCTTATGCCCTTGCTCAACATTCCCCTTCTTCAGTTCTGAATCTCCTATCTGAGTTGTTTGCAATGCCTGTCATTGTTTACTATAGTGGCCCCAGGAGCAATGGAGTCAACTGACAATACACTGTTTCCATCCCAAAACACACTTTGATGGTTTGATTTTGCCGGCAGACTGTGTTTGTTTGAATTTTCATGGTCTGGAGGAAGAGGCTTACCTCCACTCACATGATTGCTGTTTGATCTCAGGTGTGAGTTGAACACCCCATTTTGGGACATGTAAAAAGTGACAATGGCTAGGTGACTAATAAGGTTTAATGCTTTCTCAACGATGCAGTGATGAGTAAGCATCTCAGGGGAATAGAAACACTACCCCAGTGCCTACAAAATTCTTTGACCAAAATGGCAATTATGTAGAAAATAGAGGGATTTTCAAGCCTTAAAGTAATGTATACATCAATGAAAATGAACATTTATTTCTGTTTATTAAAAAATTAGAGGTAATTTTTTGGGACTATCCTCAAACTGTGACTCAATGGATTTCCATGGGTTGAGGCCACTTGCTGATGGATATCAGGTAAACCTACATATATGCAGATTTTTTCCCAGAAAAGAAAGCATAATTGATAAGTATGTAATGATAGGAAGTATGAAAAGGTATTTCAGAAAAGAAATCATCAGCGATTAGTATGCAATAATAGAAAGCATGAAATAGCACTTTGAAATGAACAAAGGTCTATCCTAGAGTAAGATGGGCTTACAAATAATGAGAGTTCACATTAATTGCTTTAGCAAATTGCTGCTATAACTGATGGGCCACCAAAAATATGGTGAATGGCAAAATTGGGAAGAATAAATATCACAGTGGTCAGTGCAGTACCATTTTGCTGAATTTCCTCTAAAAAGTTTATTTTGATGGCTGCAATGTAGAATATCCTGGGGCAGGAAGTGGTGCACAACTTTTCCACCAAGTTAATATCTTGACCCTAGCATGTCAAGTACGAGGAGTGTTTTTTAAGTAAGTTCCATTTTGAAATTTGGTCGCTGCAGTGCTGAGGTTGGCATTTGGTGCATGCTTGCTCTGTACTTATATCTTTTAGGAAGCCACAAACCCTATTACAGAAACTTTCAGCTATTTTTACACTTATTTGTGAGTATTTATAATGCTTCTGCTAATTGAGAACCCTGCTAACTGTGAAATACATGCTAATTTGTTTTCTTAGTGCTAAAGGTGTGAAAGGGGGCTGAAATTCATTTTCAGATCAGCGACGTTATTTCAGAAAATATAATCTGGGATGAAATGTTAGGGAATTAGGTTGTAGGTTTTAGAGATGGCTGCACAAATGTTCATGATGAGGAACAATGTGGAAAACCTTCAGTCATTACTGAAGATTTGGGGCAGATAATTGACAAAAAAATGAAAGAGAACAGACACTTTACAAGTTTGTCGCTGTTTACCCTATGTACAGTCCTGATCCAATGCTTAATGACTACCACCTGTTTTTGTATTCAAAGATGCATCTGGGTGGTCAGGGCCACGATGATGATGAGGTCAAAACAGCCATGTTGCGGTGGCCATCAAATCAGGCGACAGACTTCTACAGCGACAGGGTTCAAAAGCTGTTTCTACAATGGGAAAAGTGCCTAAACATTAGTGGAAATCATTTAGGAAAGTAGATTAAGGTACAGGCTTTCATGTAAAAACAAAATAGTCAGAAAAAGTATACTTGTTTTTTTTATATTTGATGTTTAGAGGCTTAACTTTGTCGGAATTCATTGTTACTGAAGTAAAAAAAAATGTATCTTTCCACCAAATTTTTTATTAGGTATGACGAGTTTTAACGCTTCGGTGTCATTCCCAGGTAGCAATAGCTTACTTGAATCTTGTGCAGGGATTCTTTTAGGGATGGATGTCACAAAGATTCAGGGAAGAAAAGTCCATATGCAAAGTGGAGGCCCTGGCAGGCCTGATGGCGGTCACCCGCACCTTCTGAGTTATGCCTAGACACACCAACATTAATTTATATTGTAATAATCAGTCGGTAATCTAGGCCCTTACCAAGGACAAGAGCATACTGCCTGTATTTCTTATATTTGATGTCTATTCTCTATATCTTAGTATAACAAAGGAGTCGTCACACACTCTGACCTGGAGGTATAGCTCCACGTCACAATGTGTGATTGCTTGTTTATTGGCATATCTCTCTTAATAAGTCTCATCAACATCACTCCTAAGGATGATGCTGATGCATTGAAACTAGTCATACTTTATAAAAAATTTGGTTAAAAGATACATTGTTTTTTAACTTCAGTTATTTTTTATTTCAAAATGGTACTTGCTTAAACAACATTCTTGCTCCCTTGCAACTCACAGCAGATAGTTTATTTGAAACTTTTAAACATCAAGGAATGATGGGAAGCAACATAGAATCTCACACTCAATAAAAAAGATTATTGCTCACACTTCTAATGGAAAGGATTTTAGTTTTATATAATTTGTTGGAATAGTGCTATTGTAATATTGGTCAGAAGGTTGAGTATTAGATGAGCCATATAGAGCTCAGCCAGTTCCTTCTTCAACTTTACCTCTAAATATTTAATAAATTTCAGGTTTATAGCATCCTAAATTTAGAATATTGTTACTCACAAACTGACTTTTTGTATTTATTTTTTAACACTCAATCAATGATAAATGAACATTTATGTTGTGTTTTATAGTAATTGGTGCTCCATGCAAAGATGATAGTGTCTGTTTAGAGAATTCCCATTGCAGCAGAAATGGAACCTGTGAGTGTGATAGTAATTATACTGCAGCAAGCAATAAGAAAATATGCCTGGCTCGTGAGTATATTGCAACATTACATATTGGTATTCAATTCTGAAGTTTCATTGAAGGATTATAAAGCAAATTCATTGCAATGGATACAGATCAGGTTGAGAAATATTCTATTCATTCATATTTTCAATTTTTCTAGATATTGGAATTCAATGTACTGAAGATAATACATGTATTGCAAATGCACGTTGTCTGCAGAATGGAAGTAATAAAACCTGTGAGTGTATGGATAAGTATGTGACTTCTCCTACTGGCGACATCTGTTTTGCACGTAAGTATACATATATCTACTGTTTATCGTTTGCTAAAAAAGGGTCTTTACAATATTTCAAAATCTGTTGTTAATACTAATCCCAGAAAGTGGGGCTAATTACTATTGGGCTGTGTCATAAGGGGCATTTTGAATGCGACACAAAGGGTATTGGGGATAGTCGCATTAAATACGCTGAGTCTTACCAACAACATCGTGTATTATACAATCTCAGGCGCATTTCACCATTTATATAAGTATAAGCAATTGAGTATTATGGATGGCTGGACCCTTGGTAACCTAACGCGAGAACGGACAACATTAGCATGGCGGAACATTACCTGGGTTGGGGTAAAGGCAGGATAGACGCAGTCACGAGACTCATAACCCAGGCAGGGCACTCGTTCGAAGGAAAGGTCCGACAAGGAGTGCGGGAGTGGCAAAAGCTGTCACAGACACTGTAACATGGGCAGGGTCCTCGTCCATTGGAAAATAAGTAATAAAGGCAGGATGTACACAGTCACAAAAGTCGTGACCCAGGCAGGGCCCTCATTCAAAGGTAAGTCTAAGTAAGTATAGGGCACACTGTCACGACAAGTGCAACACAGCCAAATCACTCCTGCATTGATCCTTATAGCCTTATGGCTTCTAGTAACGTTCATCTTAATTTTTTTACCGTATCAGAAAGGTAATTCAAAAAGCATAGTCCAACGTCTATAATTCATTTCCTGTCCATTTGCAAATGAAATCCTGATAAATCTCATTCCCCAGCAATATAAACCTTACTACCAGCTAACATATTGTTCTGAAGCTTTAAAAACCGGAAATGTTTGTTGCTTCTTTTGATTTTTTTTGTTTTGCTTTCAGGAATTGGAACTCACTGCCCAGATAATGATCTTTGTTTTAAACATGCATATTGCTACAATAAGAATGAAACTTGTATTTGTGAAGCTGAACTTATTCCAAATGATAATAATGGAAGATGCTCAACCTGTGAGTATAAATATTGAATTATTGTATGGTACAAATTGGAAATATTTTAAATATTACATTTTCCATCCACATACTGCTCATTTACACTGATAAACATAGGGAAACGTTTTAACTAAACTACAATTTATGCTTATTTGTATCAAATTATCATCTCGCATCATTTGATATTACTCTATATGGTGCATTTAGAATTAATGAATGTAAGGCGGGGCATTTCCACTCATAGATATATACAGAGTGCGGCGCTTAAATCCGGACATATTTCAATTTGAATTTCCTACCATATCATAGTTCTACTGGAGGTTGCGATTGGCGTTCTTGACAGTTGTTGGCATCTAGTAAACGGTGATGACCTCAAAATGGCCAAGATGTTACGTACAAGTGCGGAGTACAATTGAAGAGCCGCTATTATCGAAAGTGTTAGCACTGGGCATTATATTTTGAAATAGTTTGATTCTCCTGGTGCCCCAGATCAGCTGTTTACAATAGTGTGGCTAAGTATAATGCTTTGAGGAAGTCGGGGGAATGTTTTGCTATCCCGGCGAGGAAATCTCATTTGAGGAAACGCTTGCTTGTCCGGATTTTGATCAAAGGATCAAACTTTCCCCCATCAATGAGGTTTATCCTGATGATGCTCTGGATCACCTGTTGCATTAATATTATAGTGGGGTAGAGAAACATCTTCTAACTTTTAACTTTGCAGTGATTTTTGAAATACCAATTTATGTTCATCTCTTCTCATGATTTGGACGAATTCTTAAGGAAATGAGAGAACATTTTGAAGGGGCATGAATTTAATAAGGGGCCAATAGGAATGACAGAGGAATTTCTGACGGAATTAATGATGAGAGATTAATTGACTAGGATCATCTCATGCTCAAATTGGAAAAATATTTTCATTTGAGCATTTTTGTTTAGCTTTTTATTGGAGATAAAAAAAGTATGTCGCAGTAAATTTAATACAGGTAGTTTTGATGTTTGTAAATAAAAGTAGTGTTTACCGATAAACCCAATTTGTTGTCAATTGTACAAATTTCTTGCAGAGAATATTTCATGGTTGTCAAAAATTCACCACAATAGCATTCTTTGTCGATATCTTGTTTTGCTGTGTATGTGATGTGCTTGATGGCTGTATATCAGTTAGAGCAATAATGATAAAATAAGCCAATACGGGAGTATTACTTCCTATTAATTTTTTCTTCACAAGTACTAAAAATATGCACAGTGTTTAATACCTCTTCCTCCTCCCTGCTTGCACAAAATTTTTCCTTCTATCCCAGTCTTCACAGCTTGCTCATACCTCTCATTCCTTATACAGTCAAATCTCGCTGCTATGCCACCTCGCTACTATGCCACCCTCGCTATTATGCCACTTTTCCTCGGTCCTGACAAAATTCAATACAAAATAAATTTACTATGCCACCCCCTACTCTCGCTACTATGCCACTATCATGTGACTGTTAAAAGGCACGAGTCATGAAAAAGTATGTATTTTTGCTCAGTGCTCGATTATCACACTCACGTCCCAAAGGCGAAGCGACAAACTAAAGTCCAGCTGTGCACAACAGAATTCAATACATACATGCACAACAGTGACATCAATTTTTAAAAAATTTAGCCCACAATATCAGCCCAGAAACGCAAGCAAACTGACTTTCCACTGAAGGAGAAAAAGAGAACCATCGATGCCACAAAGAAGGAGCCAAATCAGTCCAAGTTGGCCAGGTAGATTAGCAAGAAATGGGGCGTCGAAGTTAAGAGGGCCACCATGAAGGGCATTCTCAGTAAGAAGGGTGATATGTATCGAGGCTGCAATCAAAGCCGGAGTTCCATCAAAGCACAAAGCAGGTTCACGACCCAAAGCTTGATGAGGGAGTGCTCATGTGGCAAGGAGAAGGCGATGAAACTGGCCAATCTGATGCACATCCCAGAGTTGATGGAGAGCGACAGTTGGTTGGACAATTTCAAGAAGCACCACGGCATAATGTTCAAGACAGTGCTGGGTGAAACTGGAGAAGTGGATTTGAAATCCCTTCTTGAGTGGCAACACAGGTCCTCCGGCCCTTACTTAGGCAGGTCTCCGCAGACAACATCTTCAACCTGGACGAGGCAAACTTGAAGGCATGGATGATGGAGGAGCTTTTCGAGAAGATAATGCGTGCTTTGGACAGACGACTCGGCCAGCAGGGACGCAGAGTGCTGGTCTGTCTCGATAACTTCTCTGGCCACCCTCCCGAGCTCCAGCTGAACAACATCCAACTGGTCTTCTTTCCACCTAACACGACAGCCAATTCATAACCTATGGGTCAAGGAATCATAAAGAACCTCAATTGCCACTACAAGAAGCTCCTGCTATGCCGCCGGCTTGAGGCCATGCATGGATGAGGGAAAGGAGTTTAAGTTCCTGTTGCTCAATATTCTACTAGTTGCCCAGTGTGCTTGGGAGCAGGTCAGCAAGTCAATGATCAGGAATTGTTTCACGAAGACCAAGTTCATCAAAGAGATCCAAACTGAGGCACAGGATGCAGAACTGCTCAAGATCTGGGAAGTTCTGCCTGCCAAGGAAAAGATACCCGAGAACGGGGAGATCGAGCTGTCTTACTTTCTCGAAGCCGACGAGCACCTCGCGACTGGCGGGTCTTTCACTTTGGAGGAGATTGCGGAGGAGACGCTGTGCAGTGCGGAGCTGGTGGAAAGCAAAGATGATGAGATAATTTTCGAGGAAGCCCAGCACGCTTGGAGCACCATCCGGAGGTTCATGCAACAGAGAAGCGGGAAGCTCGGTTTGATGCAAGGGTGCGATTGGCTTGGCAAAGAGATGCACGAGATCTGCCAAAAGAAGATGCGCCAGCCAACGATTCTTAAGAGCTTTAGATTGATGGGTAACTTGAGAAAATAATGCCATTTTTACAAACTCTCATTACTATGCCACTCTCACTACTATGCCACTCTTGCTCGATCCCTACAGGTGGCATAGTAATGAGATTAGACTGTACCATCAAATTTATCTGCATACTTCAAATTTTACTCCACCACTATGACCATACTTAAGGCATTGTTATTTGTCTCACAGCCTGAATAATATAAAAACTTTTCAATGTTAATTCATACTTGACGTAATTCTACAATATTTATAATGAAATTGCTAATTCACAATACATCTAAAACTACTGGGTATTTTTTAAGTCTGTCATTAGACATACTTGTTTTAAGTGTAGCTGTAGCTTTCTTCTTCTTGACAGCTTCTTGAAAACAAAGTTTCCAAGATAACTGGCTTCACTCTTGTGTTTTTTTATCTTTCTTGTTGTAGATGTCGGTGGTAAATGTTCAGAGGATGACATATGTGTGCTGAATGCTGTTTGTGCTTTGGTGGATGGAAGGAGAATGTGTCAGTGTAAGAATAATTACACAGAGTCAAATGACAGGAGGAATTGTTTATCACGTAAGTCTTTTTTCATTGACTGAAACAGAGGCCTTTAACCAATTGAAGATGCCTATAGCTACTTTACATTTAATGGATATTAGATATTAAACAACTTGTATTTTTCTAAATTTTATTTGTTACCTGATATATTGTCAGATGTTTTGATTTGAAAAGTGAAGATTGTGAAGATCACTAAGGATAATTGTTTAAACTTAAACCAAATTAATGTGCAAGACTTATTTTTTTCAGATATTGGTATGCCCTGCAGTGATGATGAATCCTGTATAGACAATGCTGTCTGTTCCCTTGATAAGACCTGCAAGTGCAAGGACCACTATACTGCATCAAGTGGAAAGGAGACATGCTTAGCCCGTGAGTAATATGTGTGTTGTGGACAATATGTTAACTGGACTTTGTGCTAACATAGATTTTCAATATATTCCATTTCCTCTAATTACAATCCATTTAATGGGTCATAATTGCAGTGATGAATTTAATGGATATTGATGACACACTCTTGACATGTGTGTGTAAAAATAACTATTATATATTGAAGCATTATTTGCCTGATAATTTTGTTGCAACTTTAAAAAGTATCATAGTAATGTTTATTATTGTAAACCATCATAGAAACCATATGGCTGCTTAGGTTTTCGCTGCGGTGGTTCGAAGAATTCAGCATTCTCGGGTTTTACTGCGTTGTTGTTTGATTCTGACAACAGTTTCTTCATAGAAACCAAATGACTGATTGTCTAAATATTGTTGTCTTCCTACTACAGTGAAATATTGATAAAAAAAGAAATAATGGCTTCTTAAGTTGTGGAAACGTGTGTGGTATTAAACAGAGCTACTTAAAAACCAAGTTTTGTCTACCAGTCAATGGTCAATACCCTGTGGTTATTTAGCCTTTGTCACCTAGGAGTACTGTTGACACTTCCTATTTGTTTTGACTGAGCATGTTCCAATGTGCTTAGGTGTAATACTACTTATAATTGCTTAAATGGTAATCCAGCCTGTAGATGAATAAGTGATAGAAACAAAACATTACAAGTTATTAGAAAAGAAATAAATAAGAGACTGGATTAAAAGCTATCCAAAGCAAGGGCTTAAAGCCATGTTGAAACATCAGTTCCTTATAGGTTACCTGTTTGATGTTTAGCAACAGTGGCCCTGATAGAGGTTGAGTGGATGGTTTTCAAATCTCAGACCATGGTGCTCTTGTCTCTTGTCTGCATTTGACAGGTAAAACATGGGCTGAAACAATGGACCAAGTATCTACACATTCAGAGCTACTGACAAGGGATCCCATATGCCAAAAAACTATCTGAAGCACTCCCAATTCCTAGTTTTACTATATAATTGTCAGATCAATCACAGTTGAAATCTGTGTACTCTATTATCATCCAATTAAAATCTATCTGCATTCCACCCTCTTGGAAAAATAGTGTGGCGGTTCATTTGTTTGAGCGATTCAGGGGTGTGCCACGCGGTGTCACCCTAGGTATGACCCACGAGAGGCATCTTGACCCACACGGAACCAGTTACGTCTCAACCCCAGCCGAGTGTTCATCCCTATTGTGCACGATGCGCCCATGACATACATCTTGCCGCGTTGATCTTGATCTGTTATGCACAGCACACAGAATAAATCTGCTGTTTATTCAAATGCTTTAAATGTGATTTATTAGTATTTCTTAGCACCGGCCATGCTAATGTAATTTCCAGCAACCCCACAAATAGCATAGCATTAACTGAAAATGATCCACTAAAGAATTGTGCTAGGAATGAGAAAAAACATTTTAACTAAGATTTCTATGCATTTATTGCAATATTCAATACTCTCTACCATTTTGGCACTACTGATAAGAGTTTCCAACTGCCAATTATCTAATTGACTACCTTTTAAGATGAGGGGAAAGTTGGGGGTGGGATGAAGAGGAGGTACAAAGCTCCAAGCATATGTTGTGGATAGGAGCAGATGGAAAGGAATCCTCCTTGGGAAAGCTAGCCAGCACCCAGGGAGGAATAGAGGGAAGATGGGTGGGGGAGACACTGTGTAAATAGCAGATTTATTTGGCAACTGGATATTTCATATTAACAAACTAGTTACACCACTCCTACCCAAAAACAATTGAATTAGGAGAAATTTTTTGTCCCATGACAGAGCATGGCATTCAATACAATAATGATAAAGATATATTTTTTTAAATGGTAGTAATCAACTCAATGTTTGATTTAATAAGTGAGGGTGGAAGTTAACCAACATTAAACTCAAAAGGAGTAATCAAATTCAAAAGCAAGAATGAAACAATCAAAACACAAAAATAAAATTGCAGCAAGATTCTTGGGATGCATTTCAAGGTGATCGATCAACAGGAAAAAATTCAAAATAATGACAATTTATTGAATTCAATTCTTCTCAAATGCTATACCAATAAATGCTCTCTTCTAAGGGGAATCTATAAACATGATATTTTGTAATGTGATAGTATTTCTGTATCTTGGGAACATTGAGTTTTGCTATTATTTTTTGTCTGTTACGGCTGCAGTTAAAGTTGTGAACATTTATGTGACCACTTCTCACCTGCTTAGTATTATGTATTTAACCAATAATGTGGTCTTTACAGGCAAACAGAATATTATTATTGTTGAGTGACTTTGCCATATAAACATTTAACTTCACGCAGGTCATCTTTTTTCATAATTTGCATCAGATTTCAGATGGGAAATTGACTTTTCATATAAAGCAACTAAGTTGACACTCTTAGTACCCAGTGAACACCTACCTAATCATTTTTGTGTCCTTCCCTGTATTACACACTACTGCATATAAGTAAAATGTTTCCTCATTTATTTGCTTCCAGAAATTGGAATAGGCTGTGAAGACAACAGCTCATGCATCTCATTGGCATATTGCTCTTCTGAAGATGATAGAACGTGCCAGTGTATAGCAGATCATTCACCGTCTGAACCTGGTGATCTTTGTTTGGCTCGTAAGTTTTTCCTCCAATTTGGGTCATATCTTAATCACTAATGGTGACTTTATTCTTGGGTATTTTTTTTCATCCTAGCACACTATATTTTTTTTGTAGTGCAGATCACTGATATATGTAGACTATTAGAATTTTAAACAGGACTGGGGTGGACCAGTGGTAGAGTGTTTGACTCTCATACTGAAAGTTGCAGGTTCAAGACCGTAGCATGGAGAATATGTTCCTAGCTATTTTGTCGGAAAATACTTACCAGCAAAACAGTGACAACTTTTACACGCAACAAAAAATAACCCCACTACTGATAGGAAGCAGCTCTCAGTAGAAGGCATCGATGGCACAGATAGAGGAGATCAGTCTGGCATCAACAGAAACAGCTTCAGGTGAGAGTGAAGTTCACGGAATCAGCTTAAGTACTGTGATGTGGAAGGCAGCGGGATACCACCCCATTAATCTCCCGAGGAGATGCAGCCCTGCACTCAACCTATTTATGACATGATTGCATCCTTCCCGGTAAAATATCCCAGAGGCAAAATAGTATACACAGTAATTTTGGGCTGGGAAAATGGAACACCAAAGGAGAAAGACTAGTCGTGTTCTGCAATGAGAAGAATATGGTCTTAGCTAACACCCTCTTCAAACTACATCGACGAAGGACTTACACAAAGAAGATGCAAGGGGATATCGCAAGATACCAAATAGACTGCACACTGGTAACAAGGAGATACAAGAACCAGGTGAAGCAGTGCAAGAGCTACCCTGTTGCAGGCATAAATAGCGATCACACCTTAAAGATCATGGAGAGCCAACTTCGCCACAAGAAAATTAAGAAGACCAATCAAGAGCCAAGGTAGAACTCAAAATTGCTGGCAGAAAAAGACAACAGAGAAAGATTTGCCACAGCCATTGACAGCAAACTAGGTGATCAAGGGGAAAGGAGCACTGAAGAAAGATGAGATGAACTGAAGAGGGCAATTGCATAAGTTGCAGAAGAGCAACTGGTGAGAAATAGAGCCGACAGGAAGAAACCATGGATCACGACAGAGATAAGGGAACTAATTGAAGAAAAAAGAAAATGCAATAACGCCAGGAATTATGATTAGGAAAGGCTCTACAAGAAGCTTAAGAACCAAATCAACCAAGAATGCAAAAAGGCTAGGCAGAATTGGATAGAAGGCTGCTGCGAGGAAATCAAGGAAAATATGAAGAATGGAATACGAACACAGCTTGCAAACTGGTGAAGAAACATTTCGTAGAGAGGAAAATGAAAAGCGACAACATCAGGGATGTAAATGGGGATATACTGATAGAAGGTGAAGATATTGGCAATAGATGGAAGCAATACATCAAAGAACTCTACCAAGGTCTGAGGCCGCTGGAAGAAAACCTGATGAAGAACGAGAGTGAAATGGATGATGAAAACCTGGGCCCATACATATTGAGGAGCAAATTTGATAGAGCAGTAAAAGACCTTAAGAGAAACAAAGCTCCTGGGGAAGATAAAATCGACAAAGACATCATAAAGGCACTCAGGAACAAAGCCAAGGACAGTATGTATGGAATATTCAAAAATAGCTACAAAGATGGAAGACTTCCTGAAGACTTTCATAGGAGTGTGATGATCGTGATACCAAAGAAGGCTAGGACAGAGAAATCAGAGAAACATCAAACCTTGAGTCTAGTGTATCATGCATCAAAAATACCTACGTGAATCATAAGTTAATGAATGGAAAGGAAAATTGAAGAAAACCTATCAGAAAACCGATTTGGCTTTAGGAAGAACAGAGAGAACCGGAGAAGCCATACTCTGTCTGAGAATCATGATAGAGAAAATAATACATGTGAACAAGCAACTGTATGTGGCATTTGTAGACTTGGAGAAAGCCTTCAACAATGTGGAATGGAACAAGATGTTTGAACTGCTGGAAAAACTCAGAATAGATTACAAGGACAAAGAATAATCTATCAGCTATACAAGAAGCAAGTAGCTACAATGGGAATGAGGGATGGAAGCCATATAGAGGCTAAAATTAACAAAGGAGTTAGACAAGGATGCTACCTCTCACCTGCTCTGTTCAAAATGTACCTGGAGGAGGCAATAAGAGAAGCACAAGGCATTGGATTAATCAGAATAAGAATCAATGGAGAAGAGATAAACATGCTACATTCCTAGTATGTGGAAGAGAGAAGTGGAAGACATTAGTTACACTGAAAGGACAAAAATTAGAGCAAGTAAATTCCTTCACCTATCTTGGAAGTATCATCACATGGGACGGAAGAAGTACCACAGACATCAAGCGAAGGATAGCTCAAGCTAAGAGAGCATTGACAATGAAAAGACAACTGCTGTGTTCAAAGAGGATAGAACAACAAATGAGGAAACAATATGTGAAAACATTTGTATGGAGCGTGGCACCTTATGGATCAGAAGCATGGACCATCGGAAAGTAGACTGGAAAAGACTAGAAACCTTCAAAACCTGGTGCTGGAAGAGGATGCATAAGATCAACTGGACAGATAAAATAAGAAATGAAGAAGTATACAGAAGAATAGACGAAGAATGGACCAAATGGAACACCATAGAGAAAAGAAGAACCAGATGGATTGGCCACACCCTGAGACGCAATGGATTGATGAAGAATATAATTCATAGAAAGGAAAATAGAGGGGAAAGTTCCAAGAGGAAGGCCAATGGATAAATACATGGGACAAATAAAGAGAAAGTACATTGCAAAAAATACCAGAAAGTAGGCCAATTAGCATCAGATAATTTATTTTTGGAGGAGTTTGTGAAAACAAATTAATGATCGAAATGAATACAAAATGAGATTTGGGTAATTTGATATTGTTAGTACCTATTTTGATGATTTAAAAATTTAATGCATCAAAGGATTTCAATAAAATATATGTATTTATTAGTGTTTTTTCTCTCACACTAATATGCCTAATAAATGTAAGCAAATAATAATGATAAAGTACCACTGTCTGATAACATTTGTATTAATGTAAATTTAGAAAAATCCATTCTGCTAGGACAAAATGGCACCTGTTTGAATGGGCCGTTGTGCATTGCTTCACCAATGATCTTCTGCTTGCGATATTAAATTGTGCTCCAATTTATTCTTTATAACTAATTTTATCTTCAAAATACAGAATTTCCAGGAGAGCTTAAAAAATAATGAAACTAAAGAAACAATGTAATAAAATGTGGATTGAAACTACTAGTGTCAGTGTAGTTTTATCTAAATTCATGTTGGAAAAACATCATTATGGGGTGTCTACAAGATGATTTACGTGGAAGTAATCTAAATCATGGAAAAAAGTAATGAGTGTTATGCATTTGAATTTGACAGTTCATTGTATGGTATGATAAAGCTTTTCTTTGTTCAGGCTTTAAAACTCATCCTAAGACAATTAATCACTATAACCTGTGAACTAATGATAATTGACCATTCATTTCATTATGCTATTTTCTAATCTTGCCTTTTAATCTAATTTTTCCTTTAGATGCTCATACAAAATGCTCAAGGAATGATTCATGCATAGAACATGCTTACTGCTCTTCCAAGGATCGTACTTGTCACTGCAGTGAAAATAAATATGTTCCATCTGCTAAATTAGACAAATGTCTGCAAGGTGAGTAATTGCATATGCTGTGAAACTTGTCTGCGGTAATAAGCAGTTGGAATATAGATCCATATTTCAATTACTTTGCCAGTATAAAGCTGAGGTTCCATTTATATACAAAGTATTCTCAAGTTCATATGTCTTCTAATTTTTTCCTGATAAAATAAACCAGAAAGTTGAAGCTTCTGCTACTTCTTGACACAATCTCCCTGCAGACTTATGCATTTCTTATATTGTTTACATCATCGGTCAATGGCCACTCAAAATGCTTCTGTATGAGTCCCTTTTGTCATTACAGTGCAGCAATTTCAATGCGTAAAAATCATTCACCTTGACTGGGACTTCAAAATTGTAATGTGCATTTAAGCAAATGACTCCTTTCAAAGTTACTTCTTTGGGATCTCCTGCAGTTTTTTAGAATTTGTCCCTTTTGCTTACTATATGACAGCTGATGGCCCAGAGTAAAGGCTTCTTGGTTGCATTTTCACATGGCCTTTGGCCTTCTTTGGAATGCCGCATCAACAAAAACACATTTTTAACATCCACAACACCATCACCACATGTCTCACTTCGTTGAAAATTAATTTTAATGGGTGTTAACCTATGGAAGTCTGGAAAATATGATCATTCTGTATGCTAGAAGAGGCTACATTAAGTATTGAATACACTCCTCACTCTAGCAGTAGCTATGTCTTGTCCACTGCAGAGTCAAAGCATCTATGTCACATATTTAGGAAGAGTGTTTGTGCTGTATTTGAAGCTCAGCGATGCCTTGCAATCTACTCGCAGTCTGAGAAAATAATTAGGTGGCCTAAGAACTTGAATGCACCTCATAAAGCTCTTCCGCTAACTTGACTTTGCTTCCATCCATGGTGACTCAAATGCTGGTATTTTTGTATTGCTGTTGTGATGAATGCCTTCTGCTTTTTGGTTTTTCTTACTCTCTTTTTATGGTGGCATTTCATTTGCTCTGTTGCAGGAGGTGAAATGTCACCATTTTTTTTATTACTCCCATAAGAGTTGTGACACTCTGGCATGACATTGTTTTGAAATTGATTGTTTCTTTAAACATTTTTAACCTACAGTCAGCTGTGCTCTTTGGAAGAACAGACTCTCCAAAAACCTCCTTTGTAGTATTACATAGGCCTCATCTAACGATCTGTTCAAGCAAAAGAACATTATCAAAGACACTGTCATTGTGAGAAATGATCATTTAGTAATATTAGAAGCACTATCAAAAATATTGAGCGTTACACTAGGTGCCACCCACACATTGGTAACAGAAATAAATGCACATGAGATGTGCTTATGCCTGCCGGTATCTTCAAAATCTGCTGCAAAGTTGCAATTATCTTGCATAAATCAATACAAAGTGTGTTCCTCATCCTCCCTGCAGTCCAGACATTGCCCTATCTAACTTTTTGCTGTTCCCAAATATGAAGAAACACCTTTGTAGAAAACATTTTTCATCATCAGAAGCAGGCATAAGGGAGCTGATTATGTTTCAACTTGCCGTGGATGCCTCTGATGCAACTCTGGATTCAAATCTATGAAACTGGAACCACATATACAAGTATATACGATATTTCACATGGTCAGTACCTCATATATTGCACAGTAAGCTAATTGGATGACATAAAAGTTAAAGTAATGCACAAGAAATAATGCTAATAAAAAAGTTTATGATCACTATTTGTTCTGAAGCCCTCATAGTACCACTCTTAGTGATGACAAAATCTGTTGTTCCCCCTTATTTTATTTGTTGAATTTTTCTTATTTTGTGACTGAAAATTCATTTAAGGAATACATGGTGGCTTATAGTGGCCATATAGGTTATATTTCCCGAATACAAAATCCCTCAAGCTTTTTGTTTCCTCCTGTCACACTGAAACACAAGTTTCCGTTGCTAAACTTATTGTACACACTCCCCATGGCAGAATTTACCTTTAAGTACAAAAATTGGGACCATTTTAGTGGAAGATCATACCTACATCCATCATTAATTCTGTAATTATTCATTTACATTTTCAAAATAAATAAATGCACTTTTATCGCTCAGTGAGAAACTTATCATTTAACAGAATTTTTGAACATAGAAGGTAATACATGCAGGGTTCACTATGAAAGTAATGTGCATCTGGGAAAAACAGATTTATTGATTGTACTAGTACAAATTCTTAAAATTCTTCAAAATACTCTCTCCCTGTATCAATACACTCCTGGAGGCGTGTCTGCCATGCTTGGAAGGCACCCTGTAACCCCACGATGAGAATGCCTCTCAGGAACATTTTAACATGCTTTTGGATGTTTTCCACGGTCTCCCAATGCTTTCCTTTCAGCTGTCTCTTCAGTCGGGGAAACAAAAAAAAGTGGTACGGAGCCAATTTGGGGTTGTAAGGAGGCTGGAGGACCACCTGCATTGCTCCTGGTGGTGCTCCGGGCCAGGGATTTTGTAACGGTGAAGTATGTGTGGCTGGAACATGTGGCATGTGGTTGGGTGCTGCATCGCACCACATAACATGTTACAAAGTCAAAAAATACACTTCACATGGGAGCACGTCTTTCCACGCTGACTGCTTGACAAACAGCAAACTGGTGACCAGCTGTGTTGGAAGGGCGAACCCTCCACCACATTTCCTGACTGGTTTTACAGCGGTCCCATGGATAGTCGCGTCACAATATAATCATGGGGTTTTCTTTATAATTGATCATGTACATGTGATTTTCATGAATAAAAATAATCATTGGAGTTGTCTCAGTTCTTAGGAATGAAATAGATGTACCTTTTATATGCTGAGTTTGTACTTTTATTTAGGAAAAATTCTATAATTATATAATTACTAGAGGTCAATAGTCATGATGTACTATAGATTGTCATGTCTGAACTCCCTCAATATATCCAAACCAATCCACTGGATGGTATTTTTAGCCATGCATGGAACAGTAATCTTAGAAGAACTTTTTCTGGGGAAATGTAATTCACAAAATGCTATTTATGTTCCTCACAGTTATTGGCACAGATTGTTTGGGTACTGACCAGTGTATTGAGCATGCACAGTGTGCTAAAGTTGGGCAATGGTCCGTCTGCCTGTGTGAGGAAGGATTCCAACCTAACGTCACTGGAAGAGCTTGCCTTGCTAGTAAGTACATACAGAAACCCATTAATATGTTTATGATAGGCAAAGGTGGGGGTGAGATTTGGTAAGAGTATTTTAGTGCCCAAGATCATGCAATGGGATTTGCTGAAAAAAGTTGCTCATTTAATACTTCTTTTCTGTTACATTGCATAATGCAAAACTTGAATGTAAAGTTTCTGATAGAATTTCTCCTTAGAAATGATATTTTGCAGTTTTCTAAACACCACTGATGACCTCCTATGTTTAGGTTAAAAAATCCTTTCTGACCTTCTGGTATAACATTACTGCCACTATCTTAGATGATTTTATAAACTGTTAATTGGAGGAAGGGATCAATTTTATCTTTGATTTTAGATAGTTGCTTAGATAACATGTTTGGTATGGTAAAGTATGAATCCTTTCCCAAAAAACATAATCTTCATCATTTCTTCTACCCATCCTTACTTCACTGGAACTTTACAAAATGCCTGCATTGCATGCCTGCAATGCCTGCACAACCATCAATCCCCAGCTAGCTTCATCTTCATCTTCTAATATAATGAAAAATTCTGCTGCCTTTCCATTGAAATTGGCCGATTATGAGAAAGATTATAGCATCTTGCCTGGTGGGAATATTTGGCTTGCAATATTCAATGCCTTCATTGGTTTATTATTTTTGTTTCCTTTGAATGCCATAAACAGTGTTCTGCTTGCCTCAAATGTTTTCACTAATCCTAAATATCCAAATTGATGATTGTGTAAAATGGGAGGCTCCATATGTATGGGCTGTTACTAAGAAAGGTTCTGGGGTTTTGCAGCACATGCTGCATTTTTGAAGGATGAATTTTTAAGTGAAGGGAATACTTTTCTTTGCAATTTTACCTGGCAAATTTTGCACACAACTACTAAATAGTCACAGGAAAAGTAAAAAAAATATGAACAAAGAATTGTTTTTTGATTCACTGTGTGAGATATGGAGGAGATCAAGGAAAAGAAGAACAAGTCTGTGTTTAATTTATGCTATTTGTGGTCTATACTGTACTCTCTGCCAATGGAGATGAGCATACATCTAGTGTTGTTGCAAGTTCTGCAGGAATAGTAAAAAAAGAGCAAAATCATTTGTAAATTTTCTGTATTTTTCCTATTACCTTATAGAAAAGTTCAAAGGATCAAGAATTAATGCAATGGAGGTGGGATATCTTTTTTTAGTGTAACATTTTAACAGGTTTTCTAGTACTTCACTTGGAAAATTTGGATTTTTTTAGGGTTTTTGTAGTGACATGCAATATAAGAGGGTCATCCGTAAAGTAGTACCCGTTCGTGCCGCATGAAGTGCTGACGACGCGAGTAGCCGCTGGACGAGGTCAGATAGCTTCAGTGGCTTGTCTGCCTTCTCTGAGCCAAGTTGCGTGACGCTAGCATTGCCTGTGTTGTTTCTGTGATTGTTTACAATGTTTAAAAAAATTGAGAACGCCGCCAGTTGTGAAGTGAGGGCAGTGATTAAATTCCTCAATGCAAGAAACGTTCGCCCATGTGATATTCATCGCCAATTAAAGGAGGTGTATGGAGACATTGTAATGGACGAGTCGTCTGTTCGGCGGTGGTGTCGCAACTTCAACATGGGGAGGGGGAACACACACGAAGATGAGCGTTCGGGGAGACCGTCTGTCATTACAGACCAACTGGTGAGCTCAGTTGACGAATTCGTGAGGAACGATCGGCGCGTCACAATTGATGACATCTGTGAGCATTTTCCCAATGTTTCTCGAACAATTGTTCATGAAATTGTTAAACACCATCTGCATTATGCAAAAATTTGTGCAAGATGGGTCCCTCGCGTATCTCAATGAGCTGGCGGCGAAGGACTATGCAGCAGGAATACAGAAACTTGTCACACGTTATGACAAATGCCTTAATTTGCTTGGAGATTATGTTGAGAAGTAGTTTAAAGTATCCTCTTTCAAATAAAATTTTTTATGTTTGTTAATATTTACTTTTGTGTCTTTATTTCACGAACGGGTACTACTTTCCGGATGACCCTCGTACTTTTGGGATGCTCTAAATTTAGGCATTATTTCTTGAAAATTTGGTCATAGAAGCAGATTGTATACCCTTACTGTTCCAGCTCCCAACACTGATTGTCTAAAAAAAATATTGTTTGTGCAAGTCCCCAGTTGTGTACTGAATGAACAATGTCTTATGTTAGTGCACCATGTCCAATGGATAGAGTGGTTGAAATACCTTTCACACCTTTCTTTGTAGTCATAACCTTAATATTAATTTTTTTTTATAATTTAAAAAAATGTTGACTCTAGGGATGTTCCTTAAATCCTGTAATAAGATCTGCATCCTTCTTGCAAACATTGTTTACTAATTATATTATTTTTCTCCAAAGAGATTGGCACCCCTTGCAATAGAGACAAGATGTGCATTGAAAGAGCCAACTGCTATATTTCATCAGATGGGAATGGCACTTGTCAATGCAATCAAGGATTCACCGCTTCTGATAAACATAGTGTCTGCTTGGCAAGTAAGTTGGCAACACCTGAAACAATTGAGTAAATGCAGTTAATTCTACTTATTTAAGGGAGTATATCACTGGTGTCATTTCAGTGATTGCCAAATACCTTCATTGTAGTGATCTGGAAGAGGTCAGAAACATGGTCTTATAGCATTTAAAAGATTCTTTAAAATAAGGGAATGGGAAAGTAAGGAGTTGAAAAAGTTATTTCAAATTTTAAAAATTATTGCTATGTTTAATGGTAGCCTGCCAATCAATTTAAGTTTTGAATGGATGTTTAGACTGACCACTTTAATCACTTAAATTCTTCAAGAAGAGAGTGGGGATTTCATATCATAATGAGTTTATCTTGCTGAGACCCTTCTGTGGGTCAAACTTCCCCTCTTGCAGCCCCTACCTCAAGAGGCTACCAATCCATGAATTTATTTGTTAAGGTATCATTTTTTTAAAATCACATAGTGTATTGTGGGATGCCTTTCTATGGAACTGTATGGTCCTAAGATGAGGTAAAGTGAACATTTTATTGCTGAAAAGTCAGTTGTAATTCATCATCATCAGTGGTCATCAGTCCCGAGATTGATGCAATTTGGGTTTGATATCATAAGTGAATAAAATAATTTCACATTTCAGATGTATACAACAATTGCACAACAGATCAGCCATGTATAAAGAATGCCTATTGTACCCAAGGAAATTCTTGCCTATGTGAAGACAACTATGCACCAGCAACAAATTTGGATAAGTGCCTCTTAAGTTAGTTCATTTGTATTTTTATTAGCAACTCTTCTAGGATCACCTGAAGGCAATAAAAATATTAATTGAATTGCTTTGGATACTCCAAGTTACCCACTGTCCCTCAAAAATGTATTACTCAATTTCTTTTATTTATTGGTATTGGTGATCAGATTTATAAAGAATACATATATAATTTTCCACTTTAAGTTTTATTTTCAATTTGTGACTTAGAATAATGTAAAATTTATTATTTTAAAATGGTTAGTGTTTTATGAAATTAGCAAGCAATTAGCATTAAAAAAATATAAATGAATGTTGAGATACTGTACACTTTAAAATGTGCAAAATAACTTTCACAATGAATTTCTGGGAAACAATAAAATTTCACCTACAAAAATCTTCTCTTTCAGAAATTGGACTTAATTGCAGTGATAATAGTACTTGCATTGAGAATGCATACTGTGCTGGAGACAGAGGAAACAGCTCATGTCAATGTATGGACGAACTTGCACCCACACCTGATGCCTCTCAATGTTTGGGAAGTATGTGCCAAGATATATGAATCCTCATATGCTGTATGAGTTGTATGCTTATTAAATACTTGAGAAATAGTGTGAGTCTAACCTGAAAATCACTTAGGAGACTAAATTGAAATATCTTATCTCAAAATAGATCAGCCACATTTAAACATAAACCTCTTTTTGTTAAAAAAGAAAGATTTCTTACAAGAGTAATTAAACCCTGTAAGTCACACGGTGAAATATTGCACTGGTTCTTGGAAGGTGTTGTGTTTGAGAGGGTTGTGCAAAGTCTTGTAATTATCAGTAGCTAAGTGATTCATTCATGATTTTAGCTATTTCATACCATAATGTGGTAATAAAACACATTTTTATTGTGTTGATTTTAATTGAGACTTTTGACAAAACAAGGAATCATTTGAGTAGTTTTTTAAACTTATTTCTCTAATATTGTTTATATAAAGGAGCAACCATCAAACTAATTTTAGTCAAATAGTTAGGACATTATTGTTCAATCTTGAATGACTTACATGAGTCATCCACAGTAATTTTTGGATTATTTTACGTGTATGGTTTTATTATGTTCCTAGGCAAAGGGAAATCAAGGAAATGGAAGCAAATAAGGCTACATTATAATAAAAATCGGATGTTAAAATTTTGGCTGTCCTGATATGTGTTTTGCAAAGACAAATTATAATAATATTTATCGCTCCTTAGACCCATTGTTCCAGTAGTTTTTGCTGCAACTTTCTAATGCCTTCCTAATGGTCCATGGGGCTTATGATACATGCTATTTATATAGCATGTCTATAAATATAAATTTTTATCACTATAAATCTTACAGGAAAATATTTTTCTTTTGTATATAATTTATTTATTGTGATATAATGGCTTAGCATCAACATTGGAGGGTATAACTATAACAGGTAGAACTGTGTCTATCCAGAAAGTGTTTTGGAAAATATTATCTTAGTAATAGGGACATAAAAAGAAGAACTGTGTTAGGTAAAGAAGCTTCCTCAAAGAATAGGGCTTAGACCTTGAGTGAGGATATAAAGAAAATATACAATAAATCTAGATATGAAGCATAACCTTTTAATGCAGTGAAACCTGATTCTTGAAACAAGGGGATGATGATAGTTAGGAGGTTTTTGTGGTGTGGAAAGGAATGGAAAAACTAAAGTGGACAGAAAGGCAATAAGCAAAGAATTGCTAGGCATGGTAGGGTAGCAGATTGATGAAAGAAATCCAAAGAAGGCAGGAAAAGTGGATGCTAGGTAGGACCATACCTCACTTGCTCAGGGGTTGGATGATGAAGGGGCCTTACTTGTTTACTCTTCCACTGTTAAAACACTGAGGGTAGAAGCATAGGAGGTCAAAATAATATTTTTATGTTTGGTATAATTGATAAATTCCTGTATTGGAAAAAATATCACCTGATTCCATTTCATGTAATCATCCCCTGCCACTCACCTTTTTATTTGATTCTATTTAATGTAAGAGTGTAATCACTCCCTGGCATAAACTCTAGAGGTGGCTTGCAGGGTACTAAGTGAAACTAAATAAATAAAACTATTTGTCAATTATTCATAAATCAAGAATCATGTGGCATTTAAATCATGATTAAATTCTTTGGAAAGAAATCCTGATTTGCTCACCTCAACCCACAATGCATCACAGTGTCCCTAATTTTCCTTCTTCTCTCACTTTGGCTTTGCCTCCTGCTGTTATCTGGGCTCTAAGGACTTTCCTTTGATCATCACTGGTCTAGAAATTCATGATCAGATGAGGAGTGAAATAACAGGTTGGTTTTCTTGCATTATTTAGGAATTGGCATGACCTGCATCAATGATAGCAGCTGTGTACCTAATGCACATTGTGATTCAATTAACTCCACATGCCTGTGTGACAATGGATTCAAGCCTTCAGCCAGCAATGGAAAATGCCTTTCAAGTGAGTTTGTTTTGAGATTAATGAAGAAATTGGTTTATAAGCTTGCTAGAATTTGTTCAGATGTAATGAAAATTTTAAACCACTTTAGAAATTTGCTTCTCTGAACCCATTGAGGCAATCGAGAATGAGCTCATAATTATTGTTGGCTTGCATGTGATTATTTATGAAACTTAATAATTGCAGTATGCTTTTCCTTCCCTTCTCTGTCCTTATTAGCTGGTATCTTAGCATTAGGTCTCCTTGGTCCTTAGATGGTTTTCAAGGGGCATACAAGGTATCAAAGTGATTTACGCTGAATGTGGCCAATAAATCCATCATTAAATGAAAATTTACCACTTACTGTTTTGTTCTGGGATTGTCTTTCCCTTGAATATGTACATTGTTTTACTGAATTTGTTTCATCATGAAATAATTTTTCTTGGGCCATCTTTATAATGTCACTTGGTAGACAGAAAAAGATTGACACATTTTATATTTGTAAGGGGTTAAATGAACTTCATGAAATTGAACTGTATGGTATGTTTATATATAATATAATATTTAACAATCAAATAGTCCTTATCAGTTTACTTCTCTGGTCAACTTTCCAATGATTTCAGGTATTAAGTAATATACTATGTTTTACTTTAAAAAATTTTAATATGACAAAATGTTTATTGGCAAGGATACTTGAGGTCCTATCATCAGAAGTATAAATTAAAAGATAGAAGTAAGGGTATTTTTATAGAACATCTGTGTCTGTCCCTGTCAAAATAGCTGTCATAAAAGTTCAGTTAGCTTTTTAGGCTGTGAAGTATAAATGTTATCTAATATCTTATTGAGCGCTTTCTTACTGGATGGTTATTTTGAGAGATTAATGTTGCCTGGTTAATTGATTTTGGTGTATTGCAAGGTAATTTCCATAACAATAATAATTGCTTTTCTTTTTCAGATAAAATATTAAATTAGTTGGAGCTTAAAAGCATTGATGCAATTATTATAAACAAGCATATTTCTTAGCTTAGCAAACTGGCTTGCTATTAACAGTTGTTATGTTTTCTATTTTGTTGATTTAAGAGGTTGGAGTTAACTGCACAGATGATAGCTCTTGCGTAGATGGTTCCTTCTGCTTTCATTTATTTGGAAATGACACATGCCAATGCCACAGAGGGTTTGGAGTCACAGATGATGGTGGAGAATGCATCTTACTCTCAGGTAGATTCTTGCAAAAATGTTGTTTTTTGGTAATTGCAACTGTATCTGCCAATCTTAATGGTCACTGGCTATCTTTTCTTAGATGATTTTTATTAAGACTGTCTCATTTTCTCTCAAAGCCAATTTAATAAAATCTCCTTGGGACCTGTCAATACATTAGCATAATGACTATAATGTACTCTATGTCTACTGACTACTCATTGCCTAAGTCACTCATTTGTAAGCATCTCAATTCCTCTAAATGGGTATCAGGGATTTATTGGAAGCCAATGCATGCCAAATTTGTCAAACCTTGGACTTGAGATAAGAGATTGATAACCTTTGAAATCCTATACAGTACTAAAAACCTTTTTATTTTGTAATGCAAGGGTTCAAAAATAATTTGACATTGAAATATCTAAATCTAAAGCAAAAAATATTTTAAAATAATTAAGGGACTCATATTTGGCCATAAAATTTTTATTGCAATTTTATTTGTGTCTATATTTAAGTAATGAGCAAAATGAACTTGCAAGTTATTACTTAATTTTTTTATATGGTATGTTTAGAAATGAAGTACTTGCTGCTATAAGTATTTAGTAAAAATATAACTCCATATTTGAGGGTGTGAGTCAATGCACCATGGACTTCTTTCCACTGACCCAACCAACAAGTCAGCACATCTAATGTTTTTGGAGCAGATATTGAAAGAGTATCTTTATTTATTCTATCTTTTTCTTTTCCCAGCTTTAAAAGTCTTGCACAACCTTGTTTTTTTTGTTAGCTACTTTTGCTTCTAATAAAGCGGGCCAAATGGAAAGTTCTGATCTTGAGCTGAGGCAAGATTCTCTTTCATTACTCATCACGAAATGGGGCCCTCTTTTGAGTTCACATGAACTATGGCTGTATTGAATTTCTATCATGAGGTTAATGACTCCCTGAAAGAATAAGATTTTCTGTAGAAAAGCACAAAGGGTACACTTTATATCACTAATAAAAGCAACCAAAAGTTATTGGTTAATTATAACTTTTTAACAAACACAGTCATATTAAGTTCATGCCAGGTAAATTTCTTCATAACAGAAAAAGGATTTGGTGCATTCCTAATTCATGACCTAAATGAAGTCTTCTCATTTTTGACTCCATGTGAGATTTTTTGGGACTATCCATGAGTTTAATCAGTACAAAATTATTTCTCTCACTCTTTCCGAACGATTCCTTAGATTTGTGAAATTCAAAAGGGCTCATGGCTAGCATCTGGTGCATTGTACTCAGTTGGTGAATACTTTTCTCATATTGTTATTGATCTCATATTTTGATGTGTAATATATGCTTGCATTTTTCTGCTCATTGGCAGGATCAACTGTAAAAGTACTCAATAATCAATAAAATATTATTATCTTTGTTCCTAGTGAACAATTCAATGGACCTTTCAACATGTTCACCATCCTCAGAAGTTTTTGATTCAGTACTCAGCTTTCTCTGAGAACAATGAGTTACTGATTCATTGAAATGCTGGCTATGGAAAAATTCACCTCGTGTCAAACCCAAGAGTACTTCATCTTCTTCTACAATGCCATGTTAAGCCAGTTCTGTAGTCATAACTTCAACATTTTTGTATATTCATTACTAATTTGTAAGGCTGGAATTCCAAAAAGGATATAGAAGTAATATTTTAATTATATGGAATTAGTTCATGGGATTGTCCTGGTATTTAATTCACCTGTAAATGTGGCCAGTTAAGAGTATAAATGCATCCATATCATATTTAGTCACCATGGCATGATGACTTCCAACACCTTGACCATTGTCTGCACCCAAAAACTTGCCTTATGCCCCTCTTTTATGTTGTGAATTGATTCTGATTTATTTTGAGATCCAGAATGGAGGCTGTGAAATTTTTAAATTCATTGCAGGGGTTGGATCCAACTGTACTGTCAATGAGACCTGCATTGATAATGCCTATTGCAACAAAGGGAGTAAGAATAGCACTTGCCAGTGCCTGAATAAATTTGTAGCATCTGACAAAGGAGACAAATGTTACCCAGCATCACGTAAGTTTCTGAATGATAGCATGATGAAATTTTCTAAGTTCAACTAGTCAAATCTCTTCCCCAAAAATCAGAGAGATAAAAAGTAAATTCACAGCGAATTTGAGAGAAAGTATGATTTTTTCCATGGTTGACTTTTGTCATTGTAGGTACCACTATAATTACTCTACTCTAGTTCTTTTAGTTCTCATCAGCACCCTGTGAAAATTATCCCATGCTTTTGGCTTTCCACTTTTTTATTGTCTTAATTCAATCTAAAATATGGACAAAATTTTTAAATTGAAAAATTGTATTCACTGATTTCTGGCCACCTTGCATCCTGAAGCATGCAGCTATCATTTTCATATATGATGCTGTTCGCCCTTTCTGCTTCACCATTTGGCTGCATTCCATCAGCTAAGGACCTTTGATACAGAATACCAGAATCCCTGAAATTTATTTTAATATTCTATTTAAATATTCTTTCTCGTTTTGCGAGTAAAATGTTTTCAATGAAACTTCATTTAGCATAGTTACACCATAGAATTTTTTACCAAAGGCAGCTTAAAAATCTTATCATTATGTAGGAATATCAGGTGGCGAAAGATTAACAAAACAGCTGTCAGTGACATGAACTGGTATCAAAAACTTCACTCTGGCTGAATCCTAATGAAACTGAGGAAAGACCTTGGATCAAATTTAAACTATTATTTAGATATTTATCATCTATTACCTCAACATCTCAATCCATTTCTCAACAGAATATGGTGTTTATTTGAGCTAAAAGAGCCACCAAGGAATATTCAGACAGTTAGGAATTTATCTGAGCTAAATAGGTGGCTATGACTCAGCACGTATGGAGAATATTTCACTAATAGGTATTTGAGGAAACTTGACCTGCTTCCCTATGGAAAAATGAATGCACCGTAAACAATGACAAATAATAGGGAATTGTAGCACAGAAGTTTAGGCATGAAAGAAAATCTAGAAGCTCTGATGATCTTGAATTGGAGTAGAATTCACTAAAAAAATTGAGCTTCCTGCATCACAGGCAATCATTTGAGATTATTTTTTTTTAAGTTTGTGGAAAGAAAAATTTTACTAAATGAACTATAACTGGTGGATTCTCATATTTGTAGTGCGACGAGTGAAAAGAGTTGAGGTCAGGCAAATTTGTTGTTAGTGCTAATAAATGATTTCACCAGTTAGGATTGAAGTACATATTTTGCTTTCTGGAATATGCAAAACATATTCCCTCTCCTTTTCTTCCAGTGAGGATATTTGTTTTATCATTTATTGTCAGACATGAGATATGAGCTTTAGACCAACACCCCTGGAGTTCTCCTCCACTTCCTGTCATAGGGAAAACAATGGTAAATTTTTTTAAAAAATTACAAACTCTAATGAGCACCCATTACTTGCTGGAATTTAAGTGACCTGTCACATGGGTTTCATTGGTTGATTTGGTAATGGGAAGAATTTATTTGCAGGAAGAATTTCCCCAGATAAAATACCAAAAGTTAGATGGGCTAGGTGAGTTTAAGGGTTCAAATAGGCTCCACATCCTCCCCCCCATGCCTCAAGAGACTACCAGTTCTGCCTCATCAATTCACCTACCCACCAAGTTACTTCAATGACAAAGTTGTCTTGACTTCTCTTTTGTCTGCACAATCCATCGACTGAGCTAAAAAGCTGGGAAGATCAAATGAATGCACCTGGATGGTAAGTTATGTGATCAGCAGGGGTCTTGCTGTTGGCTCTCTAATGCTCGCATTGAGAATGGAGCCCTGCATCCTGAATCACTGACGAAATTGTGTGCATCAAGAAAATTAAAATTATAGCTAGCAATTCAAGGTTAAGATGCGGTAAATTTTTGAATCATTTATGATATTATTTTATATTGACTATAAATCTATCAAAAAGATGGTATATACAGTTCGGGAACAGATGTGTATTTTTGTGAGATATTAATAACAGAAACAATTTATAATATATATGCATTGGTTTGCTGAGTTCAAACCCTTAATGGCATGCAATATATCCTGGAAAGTTTTTAAATGCATAAATGATATGTCAGTAAACCAAAGGACAAAATCATAAGTTAAAATTTCTTTGTAGATGTTTTTTGATTTTTCCATGCTGCATGCAAATTCCTATGCTATTAGCAGAGACTGCTTTTAGCTTTGAGTCATGCAGAATTTCATTTTAAGTAAGATTGAAATAACAAGGTTTTACTGTGTCATTAGTGCTCTCTTGTGTATTAACTGAATGAAATATTTGATTGAAATAATAATGGTTTCAAAAATGAACTTCTTCATTTCAACAGCACTTGGAAATCCTTGCAGTAATGACAGAGACTGTAATAATGAAATAACAACTCTTTGTGCAAACAATACATGTCAGTGCAAATTGGGTTATACACGAGAAGGATACAAATGTAAAGCAGGTAAGTAAATTATGATAATTGATAATCATAATGATAACATATTATGATGATGGACATTGTAGCCAAATTAATGGCACTGATTGGTTGTTAAAATAACTATCTCATTCTTTCTCTTTGCACATTTAAAGGCATGATCTCAACGGTTCTATAGATAATAGCGTGCATATTTTTTTTAGCATGCATAGATTTTTTATATTCATTTTTGTATAAATTTCTTGAAAGAGCAGGAATATAATTATATAAATTGAGTTTTTAGCACATAGTTTATTACCCTCAGATCAACCTAGAAAGCCAACTTGTCTAAGTATTGTTGAATGAAACTGAAAAATATTGCAATATTTTTCCTCAGCATAGGGAATTGTCTGTTTATGTGAATTCACACAATTTTGAGTTTATGTTGCTTATGAGTATTTATATGATGAGCTCTCTCGAGCAACTCATGGCCTTAGTCATGATTAAGGACTCACATTGTGATTATGCACTTCTCTTGAAATTTTCATCTTATCTGAGTAAAGTGTATTTTCTTAGATTTCATGCTAGTAAACCATTAGCAATGTTTTACTCTAGTATTATCAATATGTTTATGGACTCTAGTTACACATATAAAAAACCATGAACATAGTTATCAACCCAAAGGTCAATTGGTAACACAAATAGCATTGTGAAATTGTTCTTATAGTGTAAATGCTTTTTACATACATGGCTCACAAATAGTAAGGGGATATGAAAGGATGCAATGTATTTGTATATGCACTATTGTCAGTTTCTAAACTAGTGCATGTATTTGACACCAGGGTCCTTTTAAAATCTCATGAGATATAACCTATTCTGTGGAGTGGCTTTCTACCACTGAGTCATTCACTTCGGAAAGCTGCGTGGCTCAGCAGGACATCCACCTGCACCCATTAACTTAGCCTCCCTTGGCTAAGGCCATTGAAGCTTATGAAGACTATTATTTATCATTCTAATAAAAGTAAATTTTTTAGCTCCACTAGTAAGGGAAAACATTGATTGGATAGAACATGTGAACCTAATCACCAGATAAGCGTCAGCCGATATATTCATGATCAAATCAGCTGTTAATGAGTGCGTCTGGAGAAACTATTACAATGGTTAACATGCAAATGGACAGTCCTATTTTCTTCTTATGATATCATATTTCTAAGAAAATGCATCTGTGGAGTTTCCATTTTTCTCACTGCTCAGTATTCTCTCAATGAATCATTAAATCAATGGTTATTGTTTCTACTAGGACTCATTGGAAATATTTTATTCAGGCTGCAAATATATTAACACTTCCACATTTGTTTATCTTTAACTAAGCAATATTTGTGAAGAAGTATCTGCATATCATGAACATTACATCAGCAGGAGGAACAATAGCATCTGAAATGTTTTACTATTTCCTTGTATCAACAGGATTTTTTAAGCTATATGGCAAGGTTCTTCAAAAAACCAACATTGATAAGTTCTCATTAATATATGTAAATGGATTTAATTAGTAATTATTAGCTGTTCCAATGGTGGTAAATAACATTTTATTATCTAGATTTTGTAGTTTTGTAAGTGGTTTTGAAGATTTGTATTTTGAATTTGGCAGATGTAAGGATAGATTGGAACTAGTAGAGCATTACTCTCACATTAGGCTGTCCTTAAGAAAATGAATAGCTGGGATCTGTATATAATATAGAAATACATATTTCAAGCAGCATCTTGTTGATTTTGAATTTTTAAATCTGAAAGTGTTCACCATGGTAAATTCTTCATTAAATAATTCTTTAGTTAAATAGGTTCTATTTCGTTTTTCTAACATATAATCTGGAAATGTCTTATTCCTTGACTGCCATAGAAATTGGATTTGATTGTACCCCCGAAGAAGGATGTGTCTCCAGCCTGACAAGGTGCACCATGAAGACTGGAGGTGATGGCTTCGTATGCACATGCAGAGAGGATTATGTGGAAACAAAAGAAAAGGACTGCAGAGCCCGTTAGTACTCATACTGTAACCTTTCTCATTGGATAATGATCATAAACTAAAATGCTGATCGTATAGAGAAATGAATCAATAAAGTTTCCAAACTTATGTAAATATGGCTCTCATGTGGTCCTAAGAAATAGGGTCTGTGTGAATAAAAATAGTCTTTTTCCTTAGCATTTTAAAAACTTAAAAAAATATACAATCAACTCCCATCTTATTTAAGTTACATATTCACCTAAGTCACATGCATAGTCAAGTTTGGTGTTCAGAGATGTTCAAACTAAGCCCTTAAGTAACATGGGCAACCACATTTTTGGCCAGATAGACGGAGAAGTGAAGCCTGAAACAGTAGAATACTATATTTGCTCAGAGTTTTCGTTCACAAGAAGTAACTTTTGTGTGATCTAGTTCTATTTTACTCAACTATACATAACTGTTAAATTTTTCTTCACTTTACTGGAGATATCTATTGCAATCATAGCCTCAATGGTTTAAATAACATATTCAACTTCAATCCATGCGGGTACTTTGTTCGCAGTGTCAGATGTCATCCACACACTCACTGCCTTGCTAATCTCCTCTTTCACTCCTACTTTAATGCCCCTAGTGTATAACAGAAGACTTCATAATTTTCTTAAAAAATACATCTACAATTAGATTTACCCTTGTTTTACCCTTTGCTCTTGCCCGGCCTCACCGCAACTACTTTAATGATTCAGTATTCCTCCCCTCCCTCCTGTTGATACTTGTTTTTCTTGATATTTGCTATGCAGAAGATAAAATATATACAGTACCTGTGCAAAGACATTTTACCATTCATAATTCCTTTTTTACTCTTACATAACATACAAAATACATGGTTTAGAAACAGTATTGATGAAAGCAGATTGTTATTTTCATTCTCTGTTCTTCCCTTGCTTTCACTAAACTGGCTCAAGTGGCATCATAATTATTTTCACTGTATATCGGGTCTACTTGCAAGAAAACTATGTAATATATGGAAACCAGCAACCGTGATGGAAAGAATTAAGAGATATCAAAACACCTGTCCCTTGTCCCCACCTCTTTGTTTGCCAAAGAGATGAATTGGGAGCATTCGGCTGGTCAAAGAATCCTTTTATTTTGTCAGAAGTAAACTCTTATCTAGGTAAATGTTGGGTTGAATCTTACTGCTGGGTGTGCCACAATGCATATGATAACAGTTACTCTGTAACATTTTTTGGGCAGTAATTCAACAGAACAACTTGTTCCTACAAAGCCCTTATAAATTCACAATGTAGGGAGATACCTCAGTGGCTTAACTGTCTAAAGCACTCTGATGGATGTTGAGGTATCCAGGTTTCAATTTCAGTCCAGGCAAATGATTAACAGAGTGTAAAATTCTTGCATTTTGTTTTGGCTATTTGGCTACAGATTTCATGAATGGCTATTTGTTGCTGTAAACATCATTCCTTTTAATTAAATTAAGAATACAAAGTATCTTTCCACTGTCCTTTACTCACGTACAACCGGTTTCAATGCTCAAGCGTTATCATCAGGCACTATTGACAACGACTGATGCTTGAGCGTTGAAACCGGTTGTACGTGAATAAAGGACAGTAGAAAGATACTTTGTATTCTTAATTTAATTAAAATGAATTTCCACAAGGTTGAGCCGAGAACAATTGAATCATTCATTTTGTTAATTGGACTAGCATAACCTCCAAATTCATCCTCCTCTACCTCTGTTTGTTTTTCATCCACTCTCCTGGAGAGCTTGTAATTGCAACTCTTCCTATTATTTACCTTCAGATTGTTATTGAATACTATCATTGTATGTGCAAGGGTAAGTCAATTAATAACTCACAAAATTGGATAGAGGCAATAATAAATAAAATAACTTCCTGAAATATATTACACTTTTCTACATATTGGCGATGTACATTCAGACCTTATCTCATCTCTTTGCAAGTCTTTGATAGCCGGCAACAAAGAAATCTTTTGTTTGCTGTCACAGCCAATAAGTAACCTCTTGGACTATGGCATCATCATTTTCAAACGGTTGGCCACCCAAATAATTTTTTAGGGGCCTGAGCAGATGAAAATCACTGGGGATGAAGTCCTGACTGTACAATGGATGTTCCAAGCATTCCTAATGAAATGTTAATAGCAGTTCCTTGTCTTGCTGACTTTTGTGATATATTTATTGACTTACCCTTGTACAATTAGGTACTGTCATCATAAAGGTTAAATTTCAAGAGTTTTAATCTAGCAACAAGAACATTGAGGCACAATGAAAATACTTCCTTCCTGCATATATTCTAGTGTTTCAGGCTTCACTTGGTGGAGGTATTTAATATCTATACTAAAAAGACTTTGTACTTTTCCACCCTTATAATAAAAATCTGTGGAAAAGTACAGTCTTTTTAGAATGGATACACACCTACTAATCAAAACTACAAGCAGGGAAGTTACACCCATGGTTTTACAGAAGTGCTTAAACCTCAAAGCTTTTGATTCTACCTCACCAGTGGACCCCAGTAATATCTGCCATAATGAATATACATGTAGTTGAGCCTCCATGAAGTTTTCAGTACCCTGAGGAATGCACAGAAAGGTTTCATATTGTCAGTATCTTGACTGACTTTAAATTTAACCAGGTAGTTTGTGAGTCTGATGAGCATATCATGGCTTAGAAATGTATTGCAGACCTAATTCATTCAATTCATGCTGAATAATACACAATGTTCTTTGACTGTCACCAGACACTGTTTTTAAAATACTACAGTCTTTATTTCTAATGGCCAAAAGCAGTTGAAAAACAATGTAGTCTTGCATAGTCTACATTAATCTTATGATTACTAAAAAATTAAACTTGGTATTTTTTTCTTACAAAAAAATTCATTATAATACACAAGTTTTAATGCATGGGCGACATCATCAGGTATGAATAATACCTGATGATGTCTCCTATGCATTGAAACTGGTAGTATTATAATTAAGTTTTTTGTGAGAAAAAAATACCAAGTTTATTAATTCAGTGATCATGAGTTTTCACTGAGTAGAACCTCAAAACATCAAATTAATTTTATGATTATTATTTTTCATGAAAATTTATGAGCCAAGTACAGTAAAATATAAGGTACTTATTGCCTAAATATTATGTTAAAAATAATGATACCATGTCTTACAAAATTAGTGTATTTTATATAATAATAATAGATATTTTTAGCATAAAATTTAGCTAGTTGATGCATTTTGTGAAAGTTTTTCATGTGAATGAATGTTTATCCAGTATGGAATTATGTTAGTTATTCCATCTTCTTTGCTGATTCCTGATTCTTCCTTGCCCTTTCTGTTGAATTTCTTTGGCTTGAGGATACATTTGTCGAACTTGTCCTGTTTGCTACATTCTTTGTTGTCACTCTTCTCCATTCTCCAATGATACTTATATCATTCTGAGTCTGGCATGGCAATAAGTCACAGCAAATCCTTGCCATTCAATTTGAATGCATATTTTTTTGAGGCCTAACCTATAATCATACAACCTACAACCAATGATGGGTATGCCCAGCTGATGTAGGTTCATGTTATGCTACATTCTTTGAAAGTTATCATAAGCTGAGCAAATGGGATTCTGTTCAAGATGAACATATTGGAAATTTGATAAAAGTAATGTCTTTCATTAATTTTCTGGACCGATTTTCAAAATATTCTTGATTTCCTAATGCCCTAAATTGTTATATGCCTTAAAAAATTAAACTGCCCATGCCAGTAAAATAATTAAATAAAATATTTGATTCATTAATGCGTGCTTAATTTTGGTTTAGCCCTGGGGTCAGAATGCTCCATCAAAGCTGGTTGCACTGATGAAGTGGCCTTCTGTAACCGAGATGAAATGAAGTGCAGATGTCCTGATGGATATCTGGCTCTGGGCGAGTTCTGCGAAGCCCGTAAGTAGAAGATGACTCATAAATAGAAGTTTTAGGCATTAATGTTGTGAATGGAGTGAGTAATTTTAATTAGTTCCAAAGAAACTGCGGGAGATAATGGGAGATGGATAATGCGGAAGTAATGGATAATGCGGGAGAGTATGTACGGTATTTCGTCAAAACATCTTGTTCCTTTAAAAGCCCCAAAATTTCAGAGTTTAAGAGGACGCCTCGGTAGCTTAAGTGGCTAAAGCACTCGACCGGATATTGAGGGATCTGGGTTCGAATCCCAGTCAAGGCGAATGATTTTTACACTCTGAAATATTTGCATTGAATTTTAATTAGACTCATAGAAGGTTAGGTTTTTAAACCTATGATTCCTGAAATAAGCAATTAGATTGCTCAATTTTTTTATTGCCTTCATGTCATTTGGTTGTTGATTTTGTACTTCCATAATTGGACAGGTATTGCACTGTCAATAGTTGCCATGAGGAACACTATATCATGACATTCAAGGAAATTATTACCGGAATGTCTCAGACAAGGTTAATGATTCTTACACTGAAATTACTGAATTATAATGCTTATTGGTGGATGACTCCATTACAAGTTACTGTGGCAGCATCTCCCCCAGTTCTTTGAACTTTTTTGAAAGTTACCGTACTGTTTATAAAAATGTTCCAAGAGGTGGTTTACAAAACAGTTCGAAGATAGGTTAACTCATACTTCTGCTCAAGAGTATTTGAATATTAAACTTAACTTTCGTCTTTCTTGAAAACCTGATAACCTTTTTTTCTCTTTACGATGATGTTGTTGTCAATGCAGGTGGTTGAAGGTCGTCCTGGGTCTTGTACATCCATGGTGTCTTGTCAGCCATCTTTAAAATACTTAATTCACTTGAAAATGGATGATTTTCTTGAGAGCATTATCACCGTAAACAGCTGTCAACGTTTCAGTAATTTCTTGATAACTTTTACCGTGCTTCACCAAAAACTTGATCTTGATTCGTTGCTCCATGATTGCGTCAATTTCCATTTTTTACGAACAGTAAAAACAAAGACAACAGGAACTAACATAACTGGCACCATGCACACAGCTTGACGATCCGCCAAGCAGACGGCTAATTGGGTCTCAGTCAACTAGCACTGCTATAGTCCATGCCATGGCCGCCATCATTAAGATGACTCAAAATGACAAGGTTTTACTGTAGATTTTATGTATTGAGGACAACATGGAATTGCTATAATAATGGCATTATATATTTAAATCTTTCAGCATATACTGGTATGTTTTCTAAAGTTTGCAGTAGTTTGAGTTTTCATATAGTCTGTTACAGTTTATGTGAACACACATACACAAACATATATATATGTGTGTGTGTGTATATATATATATATATATATATATATATATATATATATATATATAACTATAAACACCATAATCAACCCGAAGGTCGGTTTAGTAGGTGATGGTAGAGATCATCCAGTACTAAGCCCTATACGGCATGTGTAAATTCACACATCAGGGTAGGGGGGCCAGATTCTTTCCCTGTACCGGTTATGGTTTCCCAGGAAGACCTGGTACCCGAAAAATCACTTCAGCTTGGGTGGAGCTGCAGGTGCCCAGAGTGCCTTGCCCGGGAATTGAAGTCGGGACCCTCTGGTCAGCAATCCAAAGCTCTACTGACTGGACTACTGCGACCTTAATATATATATATATATATATATATATATATATATATATGTGTATATATCTCTCTATACTTCTATATATATCAGATAAAGGGAGTAACTTCTTGCTTTTAAATGTACGAGGGTCATCCGGAAAGTAGTACCCGTTCGTGAAATAAAAAGACAAAAGTAAATATTAACAAACATAAAAAATTTTATTTGAAAGAGGATACTTTAAACTACTTCTCAACATAATCTCCAAGCAAATTAAGGCATTTGTCATAACGTGTGACAAGTTTCTGTATTCCTGCTGCATAGTCCTTCGCCGCCAGCTCATTGAGATACGCGAGGGACCCATCTTGCACAAATTTTTGCATAATGCAGATGGTGTTTAACAATTTCATGAACAATTGTTCGAGAAACATTGGGAAAATGCTCACAGATGTCATCAATTGTGACGCGCCGATCGTTCCTCACGAATTCGTCAACTGAGCTCACCAGTTGGTCTGTAATGACAGACGGTCTCCCCGAACGCTCATCGTCGTGTGTGTTCCCCCTCCCCATGTTGAAGTTGCGACACCACCGCCGAACAGACGACTCGTCCATTACAATGTCTCCATACACCTCCTTTAATTGGCGATGAATATCACATGGGCGAACGTTTCTTGCATTGAGGAATTTAATCACTGCCCTCACTTCACAACTGGCGGCGTTCTCAATTTTTTTAAACATTGTAAACAATCACAGAAACAACACAGGCAATGCTAGCGTCACGCAACTTGGCTCAGAGAAGGCAGACAAGCCACTGAAGCTATCTGACCTCGTCCAGCGGCTACTCGCGTCGTCAGCACTTCATGCGGCACGAACGGGTACTACTTTCCGGATGACCCTCGTATATATACTATTATATTACTTTAAAAAAGTATCTAAATGTTATTGTTTTTAAACATATTCTCATGATTTGATGATTTATTCCAATCTCCATTTATTTCCCTAGCTTTAAACGAAAAGTGCTCTCAACTTGGAAAGTGCATCAACAAACTTGCAATTTGTGGAAATGACTCCCTGTGCCATTGCATGGAAGGATACAAGCTGAATAAAGATGACTGGACTTGCAAAGCCCGTAAGTATTTAGGAATCAGGAAGTTAATTTTTTGCAGTAATTTTCATAACCAATTTGTTAACTCAAAACTGGAGGGCATTGTGAGCATGTGCATCACATTGAGACTGGATAATTATTCAAAGGGATCCAATTTAGAAGAAATCTTTGGCAAATAAGAACCATTTTTATACTTTTAAAAATATTACACCTTTTGCTGGGGGAAATGTACTTGCACTTGTGCATGGACCACTGCAGGGGAAATGTTCTGGAATGTTTGCCTGTCTCTTGCTCTAAGGTTCCTTTCTTTTCTTCATGGGCAACCTGAAATCTTTCTTACCGGATGAAAGCCAACTTTCACCTCTCTGAAACTGGTACCTCACTTGCTCATCAAATCTTGCATTCCACTTCCGTGAGATATGGCCAAGTGTTTGCCACTCTCAGTAAGGAAACACTACAAGGCTGAAACTCAATTGAGTTACTCACTATTTGGTGTCAAATCTTTTAGGTTTTCATAAAGAAAATAATTATGTTTTGAATTTTGTACAAATGTTTAAAATGATAAAAATTAATTTATATAATGCAAATCCCCACTTATGAGTAATTTAAGTATGCTCTGTGGTGACTGCTTCTTAGAATGCAAAGAAAGGAAAGGGAACTAGGGAATTAGAATGGACCTCTACCTGCTTTTGTAGAACCCAGGGAGGAGAGATATCTGTTACCTTTCTTTGGCACAGAAAGGTAAGTAAATGATGAGGATACCACAGCTTAAGGTTAAAGGACTTATTTTGCATAATTGCAAAACTTTAGTAAAAAAATCTATTTTAAAAATGTTTCTAATTCTATTGCTTATTATAATGTCGAGGGTAAATTCTGTATTTCAAAAGGCAAATTTAATAGTTTTTCTCTACTAATTAGATGTATTAACCTAAATTAGAATGTAATATGCCATTTTTCCATTAAAATGCTGAGTAGAATGAAATTCAAAGATATTTGTTATGCTAGGTGGCATTCAGAAGGACAAAATAATGATTCATGGTTTACTCACTGGCATAGTAAAAACCACGTGCTTCTTCAACAATAATCCTTCCTCATTAATATGCATGTTGGTGTGCCTTAAACCTATATCCGGAGTAACAAGTCAGCTCATCCCATCAATAATGCCACTCATTTTGGCAGTGCCAGATGCTTTCCCTTGTGTTAAAAGCCCAAACAGCTATTCCCAAAGCTCTTCAAGGACCTGTTCTTACATTCATAGAAAAGCTTAAAGAATCCAAGAAGGGCTTAAAAAGGCTTCCAACAGAACATGAGATCTGAGAGCCTTGATTGTGAAGGATTTCTTGATCATTTTTGTATTGTTGATATAATAAAGAAGACATTTGGCAGCTGTAGATTCAGTTCCAACTTTAAAGTCAGTGGAACCAAGGAATAATCATATTATGATTACCATTACAAATTCTAGTGTTGTACAGGAATCACAATAGTTTTGCAGCTGTTAATTTCAAAGGTGAAATGTAATAGCCATTTTAATAAGATCAAATGTAAAAATGATAGTGCTTTACTTTGCAAGTAATATGAGCAATAAATATATGATGCACATGCATACCTAAGGCATAGCGCTCTCATTTAATGGAAGTTTCAAAAAACGGTTTACACCACTTCTTTGCATTTGTTTTTGTTAATCACCTCTAATATTGATTGAACAGAATATATTTTCTTGATATAACAGTAGATGAAAAACTAGGGTATTCTGTAATGACACAATGAAAAGAACATGTTATAATTTTGTACATCATGAACATACAACGTCAGATATTTATACTGAATGAATGAAGACATCAGTCGAACTGGCATAAATGATAGGAGGGACCTCAATGAAGTGCAACATTTCTTCCTAGCAGCATATGAAGGTTTGACTTTGATTGAACAAAATTGTCTTTGCATTATGTTTATGTGATAACATATGTATTGAGCAATGTCCAGACCTGATAATCCATGGATGTGGCACACACTATATTGCAGAATTTCAAAAAACTGTTCATTTTCTGTTGCTCTGAAAATTTCATTTATGATTTTTTAGAAACTTTTGAATTTTGACTCTTTCCCTAGCACTGAAGAAGCAGTGCACTTCCTATGATGGGTGCATTGTCCCTGAGGCTGAATGCGTTCCCGGTGAATTTTCAACTACATGTGAGTGCAGAGAGGACACCATGTACATCCCTCTAAAGGAAATTTGTTTCTCTGGTAAACTTGATTATTAATCATTACTATTCAATGCAGCTTCATCCAAGTCATATGATATATTTTAATGCTAGATCTTACTGTAAAACCACAGATGGTACAGGGAAAGGAACTGGCCTCCCTACCCTGTTAAAATGTAAATTTCACGCACTGTTGGGCTGAGTGTTAGGTGACCTCTAACCTCAGCCATATAAGCAACCTTTTTGGGTCAGTTTTTATGACCTTATTTCCAATAAATAGTGGTATGGCAACCTGATATCTCAGCTGGTTGGTTGCTGAAGGTGGCTTTGGGATTCAAATCTGAGTGATACCTCCAGCTCAGCTGAAGCCATGTTGTTTTCCAGAATTCTCTTGGAAACAGATATCAGCACCTCAATCGCATATACGTAAATTTCATAAACCTTTGGGTTTTGTACCAAGTTAGCTCTATGCATCAAGCTGTTTTTAGACTGAACTCTTTTTTTATTATGTGTCAAAAGTGGGCTGGGAACCATATGTTTCAAGGTTCTTTGCATATTTGCATATGGACAGTTCATAACTCAGGGTAGGGTCAGGTTTGTACCCGTCAAGCTGTTTTTAGACTGAACTCTTTTTTTATTATGTGTCAAAAGTGGGCTGGGAACCATATGTTTCAAGGTTCTTTGCATATTTGCATATGGACAGTTCATAACTCAGGGTAGGGTCAGGTTTGTACCCGTCAAGAAAGTTCTGTTTTTAGGCTCATCAGTTTGGCTGCAATGTAGAAATATATCAATTTTGTTTCTAAATGATGAGGCTTATGAGAAAATGTTTTGAATACATCACAATTGATCATTTCATTGCTGTATTTGAGTTGATTTAACTTCTCTGCGCTGAAATGTGATTAGCATTCGAATCAAAAGATAATTTTTATATTAAGTTATAGCAAGAGTAAGTTTAATGATAGGACCAGTAAAAATCAAGCTTTCAGGAATGGCAAATTAACATTGTTTGACTCTCTGTGATTAAGTTACAAAATTGTGTGTGTTAGAAATGTGAGATTACATGTTGAAGATCGGATATTTTTTATTCTAAGTTCTTTTCTGGAAAATGTCATAAGATATACAAGGTCCGTACAATAAGTATTGCAACTGGTTTGCTGTAGCCTCAAGGTGGATTGGGGTCCAACTGGTCGGCTCGGTAAAGGAGTCCCCCACCGCTCAGGTGCTCTTTAGTTCAGTTGCCTCTGGGCATGCATTGAGGCAGGAGGTGGATTTTTGTGACATGTGATTGTTTGTGGTGTCGTTGCGCCAGCATGGAGCGCACTGTCGAGCATTGCTATGCTGTGAAGTTTTGCGTTAAACTTGGGAAATCCGTGTTGGAGACCCTTGAACTCATTAAACAGGCTTACGGATATGAAGCCCCAAGTGGCACAAGAGTTTTTGGGTGCCACAAAATTAAGGAAGGCCGGGAGCTTGTTGAAGATGAGCACCTTGTCTGACGCCCGACGACCACTCGAACCGATGGTCAGATGGCCAAAGTGAAAAAAGTTTTGGACTCTGACAGATGTTTAACCATCGCCCTTATCAGTGAGGAGACCAGCCTTTCAGGCAGAACCGTCCACACCATTGTAACACAGCATCTTGCAATTAGGAAAGTGTGCGTGAAGCTGGTGCCAAAAGTCAAGCGAGGAACAAAAACTGTTGCAGGTGAAAATTTTGCAAGAAATTTTGGACTGCATTCAGGAAGACGAAGATTTTCTTGACAGCATTATAACCTCAAAGGATAGCTCAAAAGGAGCTCAAAGGATATTGGTTCGACTTCATTGAGACGGTTCAAGCGGCTATGACAAAGGCTCTCAAAAGTATTCGGGAAACCAACTTCTAGCAGGCTTTTGACAAGTAGCAGATGCACCAAACTAAGTGTATCAATGCAGGAGGAATGTATTTTGAAGATTATTAAGTCATTGTAATAACAAATGCAATAAATTTTGATTTTTGGAACCAGTCCCGATACTTATTGTATGGACCATGTACATGGGTGGTCTGAAAAGTTTCTGACCTAACAAAGATACAAGATATTTTTTTGCAATTTTTGAGGCCGGAAACTTTTCAGACCACCCTCGTATGTTTTAGTTTTGCAGGGAAGGAGGGAAAAGTCCTTGTTTTAGTTTTGCAGGGAAGAAGGGAAAAATCCTTGTCTAGAGGCATATTACATTAACCAGAACTAAAGAAGATAATGTGTTCTTGGTAAACCTAGATATTAGTACAGGAGTAGTTTATGATTTAATTTTTTTTAAACATGTTATCATTCTCTGCAGCACTCTGTAAGAGCCTTTTAGTTGTAAATGCACCTGTTGCTTATTATAGATGAATAGGTAGTCTTTATAATTAAGAGTTTCTTGGTAGTTTTATTGTAAAAATAAACATTACAAATGCAAATGACAATCGAAAAATATATAAGACATATACAAGTACTTAACCCTTAAAAACACACATAGAAAAATACACATACATATAACCTATTTCAGGACATTGAAAACTGCAGGATTTCCAGACTTTCTTCCTCCATTGTAAACATTAGTAGAGGTCTCGAGCTCACCTAAGTTTCAGTTGTGATACTTTTTCCTCTTCACAATTAATAATGTGACAAACAAAATCTTGTGAGGTATATCATTAAATTTTTATTCCCCAATATGATTCAAACTTGTCCTGGTGGAGAATAAAATATTTTTTTAAGGTAATCTACCGGTTAAGGTAGGCTTTTGGATGGACACAACAAATATTTTATTACTCCTAACAAAACACAAAATCCATCATCCTGCTCTATATCAGGTCCCTCTTCATCTCTGAGTACTTTCTTCCTCCCTTCATCCCGTCCAACATCCCTATCCTGTTCCTTCCCTTTCCTTTTTTGCCCAACATTCTAGCCTCTATCACAGTCTTCAACATCCCACTGCCGGTCAACACCCTCTTCATCCACTTTTCCTGCCTCCATAGGATTGCTCCCAACAAACCCCTCTCTTCGCCCACCATACCAAGTACTTCCTCATTTGTTTTCTTCTCTGTCCATTTCACCTTCTCCAGTCTTCTCCACACCCACATTTCAAAAGCCTCCAATCTACTTCTATCCTCCTGCTTTAATGACCACGTTTCCGCACTGTACATAGCTACGCTCCATATCAAAGTTTTTACGAGTCTTTTCTTAACATCCTTACTCAAAGTCCCTGTCATCAACTCCCTCCTCCTTGTGAAAACCTCTTTGCCTAGCGCAATTCTTCTCCTTATGTCCCTACTAATTTAACCATGTTGGTCCAAAACACTACCGAGATACGTAAACTGTTCTACCTGCTCTAGTTTTTGCCCTCCTATTTTAATGTTAAGCTTGGCCTTTTTCTTTCTAGAAAATCGCATAACCTTTGTTTTCTTAATATTGATTCTCATCCCATACCTGTTGCACTGAATTTCCAATTCACTCAGCAATGCTTGCAGCCCCTTGGCTGACTGACAAACTAAAGCTTGGTCTTCAGCAAACCTAACTGATTTTACGAATTCCCCGCCCACTTTCATTCCTACATCCAGTTCTTCCCATGCCTCTTTGATCATTTCCTCTGCATACAGGATGAACAGCAACGGTGATAATGGGAAACCCTGCCTTAGACCCCTTCCTAACACTGCCCATCCTGACTCCCCGTTTCCCACTCGTACCTGAGCAGTCTGAGACATGTACAGGTTGCGGATTAGCCTCCTTTCCCTCCAATCTATTCCTATTTTCTGCAGTATACTCATTAGTTTTTCCCAATTCACTCTATCAAACGCTTTCTCAAAATCTACGAAACAGGCAAATACCTCCTGGTTGTGTTCTATATTCCTCTCGATTAATAATCTCATTACTGCAATGGCATCACGCGTACCTCTCCCCTTCCTAAACCCAAACTGATCATCCCCTAAGTAATCATTTGCCCTACTCTCTATCCTTTTGTTTATGATCCTGAGAACAACTTTAGCTGCGTGGGATATCAAACTAATTGTCCTATAGTCCTCACATGATGTCGCCTTTACCTTTTTTGGAATAGGAACTAAAACTGATCTCACAAAGTCTTCCGACCAGATTCCCTCCTCATAAATACTACGGATCAGCCCATATAGCCTCTGCCTCCCACATTTTCCTAAGCATTTAAAAGTTCCACGGGAATGTTATCTACCCCCACGGCCTTATTTAGTTTCATCTCCCTTAAAGCCCTTTCTATCTCATTGTCTAGTATGCCTGGACCTAAGCTATCTCCCTCTTCGTTATATTCTTTTTCAATGTCTAACTTTGTTGGTCGAAGTTCTTTACTATACAGTTCTTCTATATACTCCTTCAATCTCTCTTGGACCTTTCCTGCGTCAACTATTACCTTACCCGCCTTATCCCTAACTGTTAGCATAGATCTTCCTTTCTTAATTCCCGGTAACGATTTAACTTTGCTGTACAGCGCACCGATTTCACCCTTCCTCTGCAAGCATTGCATATCCTCGCACTGCGTCTTCCACCATGCTTCTTTTGCTTTATTTGTTGCCCGCCTCAATTTATTGTTCAATTCTTTGTACTTCATTTTGCCTAATTCTGTATTTACATTCTTCCATTTTCGCCGCTCATCCATCTTTGTAATCATCTCATCCGTGATCCATGGTTTCTTAGTCCTTCTAGTGTTAACGGTTCCAATAGTGTCTTTTGCGGCTTTAGACAACCCTTTCCTGATACTTTCCCATTTTTCTTCAATAGTACTAAGCCCTTTACCATCCTCCATGATTTTCTCTACAGCCTGTTTGTATTCCTTCCTTTTCAACCCATTTAATGCTTCTACATTCCATTTTCTAACTCGCCGCCCCTGCCTTATCTTTTTGAAACATACGCTACATTTCATAACAACTAAATTGTGGTCTGAGTCCGCATCCGCTCCCGGGAAGATGTGGGAATTTATCACACTGTTCCTAAATCTGTGTCTAACCAGGATATAATCTAGCTGATACCTTCCTGAGTCACCTGGCATTTTCCATGTATACCTGCGTCTTTTATGGTGTCTAAACGAAGTGTTGGTGATGACTAACCCCTGTCTCCTGCAGAACTCAACTGCTTTCTCCCCGCGGTCATTCCTCGTGCCTAAACCGTAGTCCTCCACCTCATCACCATCTCTTCCTTCGCCTACCGTCGCATTCCAATCCCCCAGCACTATCAAATGTTTCCCTGCGGGAACACACGCGATCATGTCCTCTAACTGATCGTATATCCTATCGACCTCCTCTTCCTTATGGTTGCTCGGTGGCATGTATACCTTAATAATAACTAAATTCGTCGGTTCTGCTTTTATCTCTACTAGTAGTGTTCTATCCGTTACCTGCTCTTTGTTGACTACGCTTCTTCCTACCTCTTCATTTAATACTATGGCAACCCCTCGTTGGCTCTCGTCCCCACCGCTGTATATTATTCTATACTTATCACTCCAGTAATTCCCGCTATCTTTCCATCTCACCTCGCATAGACCTAAAATATCTATATTTCCCCTTTCCATCTCTCGCTTAACATTCTCCAATTTCCCTGTCCTCATCATTGTCCTAACATTCCACGTTCCTATTCTAACTAATGTGGTCTTCTTCTCCTGCGTCTCTGTCCTGCTGCTGCCGGTTTTCCCTTGCAAGGGTTTCGTGGGATGACGACCGCGGAAGCCTTGCCTCACCCGCTGCCGGGCACGACACACGGCCGATTGGGCCGAGCCCTGTGGTTGCCAGGATTCAAAATATCTCTATCGTCCATCATATTTTTCTTGGGAATGATAATTGAGGTGGTTTCCCGTTGCCTTCCTCAATAGTGTTTTTAACGTGACACCATCACTTACTGGCCTCCCCACTGGGGTCAGACGCCATTGCAGCCGCCTCACTGAGGAACAGACGCTGCATGGACTACCTTTTGTCTGACTCCTAACCTTCGACCTATTTGGCATGGGTGACCCTACCAGGAGCAATTTTTATTACTCCCACCAGCACAGCTCTAGGGGTCATCGGAACGCACAAGCCCTTCCACCACGTCAAGGTTGTAGTCCGGGGAGGGGAATAAAATATATTTAATGAAATTATGTTTGCCCTTGTACCCTACAACCTGGGCTTTCTTCAGTTAAAATTATTACCAAGCCCCAATTTGCAATTACATGTTTATAAGTCAGATGAGCAGAGGGCAGTATAAGGATGGGGTGGACAAGTCATTGCTCTACAAGGTAATCGAGGGGCAAATAGTCATCAACAAAAAAAAGGGAGAGGGAAGTGGTGCTGTAATATAGTCCCTCATAATGCTATGACTTGATACTGTTGACAGACATTGATGTAAAATTTCTCAGACTTGTGATTAAAATCAGATGTATTTTCTGGACTGTAGAGAACAATCAGTAGTGGGAAGGGGAAAGGTTAATGGAGGAAAGGTGGCATAACTCCCTAGTTAGTATTACTGATTTCAAAGCCACAGGCATCTATGCTAATTACTCTCTCATCCAAGATTTTACAATTGTTGATCAGCATTACATTTTGTGAGCTCACAACAGCTTTAACTATTATAAGCAGTTCATTAAGACAGAGCTTAACATTGCATCCTCCTAAATTAGTTTGGATTGGAATATAAGTATTAATGTTAGCACACAATAGAATTGTAAAAAAAAACTGTACAGCAGGGAATGTACACAAAAGGATTTGCTTGTTATTGATTAATTGGCCATTACTAGCATTCTAGGAATGTCATTTGTGCATACATTTTGTGGGTGGTCACCATGTAGTCTGTTTATATTATTTTCATGGAATCTTAAGCCTGTAGGGTTTGTAGCAAGGTTTGATCATATGATTATATAGATTATTAAGGGGGATCTAGATGATGTGGTGGTTATCGTACTGGCTTCCCCCCCAGAGGGCCCGGGTGCAAATCCCAGTGGTATTGAATATTTTTCAGTAGCATCTCGATCCCTACTTGAGGTGCTTTGTGGAGGGCACTTTGAGTGAGTATGCTGTCTGTCATATGGGACGTTAAGCCGCAGACCCCTTGGTGCCTTTTGTAAAGAGCAGGCTAATGCCGACGCCGGGTTTCTCTCCACCCTTCATCCTCTCCTGCCCATCCCTAATGGCGCAAACGACCTCAGCTGTCGGTCGCCTCCCCTAAATACTACTACTACGAGATTATTTAGCAATATTTTACATTGTATGCATTCAATTCTTAATACATTCAGTTTGGTATCAAACCTCCAGTGTCTGATATACTGTAAAATGTGTAATGCATTAGGATATTATTTTAACATGAGCTTATTATTTTTTTCATCTTAGGTGCTTCTGTTACAACATCCATCAGTGTTTATCTTCTGTTTTTCTCTCTGGGTGTATTGAATTCCTGAGTCAAACAACCCAACAAAATTTAGTGATGCCTCTTTTCCCATCTGAATTCTGGGACAATCAGAAAGAAGAGCGTGTTTCAGTGTCATCTTTTTATTTATACATTTGTATCTCTACTTCAAACATTTAAATGTTTCCCCAAGAGGGATCTGAAGGAAGTAAAGGCTGTGCTGTTGTTGAAACTTGTAACTCTTCCTGGAGAGAGTAGTTTTCACAAATCATAGATTTAAACTAATTGTGAATGGTAAGACAATTTTTATTTATCATAATGTTTTACCAAAGCCATGTACCATTCATTTTTCCTTTGATGCTGACTACCAATAACAGACCGTTGAAGGCAACAGGAAGATTGGAAATTGGCAATACTGAAATACCTTTCTAAAATGCAAAAAAGTACAGAATAAATTGGATCAAAACTCATGACTTTTTGAAATGCTTTGTTTGAAATATAATAACTTAAACCTTGTTCAATTAAGTTGACCTCTGTTGTAATTGCTTAATGGGTGGTCAATAAATAAAATGAAGATAAGCCAAACTTTTGGGTCTTTATGCCTTAGAAATGTCATTATTTCTTTCTTCATTAATAGATTTTACAGAAACCAAATTTTGAACTTGAAATATGTAAATTGTGCACAATTATATTGACATTTTGATTGAGGCAACCTGTATAGTTTCTATCTCAGTAGCATACTAAGTTTTAATGAAGTATCCAGACCATTAAGAAGCTACTCCCTAAATATATGTATTGTCATCTATAACATATATAAGTTCTTTCCTATTTATCCTTTGACATAATTCCATAGAAAAATGTTACCCAATGCTGGACTTAATTTTGTTGGTGTCTGTGGCAGAGTTAGGGTATTACTGCTTCTTATATTTGTTTATGAAATCAATTTCAGCATTATCAAAGGGGAATATGACAAATTGAAATGATGAAAAATCAGAATGCAAAATCCTCTCTTATTTACCTGTTTGCAAGTGGGTAGCCAGCTGAATAGTTATTTGGTGGCCTCAAGTAATAGGGTGAGTTCAATGTCTTGCTTTTGAAAGGATTGTATATATAAGCTGTGTAAAATTAATACATATTTAATAAATGTCATAATTATTAATTTCATGAAAATAATGTGACCATGTTGTATTTATTTATTTAAAATCAAATATGATACAATGATAAAACATGCATCAATGTATTAGTTGATAACAATGCAAACAAAAAGTAGGATTGATGTCACTTCAATGTAAGGGACTCTAAACCTAGGATACCCATGGGCTTTTAACTTACAAGAATGAATAAATTATATATATATATATATATATATATATATATATATATAAATATATATATAATATATATATATATATATATATATATATATATATATATATATATATGTATATATATATATATATATTCAGACGTTGCAAAAAATTAGTGCAAAAATATTGACTGACTATATTAAATAATATTTCCTTAAGCAATAGAGCATTTTTTCCACCACTTAAAGAAAAAACAAGGTTGAAGTTTGATATTGGTATGGCTTTTTGGCTTAAGGAAATATTATTTAACATAGTCAGTCTAAAAAGAGGCTAAAAGAAGCTCTATTTGTCCTTTTTGCAAAGATATTTGATGACATAATTGTTCCAAATTAATCTTAACCATTCATTTATCTATTTTGTGGTGTGAAAATGCATTAGTATTAGATAACCTTGTGGGTAGGATTGATAATACTTCCTCAGTATCGATGGTTGTCTTAAGAGGTGACTAGTGTAGCAGAGTGGTAGCCCTGAAGTCACATATTCTGGTAAGCTGGCTGGCGTAAGACATCCTCATTCATGGCGTCTTACGTTAGCAAAATTCTTGCCTATAGGAATAGGAAATAATATATAGCTCTGCTATTTGGACCCTAATTATGAATTTCCTGAAAGACATTCAGATCCCATGGGGGATCCCTTTTGACCTCTGTTGAAGCAAACGTAGATTCCCTCACCAGAAATGTATTGCTCTAAATACGGGTCTACGCTAGAGGGCAAGACCGAATGAGGAAGCATGAGACACCTCATACACTCAAGTGGGCATTTGCCCCATTCGAGGCAAACGGGAAGGCCTCGGTCGGTTCACTTTGCGGGACGAGTTGCAGCTTACCCGATCCGTTGAGTACTTCAAAGAAAATACGTCCCCAGTGTAGACGGACAGTTCTCAAGAACCCGAGGCACGAGCACCACGTCTTAAAATTTTAGGTTCACGTATTGCGTAAACATTGAGTAGGACAGAGAATTTTTCTAGATGTTCATACCAGAGTACCAACAACGCTTTGGTGTTCAATGAAATTTTTTTTACCAAAAGTAAAGATTACGGCAAAAGCTCTTCCTGTATCAGGCATTTGTCTGCTTGTCTCATTCGGTATGTGCCACCAGTGCAGTCCTGCCGAAAGATAAATTCGGAATTTTAGAACCTGTCAAAGTGGAGCTATGTTCAAATGGGGACCAAACCTCATGGCGAAAGTGAGGCCAGTGAAATCAAATTGGGGGAAACGAGAGCCCAGGCCTGGGTATTTCTCACAATCCCTCCCACGTCATCGTCAGCGAATGCAGTCTTTAGATCTGGACTACCCCGTCGACAGACACACCGCAACCCGTAGCGTCTTCATTCTTGCTTCCGTTGTTGCCCTGCTTCATCTACGGAAGACGGAGGTCATCCACTACTGTTGTGAGTACGGTTCTCTTCTGGAATTGAATGATGGAGGTTAGAGGACTCCTCGGTCACCTGTTCTAGGTAAATTTCAGGATGTGCCTGTGAAAGAGGGCATTATTCCACCGACTCCCCATCCACATCTCCCTTCATCCCGGCCACACACCGGGCGTCTTTGTGGAGTTTTTTTCACGATTAATTGGAAATTGAACGTAGAAGTCTTCCCAAGAACCTCTTCCTTCTTCTGCCCCTCTCTCTAGTTTTTTCTTTGCGTATCCTCCTCCCCAGCATCATACTGTGTATTGACGTTCGTAAATATAACCAGGAATATTGTTGTATTAGTATTGCTTGCATGAATTGGCATGTTTAGTAATAGTTTGTATATGTATTGTGTGTTGTATGTATTGTGTCATAGTTAATAATTGAACTAGGTAACTAACATATTGTGTTGTTGTATGTTAGCCCCAAGATATTTTATGAACTAGTTTTATTGCTATTTATGTATACTTAGTGAAATTAATCTTTAAGTTTAATCTTGTAAATGGTATGACCAGGGGTTAGGTGGTAGAAGAGACTCCATAGTCTCAATGTCGCCCCAAAATGAAGACGATTATCAATCTATCCCCTGCGGGGACTGTGACCCAGTCCACCACTGTCAGTCGTCGATCTCTCTCCTCTCCGTCTGATCAGGATTACTAAAGCAGATGAATTTTAGTTTTTGAGGTTCTAGGGGATGAGGAGAGACCAGCGCCTCGACCAAGACCCCCCTACTGCGCAAACACAATCGAGCTTTTTGTCCCGAGGGAAGAGGGTTTGTCCTTCGCCCGGCACATCAGTAGCTATGCAGAGAAAATGGTTCCCTAACCTCCCTCTCTCCAACAGTTCCATTCTGGACTCCGTCCTCTTTTGCTGCTCCAATGATTCGCACACTTCCTATCTCCTAACTCTTCTCTTCCTAAGGTTTTGACGGAAAGGTCCCTCCACTATGCTCGGTGTCAATGGTCACATTGATTCCCGTATCCACGCCCCTATCCTATGACTTTCATTGCCACCAGTCCTTCTGCACGCTCTATTACCTCCTCCCTCCGTGGTATCAATCTCCAGTGCTATGCCATAGTTATTTCAAGAGTCAGTATAACTTCTTGCACCTTTAATAGGGCAGTACCATCATTCATGCCCGTACCAACACAAAGCGGGCGCAAATGCGTTTTTGTTCCTTATTTAAAGTTTTCTTCCATGGATCCTAAATAATCTCCACATATTTTAAATGCGATCTAACTAAAGTGGAGGAACACCTCTCTTTTTACCTTATCGTTACATTTTCCATTTGATGAAAATTAACTTCTATAAGGCTGGGCCGCCCTAAAGACATTATTTAAGGGCAATACAAAGTCTGTACAAAAAAAAAAGATTTAACTGGTCTTTCTATGCGCGAAATGCTTTACAGATAACAATCAGTGAGGTAAAGCCTTTTAGCGGTGTCTATGAGAAGTAAAACACCGCCTTGCTCATGGCTCTACCCTGCCTTTTCTCCACACAACAGTGATTCTTGTCTGAGCTTGCACACGCTTGACAAATTCTTTTGTCGGTGAGAACGAATGTGTTATGGAAGCCGCGCGTGTGCATTGAATTTTGTTTTTCCACCGGGAAAAGTGCAACTGAAACTTATGCCATGATTCTAGAGGCATTCGACAATGAATCTATGACTTAAGCACAGTGTTTTCGTTGGTACAACCGCTTCCAGTCTGGATAAACCTCGACCGATGAAGAGCCGAGAAGTGGGCAACCATCGACGTCAGAAAATGATGTCCACGTTAACAGGGTGAATAATATAGTGCGTGCAAACCGTAGGTCGACCGTCAGGGAGTTTGCCAATGAAGTTGAAATTAGTGTTTGATGTTTCACCATTTTGACAAAAGTTTTGGGCGGAAGAAGCCGCAAATGTGGAAAAACAACTCTTGGCATTTTCATCACGACCGGCGCACACGATATTGATTGCTACCAAGTTTTGGCCAAAGACAGAAAACCGGTGATCCCCCAGGCACCCTAATCTCCGGATCTCGCTCTAGAGGACGTTTTCCTATTTCCTAAGTTGAAATTTATCATGAAAGGACGCCGATTTGAAACTGTTGAAGGCATTCAACAAAACCGTATCGCAGACGTTAAAGACCATACTGAAAGAAGCCCTCCAGGCGGCATTCAAAAACTGGTAAAAACTTTGGGAGCGTTGTATTGGCAGCCAAGGGCTATATTTTGAAGGCGATAAGCATGATTAAACGATAACTAATAAAATCAAGTATTTATTCAAACAGTCTCATCTTATTTTTGTACAGACCTTGTAAACGAGATAGCCGAGACCGTACAATCCATTAGCACTAGGTTTGTAAAGGGGGGAGGTAAAACAAAGTTACAAGTACGTTGAGTAAGTTACGTTGGAATATATCTCGTTAATGTGCATCAAGAACATTAGGAGCGCTACATAATTTCTTTAAGAAATCGATAAGTCCTAACTTGGGCCCTCTTAATCTTTTTTTTCTGTAGTGAGTCTGATGCATGGTTCGTGATTTGTCTTTTCGTGTGCTGTACATCCCTGATGTGGATACACCCCGTTCCACACACCTTCCTGGAGACTTGCATGGTATTCTGATGGTGTAAAATTGACACCTATTTGAAGGGGTTTATAAATAAACTTCTTCTATCGAATTGTAAAAAACTCTTGAAAAATAAGATCCAATGTCTTCAGCAAGTTCCATCAGTGCACTAACGGGGATTTCTTCGGGACCTGTTTCTTTGTTTTTATATTTCAAATTGTTTTTCTATCCATTCCTGGGAAAATATTATGTCGCTCATGAGACCTTCGGGTTTGTGGGAAACTTCATTTTTACAGTCATATTTTTGCTGTAGGCGTTTTGGAAAAATTGCTTAGAATACTGGCCCAGTTTAAGTTGTCAAACAAAACTGCAATTTTCTTCATTTAATTGGACGTTCCCCTCATGTTTTCGTGTCATCAATCCAATATTGTTCAGAGTTGTCCTCTAAACATTTTGCTTTTAACGATAGGTCCACGAGGCTTAGTATAAAATATTTTTAGATTTTGCTCAAAATTATACGAGTTTCCCTAATGAAGTTTTCATTATAAAGCCGTCTTTTTGAACTATTTTAAAAGTTTGAATGGATTTGTCTTTGTCTCTTTAACGTTTCTCTGATATGTCTGCTCCATCTTGGTTCCTTACAATCGCGTTTATGTGCAATAAAATTCTCTATTCTTTCAGAATGATAATGGAAAACATTTTACAATTATGTTTTGGGTCAGTGCTGTGATTTATGGCCTTAAAGATTGAAGTATGTGTTTGACTTTATTCTGAAGCCCATTTCAACTCTCTTTATTGATAAGATACAGGTACTCATTACTTTTCATTGGCCACTTTCATCAATGAAGGTCTCATTCCTTTTCACACACTAACAAACATTGATGTTTGCTAATACCCTCAGTTATGTCCACGCTTGCAATAATCTCTGGTGTATTAGTCGCAATTATGTCGATTATGTGAATATCGCGTTGAATGTTTAACTACTTGTTTTTAACGAGAACTTAGCGAATATATTAACAAATTTTCTATATGAATTGTGAAGTATTGCCGGTTTTCCTAATCAATAGTTGTCTCAATTAATTGCCGGTAGATACAAGTCACAGGTGACCGCAAATATAGTATACCATGTCAAACCTGAACAATAAAGCGAGACAACATCATTCCCCTACTTTTTCATTAAAATTTCCTTCAATCCGTTAAATGATAACCTATTTTTTTAAGGCTGGCTCATGTATACTTTTTATGCGCAACGAAATTGTGTGCGCAACGAAAGATTTTATGCAAGGGCAACACCCAAGTATTTGATAATAAATAGGATGATGCTAAAAGTAATCTTCTAGGTAGGATTGAAAACTTTTTGTCCACCTATTTGGGAGGAAGACAGTTTAGTTTGCCAGTCAGCCAAGGAGTTGCAAACTCTGCTGAATGCGTTAGGTATAGAATAAGAATGAAAGTAAACAAAAAAAAGGTTATGAGGTTTCCGAGAAAGTTAACAAACTGGAGCAGGTGGAACAGTTTACCTCCCTTGGAAGTGTTCTAGATCCAAATGGTCAAAGTATTCTGGACATGAGAAGGAGAACTGCATTAGGCAAAGAAGCTTTCACAAGGAAGAGAGTATTGATGATATAAGCATTGATTAAGGATGTTAAGAAAATTTTCACCAAAACCTAGATGTGGAATATGGTTTATATGGCATGGAAACATGTTCATTGAGGCAAGGTGATAGATATAGATTGGAGGCTTTTGAAATGTGGATGTGGAGAAGAATGGAGAAGGTGAAATGGACAGAGAAGAAAACAAATGAGGAAGTACTACGGATGGTGGGCGAAGAGAGGGGTTTGTTGGGAGAAATCCTCTGGAGGCAGGAAAAGTGGATGAAGGCGGTGTTGACCGGCAGTGGGATGTTGAAGACTGTGATAGAGGGGAGAATGTTGGGCAAAAGAGGAAAGGGAAGGAACAGGATAGGGATGTTGGACGGGATGAAGGAAGTACTCAGAGATGAAGAGGGACTTGATGTAAAGTAGGTTGCTGGATTTTGTTTTGTTAGGAGTCACTAAATATTTATTTGGTAGTTGTGTCCATCCAAAAACTTACCTTAACCGGTAGATTACCTTAAAAAAAATTCTCTTAAGAATTATTTTTCATTTTTGAAAAATTTATCTCATTGCCAATAAAAATTCTCAGCATTGCAAACACACTTATTTTTACATTCCATGTCTTGTTTGAATGTCTCTCAAACAATCCCCAGTCCTCCCCCAGCATTTCCTCCCTTGCTTCCCTTTCTGTCCACTTCACTTTCTCTATCCTCCTCCGCACCTACATTTCCAAAGCCTCCAATCTATATCTATCACGGGAGGGAGACTTTCTCTAATGTCGGATGCAAGTTTGTGTTTTGTTAGGAGAGGCAAGAAAATGCATTGTTGTTCCGTTTCCGGCTGTTCATCCAAAACCTACCAACCCGAGGCTTAAATAGTTACAGAGCCAGAAAGTTTCGCATGGCTCATTAAAAGGTGTGGGAGTAGAAAAATTATTTAGGCCAACGAGATTAGAGTTACTAGTTAGTTGTGTAGAAATCACCCACCGAATGAGGCGATGAACAATAGGCAATCTGGTATACGCACTCAGTGCGGTGATTGATGTTATTTTTCAGATATGATACCTTTCAAGTGTGATTAAACAAGTGTTTTGGTCATAACTCTGGGCCCGTATCGTGGGTATCTATGTGCTGTGATTTTAGCGTCACAATAGGGGATAATCCCCTTTCACAAGCACTCTGTGAGATAAGGCAACTGGAACTTCACGGATCAGATAATCTCGAGTTGGATTTCACAGGCAATTTGTTAGAATTGCGTGCTTCCTTGCGTAAATGCTTCTCAGCAAGTCAAATGTGTTTTATTGAATAGAAATCATCTGAATCTGAACGAACGAAACATTTGAATTCGCCCAAATGTAAATTTCCAACATTCACACAAACGGCATTGGTTAGTTTTTGGTGTACATTCAGCTAAAATGAATGATATTTTTGCAGAGTAATATTCCACACATTAATGTATCAACTAAACACCATTTCGCGGACTTCTCCTATGCCCGTAGGAAATATTATTTTATTTATAAATTTATTTTTTAAATATTAAAAAATTATAGTCATTACCGAGCACTCCATCACGGCCTACAATGTATGCGGGGTCTTATCTAAATCTGCACAGTACTCCGAAAGCCACGGGAAGTGCGTATGGCGGGGAATTTTAGGTCACCAGTTAGTTATACATGCAGAAATAAAGTCATACATTCATTTGAATGTATATAGTATAATCAAATATACAAAAAAACTCGTGCATATGCATACCTATGTACACCATGCAATAATTCCTGTGTTTAATTAACTAATTAAATTTGAGTTGAAGTTAACTTATACGGGCACTTGGGTTGCTTTCGTTATGATTTTGCATCGTGCGAGGGAAGAACGAATTCTCGGATCTGTCTGTGACGTTGCCTACCCCTCTTATTAAATCCTATTGGTTTCATCTACCAATATAATTTGCTGACATCATTATTACCTTGGCGTTGCACGAAAATTTAGTGTCTTCTGTACCTTTCTGAAAGTCCCAGTCTTGCATTCACTCTTAGTGAATCAAGGGGCCCCAAACCTATCGCATTTCCTCCAACATACCCGTCACACTCTTTCCCCTGGTGTCGATTTTAAACAAACCATGCGGATTTCTCTAAACCTTTTCCAATTCCTCTACAAAAGTTTTGTCCCAAGGATCCCAAGTATTTGCTGCGTATTGGAAATGTCACCCAGCTAAAGTGGAGTTATACTTCTTCTCTCTTACTTTATCGCTATACTTGCATTGTCCTACTCATTTTATGTTCCCGTCTAATGAAACTTAGTTTCTTTAAGGCCAACTCACCCATCTTTTTCTGATGTGTATACTCCATCAAAGGTTTGCTTCCGTAACTGTACGATGTGCCATGATAATGCACCTGCACATTCAGCCTTTATTGCTCACCAGTTTCTGGCAAAAAATTGAATCACCATCCTTGATCATTGTCCTTAGTCGCCAGCTCTCGCCCCCTGCGACTTTTCCTATTCCCAAAAATGTAAAAATGTGATGAGGGGACATCACTGGGAAGATGTGGACACAACAAAGCATAAAACGACGAGACAACTAAAAAGCCTAACTGCCAAGGACTTCCAAGGGTGCTTTAAACAGTGGGAAAGAAGGTGGAATAAGTGCATAGCAACGAATGGAGAGTAATTTGAAGGGGACAAAATCGATGTAGACTAAAGTTTGCAAAATAAAGTTTTCATGGCCTCAGTTCGCGTATTTGTTGGACATATATCGTATTTTGCTAGCGACTGTATAAGTTGTCATGCACGTGCTTCAAACTAAGTGGTTTATCACACCCAAACAAGAAAAATCATGTCTGACTGCCTAGCTTACAGCGAGTCCCGGCACTGCTGATTGCGCCAAGTGATAATTGCCATAAAATATCCTCATCAATCAGTGACGGCGATCACCTTTCGCAATTTGCCACTTGACAACGAGTTGGAGACGTGGGAAAGCAACGACGATGATGTAGACCGGAAGTAGGAAAAATGACACATCAAGCACTTCTCATTGAGCGGGAAAGGCTTTTCCGATGATGATTTGTTTGGGCCTCATTTGAATAAACTTCCATTAAGGAAATGGACCTTCGTCGAATTTCTTTCGTTCCTCTCAAAATCATACCTTTTCTGTTATGAGTTACTCATTTGAAATACGAATAAAAAAAATAATTAGTACTCAGGATCATTTCTCAATGGTCACAAAGAAACCTGAACTCTGTTACTTACAGGTATACGCATATCGCCTAGTTTGTGCATAGCTATTTTCTTTTTTTTTTGAAGTTATCCGTAATTTTGAAATTTGCGAGGTTCGTGAGCATGATGGCTTTGGGTGGTCATGATATATACATATATAATTCCCTGGCAAAAAGTTTAAAAAACATTAAATAGGTTGAAAGTGTCTATTTATTTCTCTATTTGAATGACGCAAGAGAAATTGTAATCTTTCCATCAGTTGTGCTCGTCCACATATCGTACTCTGATTCCATAGAACTAACGCCTCCCCTCTTCTACTGCGAACGTCAGTATAGAACATATGAAAAAAGAGATGGAGGGTATCAGCCCATGAAATTCTCTGCGGGGAGCGAATATGGGTTCAAAATATCGAAAAATCTGAAGTGAAGGGATTTATTATTGATTATGTAAAATCAGAATCTGTAATTCTCATCAAGTGTAATTTTCAAATCCTGACGTTGGCTTCCTCGGCTGTAGGTATTCGATCATATCCATTGTCTTCATGAGACGACTGTTCTTCTCAGGCCGTGGCATCATCTTCAGAAGATTTCCAATCAAGAAGCCTAGAGTTGGCGTGCGTCGAAATTTCAGCTGCTATCAATGCAAGAAAAAACCCGAGACATATATAAGAACTGCAATTCAATAACTTCCTGGGTGGCTGCAGGCCGCAAGTTCGAAATCATTAATAAAGCACGTGTGTAGTTCATGTGTCTTCGTGTTAGCTGCTCGGGAAGCATCGTCAAATAAGGAAAGTCATCCTTTTATTCATCATTAATGATTTTTGATTTATTTTTTGAGTTGCATGTAGGCATTCGATTTATAGTTTACTTGTGCCGAAGAAATTAAATCAAAGACTGTTCGCTCTTGATTTAATTTCAAAACTGAATGAACACTTGTATTCGTGTTAAGGGCAAGATGACCACGCTCGGATAAGTTTTTTTGCATTGAGACGTCAGAATGACCGATTAAAGTGCCGCTAACTACTTGGCGATTGATAACGGCAACATCGAAGTTGCTAAATATCACTCCTTCAAGTCTCTGTCCATATATATATATACATATATACGGACATATACATATATATATTATATGCACAAATATATGTATATAAATAAATATATATATATAATATATAATACATAATATATATATTAGCTCTAGGGGTTTATATATATATATATACATATATATATATACATATATATATATATATATACATATATATATACATATATATATACATATATATATATACATATATATATATATATATATATATATATATATATATATATATATATATATATATATATATATATACATATATATCCCTCCCCGGACTACAACCTTGACGTGGTGGAAGGGCTTGTGCGTTCCGATGACCCCTAGAGCTGTGCTGGCGGGAGTAATAATTATTGCTCCTGGTAGGGTCACCCATGCCAGATAGGTCGAAGGTTAGGAGCCAGACGAAAGGTAGTCCACGCAGCGTCTGTTCCTCAGTGAGGCGGCTGCAATGGCGTCTGACCCCAGTGGGGCGGCCAGTAAGTGATGGTGTCACGTTAAAAACACTATTGAGGAAGGCAACGGGAAACCACCTCAATTATCATTCCCTAGAAAAATATGATGGACAATAGAGATATTTTGAGTCCTGGCAACCGCGGGGCTCGGCCCAATCGGCCGTGTGTCGTGCCCGGCAGCGGGGGAGGCAAGGCTTCCACGGTCGTCATCCCACGAAACCCTTGCAAGGGAAAACCAGCAGCAGCAGGACAGAAGACGCAGGAGAAGAAGACAAAATTAGTTAGAATAGGAACGTGGAATGTTAGGACAATGATGAGGACAGGGAAATTGGAGAATGTTAAGCGAGAGATGGAAAGGGGAAATATAGATATTTTAGGTCTATGCGAGGTGAGATGGAAAGATAGCGGGGATTACTGGAGTGATAAGTATAGAATAATATACAGCGGTGGGGACGAGAGCCAACGAGGGGTTGCCATACTATTAAATGAAGAGGTAGGAAGAAGCGTAGTCAACATAGAGCAGGTAACGGATAGAATACTACTAGTAGAGATAAAAGCAGAACCGACGAACTTAGTTATTATTCAGGTATACATGCCACCGAGCAACCATAAGGAAGAAGAGGTCGATAAGATATACGATCAGTTAGAGGACATGATCGCGTGTGTTCCTGCAGGGAAACATTTGATAGTGATGGGGGATTGGAATGCGACGGTAGGCGAAGGAAGAGATGGTGATGAGGTGGGCGACTACGGTTTGGGCACGAGGAATGACCGCGGGGAGAAAGCAGTTGAGTTCTGCAGGAGACAGGGGTTAGTCATCACCAACACTTGGTTTAGACACCACAAAAGACGCAGGTATACATGGAAAATGCCAGGTGACTCAGGAAGATATCAGCTAGATTATATCCTGGTTAGACACAGGTTTAGGAATAGTGTGATAAATTCCCACAGCTTTCCGGGAGCGGATGCGGACTCAGACCACAATTTAGTTGTTATGAAATGTAGCGTCCGTTTCAAAAAGATAAGGCAGGGGCGGCGAGTTAGAAAATGGAATGCAGAAGCATTAAATGGGTTGAAAAGGAAGGAATACAAACAGGCGGTAGAGAAAATCATGGAGGATGGTAAAGGGCTTATTACTATCGAAGAAAAATGGGAAATGATCAAAAAAGGGTTGTCTAAAGCCGCAAAAGACACTATTCGAACCGTTAACGCTAAAAGGACTAGGAAACCATGGATCACGGATGAGATGATTACAAAGATGGATGAGCGGCGAAAATGGAAGAATATAAATACAGAATTAGGCAAAATGAAGTACAAAGAATTGAACAATAAATTGAGGCGGGCAACAAATAAGGCAAAAGACGCATGGTGGAAGACGCAGTGCGAGGATATGGAAAGTCTCCAGAGGAAGGGTGAAATCGGTGCGCTGTACAGCAAAGTTAAATCGTTATCGGGAAGTAAGAAAATGAAAAAGAAAATGACGTAGAGGAAGACAGCTTAGGTCCAGGCATACTAGACAATGAGATAGAAAGGGCATTAAGGGAGATGAAACTAAATAAGGCCGTGGGGGTAGATAACATTCCCGTGGAACTTTTAAAATGCTTAGGAAAATGTGGGAGGAAGAGGCTATATGGGCTGATCCGTAGCATTTATGAGGAGGGAATCTGGCCGGAAGACTTTGTGAGAGCAGTTTTAGTTCCGATTCCGAAAAAGGTAAAGGCCACGTCATGTGAGGACTATAGGACAATTAGTTTGATATCCCACGCAGCTAAAGTTGTTCTCAGGATCATAAACAAAAGGATAGAGAGTAGGGCAAATGATTACTTAGGGGATGATCAGTTTGGGTTTAGGAAGGGGAGAGGTACGCGTGATGCCATTGCAGTAATGAGATTATTAATCGAAAGGAATATAGAACACAACCAGGAGGTATTTGCCTGTTTCGTAGATTTCGAAAAAGCGTTTGATAGAGTGAATTGGGAAAAACTAATGAGTATTCTGCAGAAAATAGGAATAGATTGGATGGAAAGGAGGCTAATCCGCAACCTGTACATGTCTCAGACTGCTCAGGTGCGGGTGGGAAACGGGGAGTCAGGATGGGCAGTGTTAGGAAGGGGTGTAAGGCAGGGTTGCCCATTATCACCGTTGCTGTTCAACCTGTATGCAGAGGAAATGATCAAAGAGGCATGGGAAGAACTAGAGGTAGGAATGAAAGTGGGCGGGGAATTCGTAAAATCAGTTAGGTTTGCTGATGACCAAGCTTTAGTTTGTCAGTCAGCTAAGAGGTGGCAAGCATTGCTGAGTGATTTGGAAATTCAGCGCGACAGGTATGGGATGAGAATCAATATTAATAAAACAAAGGTTATGCGATTTTGTAGAAAGAAAAAAAACAAAGCATAACATTAGAATAGGAGGGCAAAAACAAGAGCAGGTAGAACAGTTAACGTATTCCGGAAGTTTTTTTGACCAACACGGTCAAAGTAGTAGGGACGTAAGGAGAAGAATTGCGCTAGGCAAAGAGGCTTTCACGAGGAGGAGGGAGTTGATGACGGGGACTTTGAGTAAGGATGTTAAGAAAAGACTCGTAAAAACTTTGATATGGAGCGTAGCTATGTACGGCGCGGAAACGTGGTCATTGAAGCAGGAGGATAGACGTAGACTGGAGGCTTTTGAAATGTGGGTGTGGAGAAGAATGGAGAAGGTGAAATGGACCGAGAAGAAAACAAATGAGGAAGTACTTGGTTTGGTGGGTGAAGAGAGGGGTTTGTTGGGAGCAATCCTATGGAGGCAGGAAAAGTGGATGAAGGGGGTGTTGGCCGGTAGTGGGATGTTGAAGACTGTGATAGAGGGTAGAATGTTGGGCAAAAGAGGAAAGGGAAGGAACAGGATAGGGATGTTGGACGGGATGAAGGGCGGAAGAAAGTACTCAGAGATGAAGAGGGACCTGGTGTAGAGTAGAATTTAGGGTTGTGTTTTGTTAGTAGTCACAAAATATTTGTTTGGTAGTTGTGTCCATCGAAAAACCTACCTTAACCGGTAGATTACCTTAAAAAAAAATACATATATATATATATATATATATATATATATATATATATATATATATATACAAATATATAAAACACAGATGTAGATTTTTAGAATATAGAGACACAAAGAAAGGACACTCACAATTTATTATTTTACGTTTCGACAGCACGGCTGTCGTCTTCAGAATGGCGTTCTCGGGGAAGAGCGGAGAGGATGTGCGGGGGAGAGGTGGGGGAAGGAGAGGTAAAGGGACCAAAAGGAAATGAACAAGGGGGTGGGGGGGATATGTAGGCAGCCAATTGATGCATTCAGTGGGCTTGGTTCAGCCCGGGCGGTTTGAATGATTGGGCCACCTAGATATGCACCATCTCGCGGGTTCTCACCTCTATTATACTCGCAGATTTGGGAAGGATTTCAATCACCGAAACAGAGAAGCAGTCGTCAAAAGATTGGTTGTGGGAAGCGGTGTGAGTAGGGATGGGATAATTAAGAAAGGTGGGAGATTTGGTGGAATATCGGTGGTTATTCATGCGGAGGGAAAGTGCGGTCGTGCATTCGCCCACGTAGAAGGCAGGGCAGAAGTTACAGGAGAGGCGATATATAATCGACCGCCCGGACTGAACCAAGCAAACTGAATGCATCAATTGGCTGCCTACATATCCCCCCCACCCCCTTGTTCATTTCCTATTGGTCCCTTTACCTCTCCTTCCCCCACCTCTCCCCCGCACATCCTCTCCGCTCTACCCCGAGAACGCCATTCTGAAGACGACAGCCGTGCTGTCGAAACGTAAAATAACAAACTGTGAGTGTCCTTTCTTTGTGTCTCTATATTCTAAAAATCTACATCTGTGTTTTTATATACTTGTGTGTCGCCGATGAGCGTTCCATTTCGAAGATATTTTATATATATATATATATATATATATATATATATATATATGTATATATGTATATATATATATATATATATATATATATATATATATATATATATATATAAACCCCTAGAGCTAATATATATATTATGTATTATATATTATATATATATGTCCGTATATATGTATATATATGGACACAGACTTGAAGAAGTGATATTTAGCAACTTCGATATATATATATATATATATATATATATATATATATATATATATATATATATATATATATATATATATACATATATATATATAGACCCCTAGAGCTGTGCTGGCGGGAGTAATAAAAATTGCTCCTGGTAGGGTCACCCATGCCAGATAGGTCGAAGGTTAGGAGCCAGACGAAAGGTAGTCCACGCAGCGCCTGTTCCTCAGTGAGGCGGCTGCAATGGCGTCTGACCCCAGTGGGGAGGCCATTGAGTGATGGTGCCACGTTAACAACACAATTGACGGAGGCAACGGTAAACCACCTCAATTATCAATCCCAAGAAAAAATATGATGGACAATAGAGATATTTTGAATCCTGGCAACCACGGGGCTCGGCCCAATCGGCTGTGTGTCGTGCCCGGCAGCGGGGGAGGCAAGGCTTCCGCGGTCGTCATCCCACGAAACCCTTGCAAGGGAAAACCGGCAGCAGCAAGACAGAAGACGCAGGAGAAGAAGACCACATTAGTTAGAATAGGAACGTGGAATGTTAGGACAATGATGAGGATAGGGAAATTGGAGAATATCAAGCTAGAGATGGAAAGGGGAAGATATTTTAGTCCTATGCGAGTTGAGATGGAAGGATAACGGAGTGATAATTATAGAAAAATATACAGCGGCGGGGACGAGAGCCAACGAGGGGTTGCCATAGTATCAAATGAAGAGGTAGGAAGAAGCGTAGTCAACACAGAGCAGGTAACGGATAGAATACTACTAGTGGAGATAAAAGCAGAACCGACGAACTTAGTTATTATTCAGGTATACATGCCACCGAGCAACCATACAGAGGAAGAGGTCGACAGGATGTACGATCAATTAGAGGAAATAATCGCGTGTGTTCCTGCAGGGAAACATTTGGTAGTGATGGGGGATGGGAATGCGACGGTAGGCGAAGGAAGAGATGGTGATGAGGTGGGGGACTACGGTTTAGGCACGAGGAATGACCGCGGGGAGAAAGTAGTTGAGTTCTGCAGGAGACAGGGGTTAGTCATCACCAACACTTGGTTTAGACACCACAAAAGACGCAGGTACACATGGAAAATGCCAGGTGACTCGGTAAGATATCAGCTAGATTATATCCTGGTTAGACACAGGTTTAGGAACAGTGTGATAAATTCGCACATCTTCCCGGGAGCGGATGCGGACTCAGACCACAATTTAGTTGTTATGAAATGTAGCGTCCGTTTCAAAAAGATAAGGCAGGGGCGGCGAGTTAGAAAATGGAATGCAGAAGCATTAAATGGGTTGAAAAGGAAGGAATACAAACAGGCTGTAGAGAAAATCATGGAGGATGGTAAAGGGCTTAGTACTATTGAAGAAAAATGGGAAAGTATCAGGAAAGGGTTGTCTAAAGCCGTAAAAGACACTATTGGAACCGTTAACACTAAAAGGACTAAGAAACCATGGATCACGGATGAGATGATTACAAAGATGGATGAGCGGCGAAAATGGAAGAATGTAAATACAGAATTAGGCAAAATGAAGTACAAAGAATTGAACAATAAATTGAGGCGGGCAACAAATAAAGCAAAAGAAGCATGGTGGAAGACGCAGTGCGAGGATATGGAAAGTCTGCAGAGGAAGGGTGAAATCGGTGCGCTGTACAGCAAAGTTAAATCGTTACCGGGAATTAAGAAAGGAAGATCTATGCTAACAGTTAGAGATAAGGCGGGTAAGGTAATAGTTGACGCAGGAAAGGTCCAAGAGAGATGGAAGGAGTATATAGAAGAACTGTATAGTAAAGAACTTCGACCAACAAAGTTAGACATTGAAAAAGAATATAACGAAGAGGGAGATAGCTTAGGTCCAGGCTTACTAGACAATGAGATAGAAAGGGCATTAAGGGAGATGAAACTAAATAAGGCCGTGGGGGTAGATAACATTCCCGTGGAACTTTTAAAATGCTTAGGAAAATGTGGGAGGAAGAGGCTATATGGGCTGATCCGTAGCATTTATGAGGAGGGAATCTGGCCGGAAGACTTTGTGAGAGCAGTTTTAGTTCCGATTCCGAAAAAGGTAAAGGCCACGTCATGTGAGGACTATAGGACAATTAGTTTGATATCCCACGCAGCTAAAGTTGTTCTCAGGATCATAAACAAAAGGATAGAGAGTAGGGCAAATGATTACTTAGGGGATGATCAGTTTGGGTTTAGGAAGGGGAGAGGTACGCGTGATGCCATTGCAGTAATGAGATTACTAATCGAGAGGAATATAGAACACCACCAAGAGGTATTTGCCTGTTTCGTAGATTTCGAAAAAGCGTTTGATAGAGTGAATTGGGAAAAACTAATGGGTATATTGCAGAAAATAGGAGTAGATTGGAAGGAAAGGAGGCTAATCCGCAACCTGTACATGTCTCAGACTGCTCAGGTGCGGGTGGGAAACGGGGAGTCAGGATGGGCAGTGTTAGGAAGGGGTGTAAGGCAGGGTTGCCCATTATCACCGTTGCTGTTCAACCTGTACGCAGAGGAAATGATCAAAGAGGCATGGGAAGAACTCGAGGTAGGCATGAAAGTGGGCGGGGAATTCGTAAAATCAGTTAGGTTTGCTGATAACCAAGCTTTAGTTTGTCAGTCAGCTAAGAGGTGGCAAGCATTGCTGAGTGATTTGGAAATTCAGCGCAACAGGTATGGGATGAGAATCAATATTAATAAAACAAAGGTTATGCGATTTTGTAGAAAGAAAAAAAACAAAGCATAACATTAGAATAGGAGGGCAAAAACAAGAGCAGGTAGAACAGTTAACGTATTCCGGAAGTTTTTTTGACCAACACGGTCAAAGTAGTAGGGACGTAAGGAGAAGAATTGCGCTAGGCAAAGAGGCTTTCACAAGGAGGAGGGAGTTGATGACAGGGACTTTGAGTAAGGATGTTAAGAAAAGACTCGTCAAAACTTTGATATGGAGCGTAGCTATGTACGGCGGGGAAACGTGGTCACTGAAGTAGGAGGATAGACGTAGATTGGAGGCTTTTAAAATGTGGGTGTGGAGAAGAATGGAGGACATGAAATGGACCGAGAAGAAAACGAATGAGGAAGTACTAGGGATGGTGGGAGAAGAGAGGGGTTTTTTGGGAGAAATCCTATAGAGGCAGGAAAAATGGATGAAGGGGGTATTGACCGGCAGTGGAATGTTGAAGACTGTAATAGACAGGAGAATGTTGGGCAAACGAGGAAAGGGCAGGACGAGGATAGGGATGTTGGACGGGATGAAGGAAGTACTCAGAGATGAAGAGGGACTTGATGTAAAGTAGGTTGCTGGATTTTGTTTTGTTAGGAGTCACTAAATATTTATTTGGTAGTTGTGTCCATCCAAAAACCTACTTTAACCGGTATATTACCTAATAAAATAAAATATATATATATACTCATTTATTTGGAAACAGATATAAGGAAAAGGGATAGGAATACACATAAAGGACGAACACAGGAGAGGTGGGGAAGGCGGAATCAAGCAGATCACGAATGCAAAAATATTTCCTAGACCGGGATGGATATATATGTATATATAAAAAATAGATCGAAATATATATATATATATATATATATATATATATATATACACTCATATATACAGAAACAGATATAAGGAAAACGGATAGGAACATACATAAAGGATGAACACAATAGAGGTGGGGAAGGCGGAATCGAATCGAATATATATATATATTTCGATCGAACCCGGGCCCCTCCAGTCAGCAGTCCTACGCTCTACCCCCTGGATTACCGCGAACCACATATATACACACACACATGGAAAGAGACTTGATGGAGTGCTATTTAGCAACTTTGATGTTGCCGTTATCAATCACCAAGTAGTTAGCGGAAATTTTATCAGTGTTATATAGACATATATATACAACAGAGCTATCGACCAACTCTTCCAGAAAGCATTCTCATCCAACCAAATTGAGTTGCATTGCCTCCGACAGGAAAGCACAAGGTAAATCTTAATCTTTTACCCTTATACATGGTCATTCTTGAGAATTTTCAAACTTACATCGTTTGGGATAGCGTGCTCAGTATTAATGGGAAGTTCACGGAAATATTTTCACCTCAAAATTTTATATTGACCACTTTTGTTTATGAATAGTTCTCTCTTTTTTAACATTGCTCATTTATTTCGTGATTACTATTCTGCTATGCTCTATTTGTGAATTTTATCATTCGGATCATTTCATTTATCCAGGAGCAAAACAAATGCAATTTTATGATGGCTAATTCGCATGTACGCACTGAATATACATGCGTTAATAATTAAAAATTATTTATTATCGAGGAAAACTCTCTTTAGAATAATTCTTTTGAAAAAGTTAAACATATTTTTTGGAAGTGTACTACTTGATGCGAAGGTTTTTGAAGTTGATGCCAAAAATTTTTCATGTTCTTCGATTTCAGCCTGAAAATGAAACCCGGTAGTCCCGCATAAAAAGAATGGAAATCTCGCCATTCCAGTTCCTAAATATTTGCTTTAGAATTTTATCCAGGTTCATGTATGTAATACTGCTGTATGATTTGATATTTAATGTAAATAATAGTTGGGCGGATTTGACAATTTGGAAATTCGTTATGAATGGCTATCATATGTTAGTAACATTTCATTATTAACAGAAACCTTGTTGCTGAATTGAACTCGAAAGCGGTGTTAACGACTTATGGGAAAATTGGGTTCATTGTAAAAAAAATATTGAAGGTTTAGTTAAGTCATATTTCCTTGGAAGAAGTTTTTCAAAGACCTTTGCGGAAACGCCGTTTTTAACTCGGAAGTGACCCTAATTGAAAGTTAGGGGATTTCTCTATCATAGGGCATAGAAAATTGCGTAAAAATGCGCTTTTGTGTATTCAATTTTCGTAATCAACGAAAATACTTCCTCTTCTCATTAATGGAGCGTCGATTCCACTGTATCAAATTGATTTATTCCATTCCTCTAGTAAATGACAAACGAAGAGTTTATTATCGCTTCAGTTTCACCACTGTATTCTATAGGGGAACTAGGTGGGAAGACCGCTGAGCCACTAATTGGAGGGACCTGCGTTAGATTCCGGGTGAAGCCTGTGGGCCTCATCTTCACCAGAGCTGGGTGATTTTTCGGGCACCAGATCGTAGTAGGGAAATACAGGCAGCAATGGGAAAGGAAACGGCACTTATCTGTGTAAATTTCATTCACTGTATGGGGCTTAGTGCGAGATTAGCACTAATCTCACCTATCCTCGGCTTAATTAAAGTGGTTTACATCCCATTGATTTTGGTTAATAAGTGATTTTTGAATAAAATACTCCAAAAACGTTCAACGCATATCTAAAGAAAAACATTCCTCAGTCTTTACTCTTCAGAGATGTAGGTGAATATTGACTAGCTGACCGTATTGAGTTCCTTCTGGACATCATACAGCAACCCTTCATACGTCTAACATCTGACCAGTAAAAAGTGGACTCATGACAGTATGTTCGACACATAACAGGGGCTTCTTGGGTGTGGATAGGGAACCAGTCGCTTCTGTTCCTGTGATGTGTCATTTGGTATTACTCCAAAACCACGTCATTGTGCCATAAAAATCTTTTGATTCAGAATTTTTCCACCTGCATTAAATGTTTTTGTTGAGAGAATGTCGCACGTTCCATTTCGTACTAATGGCGACGAGAAGGCAGTTATCGTTCACACCTGTTGTGCGACTATTCGGTAGAAATTTCAGGAAAAATCATTGTGCGTTGGAAGTTATTATTTTTCAGTTTTTTCCATTATCCGAAACCCAAGAATCAACAGGTGAAGAGGGTGTGTCCTAGGGTGAAATCATATTTCTGCCTATAGCCGCCTTGAGCTCTAAAATATTGATTGAATTGAATTGCGGTAGATGATCCGTTTCTAACCCTTCGGCGTCTCGGTGATACAATTAAGGCAGGGTTTGGGAGTAACGGACTAAGTCATGAGTAGGGTACTTCAAAATGTCCTTTTTCCTTCATTCCTTCATTAATCCTTCATTTCCCGCAGCATCCAATTCGCTGAAGTCAATTGACTCACCCAATAGGGAACATGAACTCGATCGGGAACAAAGATTCTTTAAAATTTGGTTGAGACACGAGCAGATCTTTCTACGCGCAGCTCTACTTAATTGGTTATTTTATTTGCTGATATAATAAGGCGGTTGGTAGCCTAATGGGTAGAGTTTACGTGAAATTATTATGGAGGCTACATAGGGAGTTGTGAGAAGAGGGATGGCGCGGAGCAGGAAACTGTTAACGCTACTTCGTTCCATTAGGCGGACCATAGTTTCGCCCGCTATCCTGCAGACCTATTCGTTCCCTTAATTCCACTTATCCACTCTAGAGCTCTGCAGTTTTCGGTGCAAATATTCCTCTATATACTAACAGGGCTCATGTTCTCATCTGGTTCCTGCCTACTGACATCTTTGAGTTGAGCCGAGTTTTTTTGCCTGTTAACAGGTCACTCGGGAGACGTTGGAACATTATACCGTTAACATCGAATTTACCATCGAAAACTCTCCGAAAGTATCGACGCTTTAATGAGCTATTGCTACCTACTAGATGTTTGTAGGGGCAATATTAGGCAATCAAGTAAACGGGAAGAAATAATTGACATGCTTGAGGGGATGAATAGAGGTCGAAATACTGTCGAAGAATGGTTTATTGAAGTGTAGGGTGTTAAGTTGCTTCGTCTCGGGTGAAGTTTAATAATTTAGAAGTCGCTATCCTGTACAACCATCCAAAGCCTGCCTTAAATGGGAAACTGCCATTTATAATTGCTACTTACTGATTAAAAAAGAAAATTAATTTTTATTTCCTAAAAGGGTGTTCTGGCTAGACCTTTTTGACCTACCATGAGCTTAAAGCATGGTGAAAATGTCAATTTATCTCTGCCGTATGATCGGAGACAATAGAAAGAGGTCAATCAATCAATAAATATTTCTGCTGAAAGTTCGAATCACTACATCTGATGAAAATTATTTTCACAGGAAACGATTCAACCAAGCCATCAGGAAAATGAAGAACTTTGGCCAATCGTTGCTAGTTGCAGGGATTTTTCTCCTGGTGGCGGTAACCCTTGCAGAAGGCCGATCAAGATGGAGAATCACTTCCAGTTTGTTCATTTAATATATCATTGTTTATAAAATCATCCTATGGCTCAAAGAAGCCTTTGGTGGGTGGGTGACCCAGATATTAGGGAAAGAGGAAATTGGGGTGCTTGTAATTACACATATGTGCAATGCTCAGTTTTATAATGATTTTAGAGATCTTGCCTTCATTTCACAGGAATGTCTGGTAAAAAAGAAGAAATATGTGCCTTGCCCATCAGATATCTTGCCATTAATTAAGGAGGGCGGATCCTTTGCCCTAACTTCTCTGGCATGCTCTATGAGTTTGGTTTTGAAGTTCTTCCTGTTTGGCCAATATGAACTTGGTCACATGTGTCACATTTCCGATTATACAGTCCACTTTTGTTTTCTCACTCAGTCATGTCCATCATTCTTTATTAATATTTAAAAAAGTGTCCTCATGGTATAGAATGTTATTCGAAGTTCATCACTAGGGAAATGGTTAGCTCTTGAGTTAGAAACTTTCCCCAAGAAATGAAGTTTACACAATTTTGACAAGTTTTTTCTCAATGGGAAAGAAATAGCATGAAATATCACACTTATGTCAATAAAAATATGTCACATGCTTAGTAAGAACATTTTTGGGATAAAAAAATTTACCCTCAAATACATCCATAAAAGTTTCTACTAGTAAAGGGGAGAGGGGTTAGGTAATTGTGCCAGTCTAATGGATGATCAAATTTGTGATCTAACAAAGAATTATTTTTATTTGATCAGCCTTTTTCCATTGATTCTCCGCAGATCCATTTGTTGAACACTGGATACCTCTTACATCTGGGAAACCTTCTGGTTCTGACAAGTCATAAGAGCTCTACTTTTTTATGAATAAGTTTTAAACATTATGGACATTAATTTAATACCTTTTTATCAAATAAGCATTTCATCTTGATCACCTTCCATCAGAGATAATCAAAGGCAAAGTTCTCAGTCATATGTCTTAAGAGCATGCATCCTGGGTACCATTTCATTTAAAGAAAGAACTTTCAATTGCAACTTCTCCAATTCTGATGGAAGTACTTAGAGTCCATGGGAAGTATAAGGAGTTACATGGAATGAAGAACACCATGTATTTTTCCACTGTTCTTTATTTTGGTACTACTGGTTTCAGAACAGTGGAAAAGTACACTGTGTTCTTGTGTGAAAATAAGGAACAGTAGAAAAACACATTGTGCTCTTCATTCCATGAAAATCAACTTTCACAAAGTTGAGCCAGGAACCAAAGGATTTTGCATGCCAAGTTTGATATGTTATGGTAAATTTTCGTATGGGAAATGTTAAGTGCTTCATTACTGATTAAATAACAATTTTAATTAACTCAAACTTCTAACTTTTTAAGGTATTGGGCAATTGTGTAAACGGGATGATGAATGTGGGGACCATGCTGTTTGTTATCTGTCATCAGATCAACAGTTTCGTTGTCAATGTAGATCTGGATTTTCTGTATCCAAGAATGGATCTGTATGTTTGGCAGGCAAGTTGATGCATACAGTTAATGTAACAATTTAATGTAATTAAATGTGATTTTATTGAACCCGTTTCTAGAGCAATGTGGTGAGGATGGCTCAGTAGGTGAGATTAAGAGGAGGATAGGGCCAATAAGCAAGAATCAGAGTTTGAGGCTGGTTTTTGATGGTTCAAACTGAGAATCTCAAATTTGAAAATCCAAATGCTAACATGGGACAATTGGTCGAGTCTTGAAGATATAGTACATGAAGACAGAGGAATGTTGGGGGATGTAAGAACTTCAAATGAGCTCTCTAAGACATTCTGTTTCCTTGGGTATAAACCTTGCAATGAGAGTTGGAGGATGAGTAGTGAACCAAATTATATCTTATAATTATATAGATCTTATATAGATATAGATAAATAGATCTTATAATGCCTTATAATTGGTAGTATGAGAATGTATGACATGTGATGTGTAGAAAATATTTCATTATGAGATATGAATGTTGTAATAAATGTTAATTACTTACATGTAGAAAATATTTTGGAATATCCAAATGAAAACAGACACAATAAGCAGAAACTTGTCTTGTAAAATATGAGCAAAATTCGGCTTAGCTGCATTATTAGTATTTGAGAATAGGGTGGCAAGTCCTGGTGAATTTTTGGGAAAGGAAATTATGCTTTATTTTTCTTTACCTGTAGTGGTGAAAATAATTTCAATAAATAAACAGAAATCACCCCCATATGTGGCAAAATGAAGAATTTTTATCATGGAGTTATCATAGATTAAAGTTTTAAAATCATTCACTTTGACAGTTCATCCCTTGATATCTGACCAAGTGATTTAATCCTTTAAGCTACCCAAGCATCCTCTTGCACTGTTAATTTATTTACGCTTGAAAGGAACAAGATATTATGACAAATATCATAAACGCAATGTCACTAATAATCATAATCTTGTGAGTTGTGCCACAGTCCAGGATATTAAAGCCAGCATTTAAACACAAAGGTGTTTTCTTTTCATATTTGAAGATCTGTGGGAGATGCAGTAACTCTAATGAAGTCATCCTCTGATGTGAATCTTGCCCATCGTGGCATCTCCCACAGCTATTTGGGTCTTCCACCACGGTTTCAGTAGCCTCTCATTTATTCCATCCCCAATTTTAATGCTGCTTTTCCATTTGTTATGTACAGCTATTTTATCAAGTTACCTAGCTCTTTAAGATGTTAGCACTCCTCCATAGCAAATTTGTATGCTTTCGTACCATCATATCTCAGGACCCCTTATTGCTTGTTTCAGAAGAAGCCAATATGTCCATTTTACTAGTTTCTGATTGGTTAAATTGGTACCTCTTATTATGTATTAACCCTTGAATGTTCCATGCACCAATATTCAAACACCTTTTCAACCAGGAATCACTCTTTGTCTGACTCCTACCATTTGATTGTCTGTCTTGTGTTGCCATACCAGCAGGTTAAACTCTTCCCAATAGAGTTCTCACAATCTTAGGGATACACAAACCTACCCACTGTGTACAGGTGGTGGTCCATGGGTAAATTATTCTAATCAAATTAAATAATGATCCCTGATAGTGCTAGCCCTCAATTTCTTCTCGTAATACAACAAGTGATTTCCTCTTTTCAACTTTCAGAGCTTAATGAAACTTGTACTGCAGACAGTGACTGTAATGGGCAGTTTGTCATTTGTGGAATTTTCAAGACATGCCAGTGCAAGTCTGACTACATGGACCAAAATGGAATATGTCTGCCTGGTAAGAACATTGCACTATGGCATTTAAAGTTATAGAATACTAACAGAATGAATAAAATCCATTAGCTATCGAGGAATGACATAATATGAATATATAATTACTGCCAGAAAGGGTAACATCCTGAACTCTGGGAGGTGACTTGTGAACCTGCAGAGGAGAAACCATATCCAATGAAAGATATTCATCTTGTAGATCTGTCCTCTGCCCTGTAGCTGTAGCGGTCCATCTGAGGGAGGAGGGAAGTGTGTTTAGGGGCTGGTAGACAGGAGTCCCTCTTCAATTCAGCATACTTCCTTCCTCACTGCATTCCATCCAATCATCCTATCCTATTCCTGTCCTTCCCTTGTTTGCATAATGTTCTCCCCACTGTCACAGTATTCAACATCCTATTGCCAATCAAAATATTATGCATCCTTTGGATTTCTCCCAATGATCATCTCTTGCCCCCACCATACCTAGTACACTTCATTTTTTTTCATTTCAGCCCACATCACCTTTTCCATCGTTCTCCACATCCACATTTCAAAAGCCTTGAATGCACATCATTCTACTTCATCGTAGCTTAAGTAATGGCAATATTTCCCTTTATTTCTCTTATCTGCCATCCTGTCCTTGTAAAAATTCTCTCTAAAGAGATAAAAGAGAAAAGTTAAATGCATGTTTGGGAAGATAAGCCTCAAATTAGAAGTGAATGAGGAACTTGAGACATTATGTTAACCCCGCAGTTGATACTACACAGATACATGAAAAAGACAAAAGGCCAGGTTCATAATATGAGCAATTTAAATTCATCAAAAGTGCTCAGACAAGGATACACCTTCATTAGAGTTACATTCATTGATATTATGATTTTCATCTCACAGGACTTCATAGCTACTGCAATGGTTCTAATAGCTCCTGTTTTGAAGATTTTTCTACGTGTGAAAACAACACATGTGTCTGTATGGAGAATTACAACGAAAAGGATGGAAAATGCACACCTGGTAAGTCAATAGAGTAGTGTACTTTCACATTGGCTCTCTCCCTCAATTTGTCTTGTCCATCTTTCTGCCCTTGCAAAATTTCTCTCAAAGAAGATGAAAGGGAAAGGTAAGCTGCATATTGGGAAAATAAGCCTCAATTAGGAAGTGATGGGGGAACTTGAGATACTACATTAACCCCACAGTTGTTACTACACAGATACATGAAAAAGACAGTAATACAGGTTCATAATATGAGCAATTTAAATTCATCAAAAGTGCTCAGACAAGGATACACCCCGATTAGAGTTACATCCATTGATATGATAATTTTCAACTCACAGGACTTCATAGCCACTGCAATGGTTCTAATAGCTCCTGTTTTGAAGATTTTTCTATGTGTGAAAACAACACATGTGTCTGCATGAAGAACTACACTGAAAAGAATGGAAAATGCACACCTGGTAAGTTAATAAAATAGTAAAATTTTATATTGACATTATCACCATGTAGTCTATTCTCTAATATCTCTTCAGCTCTGTTTAGTATTATCCATTTCACTCTCTGGTGATCCGATGATGTGTTTATTAAGTAATACAATGTATGTGGTTCAATACAAAGAATTTTGTTCTTGGCTCATTTTTGAGAAATTAAAGCCATTCCATATTTCTTGAAAGTTGGCAGTTCTCCCACCTTAAAATGGGCAGTGCTCTTTGCTTCAAGATTGTGGCTTCAGGGAAAAAGGTATAATGGTACAAGGGGAATGTTCAGTCGGAAAATGACCTACATGCATCATAAACAACTGGAAAGGCTGTCCATCAAAAATTAGAACAGTAATATTAACAAAATACCTTAATACTTGATTATTCTACTCAAGTTGAAATTTAGAAATCCACTTCACCAACTTGGAAGTTTAGGTAATTTGTAAGCAAGTAAGATATAAGATATGCCATGAACTGATGATTCGTTTTTATTCAATACTTTATAGTATTTATCAAATTTTAATTTCATTCCCAATTGATTCACATCATCACACATTGCAATTACTTTACCAAATGTTTTTTTCAAAAAAACTCATATTCATATTTGCAGAAAATGTAGACATTTTTCTGTTTTATCTTACTGCCCCATAAGAACCAGTTTCTTCATTTATGAAAAACTTACAAAGCACTGGATTTGTGCAGTAGCTATCGGCATATAAAATATTTCCATATATTTTTTTTATCATTTCACCTGACACACCTAAATGACCACTTTGATCAATATTAGTTTTCAGCTCTGTTCAAACTATCATATCTAATACAGCACCCATCTCACAATCATAAAGGACAAATATTTTGAGATCAAATCTGTGTTGTTTACAGGGAATATATTGTTTGAAGCCTAGGCAGACTTTGAATAGAACTATTGATTCTTCAACCACTGACTTCTGAAATGGCTTCAAGACAATAGAATCTTTTCTTCAAATAGGGAAAAATTTAATATTTTTTTAGGCATGTATTTGCCAACGATATCAGTTTTTGAGAGGGTATCATTTGCCAATAATCTTAAATCCCATGCATTTTTACCAATTGCATTAACAATTCTAATGTAAAAAACAAATACATTAAGCAGCTGTTAAATCTTTCCACAACTGAATATTAGATGTTGGAAATATCAAAGATAAGAATTTAAATAAAAAAGTTTAAGTTAATGTCACCCCTCAATTTAATAGCTCTCTGTAAAAACAAATTTCATAAACATGCCCTGACAGAGCATAACTTAAGCACATGACTAAAATTGACCACCAATCCAGTGAATGACTAAAATTGTTCTAAATTTTACATATTAAATTTCATTTTGTCTTCATTTGAAAAACTTTATTGGCTCATGGAGTATGCTCTAATTACTGGGAGACATTTGGTGTTTGGTCTGTGGATACCAAGTGAGATATTGCGATTTAAGCTTTTTTACCAAGGGGATAAACTGTAACGAGTAATCAACATATCTTTTTTGAACGTGGCCTAAAAGCTATTGCATAAAAACTTCTTTTGTGATTTGAAATTATTAACAATGACTAATTAATTGGGTTAATCCTGCTTCATTGGTTAAGTCTTCAAGTTCAAAAGTTTCTATCCATTATCTACTGCTCCTTTCTCCTGGATACAAGTAAATAAATGTTTGCATGTTAAATTTCAAAGCAATTTAATCAATATGCTCAGTTTTTTTTGGATACCAGTTCCATGTGACATTCTTGAAATATATAAAAATAGTTCTATGCATAATTAAATGAAAAAATTGTGGAATTTTTCACACCAATTAGGAATCTATGACCTAATATTTTTTTATGCAATCCTGGATACTTAAGTAGAAAAGTATCTTTTAATTTACCAAAGTAATTTTTTTCTAGTCCTCATTAATAGACTCATGAATAATTTTCTGATTTTTTTAGTTAGGAAATTTTACTATGACACTAAATTATAAAACTAAATCAAAAGTGTTTCAGTGGTCTCATGAGTACCAGCCCAAAACTAGTACGTTTATGGTATTCGAGCTATCTTAAGTTTCAATATGTATGGATTTATGCATAATCACAAATTGTGTATGCCATATTTCATGCTTGTTTAGTTAATATTTATTATTTAGGCATCTCTCCACGAATGAATTTTAAATCATCCTATATATTTCAGCTGGAGTTGGAAATAATATTAAATATCAATACCAATTATTTTAGGTATATAATATTATTGATGTACTAGCAGAGTGGCACTTTATTTAAGAAAATAAAATGCCATATCTCTCTATCTAATCAAGAAGAGACAATGCTATGGAAGTAATGCCAATGGTTTGACATGTTACATGCCTTTAACCTTATTTTAGAAGACTTTGTAAAGTGACCCTCATTAAAGATTAAATAGTAAGTTATACATTCACTTGGGCAATTTTCCATTGATTTGAAAGTAGGAGTTGCATATTTTAAAATGTATACGTGAAATCCATCCTTATACATAACAGTTTCAGGTTTAACTTTGTGGAATTCCTTCATTATGAGGGTAAAAAGAAACTTTACGCTTCCACGATAAAGATTTAATATTTCACAACCATGGTTTTGATGCTGCGAATCCTCACCAGGTGATGATGATGTGCAGCATCGGAACCATGGTCATGAAATATTAAATCTTTATCGTGGAAGTGTAAAGTTTCTTTTTACCCTCCATCCTTAAATACGATTGAATCAATATCATAATTGTCCATGCATTAAATTGCAAATATTCAGAGCAATTTTATTTTTCACAGTCGATCAAATGAAAAAAAATGCATTGTATGATAATAGCAATTATAGTACAGTAGAGAATGGATGGAAAATTAAAATTATTGCAAAAACACTTGAAATGTGAAAATGATTCATATAAACGTCTTTATTTCAGAATTGGGAATTCCATGCCAACCATCTGCTGGGTGCGTAGATCCATTGGCAGAATGCAAACCAGCTGAAGGAGGGGCATATGTTTGCCAGTGCCTTGAGGGCTTCGAAAGTGATGGGGAGGAATGCAAGCCTAAGCAGCAGAAAGCACGTTCAGTACGCATTCACTTTCGCCAAATGGACACAAAGGAGATAGAAAAAGATGTTATAATCGAATATTAGGATGAAAAATGCCAGCAACCCACTAATAAAAACAACTGAACTCTTTCTGATTTATTGCTTAACCCTTCGAACTCTATATCAGTTTCATTTCCATGAATTAACAGGAATGGTGATTACGGCTGTATGAGTATTATGTGAAAGGTCAACCCCAGCTGTAATCGTAATGGTGGGCAAAAGATATGGTGAGGGAATATTCAGGGTAAAAAAATAAGATTACATTAAATTAAAAAAAGAAATTGGGTTAGGATGGAACAAACGATTAAACCAACTTTTCATTTTCAGTTTCATTAGATTAGTTTATTAACATTTTCATTAAGATATCCACTGATCCTTGAATTCCTTCTAACCAGGCATGGTAAAATACTAACAGATAACCTGCTAGAAAACCTGTATCAGACAAAGGAAATTGGACTTTTGGTAGTATACATAATACCTTAACCAAATCTTCTGGCAATGATTCAAAGGGTTTGTAACCAACTGAATATAGTAAAGGCTTGGTTGAATTGCATGTGTTGCTGTCTATGGCGTATTTTCTGTCACATTATCTATCTCTTTTATGCAGGATCAAAGTGATCAATGATACTGTAATGCCATCTCCTCCTAATCAAGAAAAATAAATGCTTCTTTATACTTTAAGTATTGACAAAAAAGATTAATGACTTTTGGGAGATTTTGAGATACAATCATAGAAAAGGATGGGAAATTTTAAAATTGATTGAGAAGAAAACTATTGAGAAAGTCTTAGGTATGGTAGGGAATGAGAGAGATAGGATAGAGAGGGGAGAAGTGAAATAAATCCAAAAGAGGTACAAAAGGTAGATGCAGAGCATTTTGATTGGCAATGGAATGACTAAATACAGGATGTACTGTGATGGAGAGGAGTTCATAGATAGTCAATTGTTAAGTTTCAGTCTATTTTAATACATCATCTTTGGGTAATAAGTGTAAAATGATTGGTTGGAACTTGCTGCTGTGAGCATTGTCCAATGAATGTTTGGCAAACAGGGATGTTGGGTTGGCATTTTAAAAACAATTTAATTGTTCCTTGGAACACTCAAGGGCACTTCTTCTGCTTTGGCCTATACAAAACACAGTACAGTCCCTACAAAGTAAATTGCACACCACAAATTTCATATTCCATCTTTAAATTCATATCCCACCTCAAAATCTCTTCCTCCATCTCATTTACCTCCTTGATCTCCATCATCAATATTACTTAATTATGCTACAAAAATTCCCTTTCCAACAATCAATCCCTTACCTCAATTCATATCAAACACACCAACCGCCAAAGGTATGTATATTTGAATAGCTGGAACCCTCCATACACTAAGCACGCCATCCCCTATACACTCTCAATCTGTACTCATTGTATTTACTATAATCATCAATGACTCTACCTTCATCTAGAAAATCTCAAAGAACCCTTCCTCAAATGTGCGAATCCACCCTCCCTTCTTAATCTGTGCATCCTGACTTCATCTTCTAGCAAATTCAATGTCGATACAACGTCTAAAAACTACGCCACCTTCTTCCCTTAAATGGATAAGGTAACAAAAGGCATTTCCTTCATTCTGGAGGTCAGCCCCCCAACCTGAAACCTTGTTACGAAATGCTCCACAGTCCCCAACAGACGACCCACCACACTCCAAAATCTTCTACAGCCTCATCACCCTCCAAACACAATTATTTCCCTTCAAGTCCCCAGATCCTATCCCTGCCATCAGTCGCGATGCAACGTATTCTTTCTAATCCGCTTCATTTCAATATTTAATAGCCCTAGCAGTCCAAGTCCACTTTTAATTTCATCCATGTGATAACTGATCTTCATAGAACGTCATTATCAATTAAGTGAAACCAGTGCACCTCGTTTTCTATATTTGAAATTTCTACCTTATCTCTTCATCCGCATTAACAATCACAGAGTCTCTTAATCGCAGTTTTTGTTTACCTCCCACAGTTTTTTTTCAAATAATTTAGCATGCAATTTTCCTGGTGCAATCCATCAAAATATAACAAAATATTCACATTTGGTCAAATAAAGACTTGATATGTATATGAATACCTATCGACAACTTGTGTATGAACGTTTTAGAAATAAAAATTCGGATTGTAAAAATATAAGACGACGAACGTGGGCACTTTTTTGCCGCATTTGCCAAGCATTACTTCAAGACATCACTAGAGCAGCTTTTTCTCCCATATTCTTGTGAGTTGAATACCACTGTTAATTTCCTAGATAGTTTATTTTTCTTCGCCTTCAACAGCAGTACGCTCAAAAATTGATATCTTCCTCTGGCAATCTTTGACATGACTATTACATATAAGCACTACCAAGCGCTTTCCATCTTCTTACTTTCTCACAGCCCTGGATGCTACACTAAACATTCTATGCATCGAATTCTGATGGCTTCCGTTTGACCACTCGCCGCTGGTCCGATGCACTACGATTGAGGCAAGTATGTTCGAGTCCCTCTCTCTCGCTGACCGAACGGCTAGTATTTTCCGCCTGTGCATTCTGGAGATGGGGTGGTGACATGTGTAAACCGGCCGGCCGAGTCTCGAAAGAGTCTGTCTAGAGATTAGCAAGCCTCTTTCGCAGCACACGCATGCATTTCCCATTGACTGACCTTTTTCCAATATCAGATCTCGCTTCGTAAATACTCCGCTGTAAAGCTAATTTTAATTGTGTTCGTCCTCCTCTTTAAACCATGACTTTCACCCTCCCCATTAAACCACTCTTATTGCCTTGTCACGGAATCGACTATTGTACCGCTATGTGGAAGGGAATGGAAAACCGCCACATTATATTCTCTAGGTGATGCAGCCATGCATACGATACAATATGGCTTGATGACATTCCTCCTGGTAAAATATTCTGGTGACAAAAATAGTCTCCAAATCGGATATCCGTTTGGGGAGTACTATGAGTGTAACATTAGATAGAACTGGAAAATGTATGGTAGGGATGTGGAATATCAGGGTTGCCATACCTTCGAACGATTGCGACAAACGGAAAGCCTCCTGCGGCCTTCCCACTCACAACCTACGTAACTTTCAAGGTAGACGCATCGTCATCTGGCGTGGCAATGCACAAAAGCGAAGGCACTGGACTCATCAGAGAGGACGATCTTGAATGTAAGTAACATTCACTTTCCACATTCTTCTATTCTCATCAAATGTTTTAAAAATTCAATTGCCTAAAATATTTGTCAGCCATTTTAATTCGTTCTGTTGTTGAAGTCTGTGGCATTGCTTTTGAAGTTTGTGACTTTTACGGTGAATAACTTTCATGCGTCTTTGATATTCTCTAGGTGACATTGATTTCACCCCGTTGCTGTAAGTGATGACGACCTCGGCGAGAAGCCTGGATTTTTGGAATTACGCAAAGGGAGTGAAGTTGAATGAACTCGCGACTTAGGTAAGCGTGATAATTACTTATTTAACATTCATCCCTCGTGTGTCATAAAAATTTGTATCCGTAGTTCACAGAATAACAAAAAAAATGTGTGAATGAGGAATGTCTAGGATAGTCCATTCGGTTGGAGAGAGTGATCTCCTAAATATTCTCTGCATTCCATTATGGGAGGATTGGGCTTGAGTGGAAGGGGTGGCAATCCATACGCGCCCATGTTCATACCTCGGAGTTGCCAGATTTCAATGGGCATCTCAATGTGCGATGCCCATTCTTCCTTCTAAGAGTTCGACGTAATTCCCGGGAGGCGCTCTCGCGGGAGTGGGGTGGCGAGTTTCACCGTTTTCCTCTCCTTGCGTGAGCTTGTGGGAATCTTCCGCATCGCGAGTCCCGACATCACCAAAGAAAGAGATTCCCGTTCATTCGACCCATTTGCCACCGACCTGTTGATTTGATAGCCGTTGAATGGGCCATAAGAAAGATCATCTAGAATGCCCGCGGTCAGCTGACCGACTAACTGGACGCGGGGAAGATTTTGGGCTTGAATTTGGCGAGCCTCCAATAATCCGACCGAAAGCTCGATAACATTTCAAAAGCCTCCAATCAACGTCCATGTTTCCGCGCCGTAAAAAAACCACACGGCATATCAAAGTTGAGATGAGCCTCTTCTTAAACCTATCCTCAACGTCCTTGCCATGAATTTCCTCCTCGTTTTGAAAGCTGCTTTGCCGAACACAATTCTTCATCTTATTCTACCTTGACCATTGTGTTTCAAAAGGCTTCATAAATTGGTAAATATTTACTCTTGGTACGGTGCGCGAATTCAATGTTAATATATGGCTTAGATTTTCTCTTTCCCAAAAACCGCATAACGTACTTAATTTGCTCTTATTCTCATCCCAGACGTATCATAATAAATTTCCAACGCGCTCAGTATTGCTTTCAACCTGTTAACTATATGGCTAACTAAAGCTTAATCATCAGCAAACCTAACGGATTTTATGAATTGATCTCCAACTTTCACTACTAACTCCAGTTCTTCCCATGCCATTACTCATTACTCTTACTCATACTATTGCCCATGCTCTTACTCCGCATATGTGGCGAAGAGAACAGGTGATAATCTGTCTCACCCCTCTTCCTAATACTGTCCACGTGAACTCTACGTCCGCCACTCACATCTAAGTAGTCTAAGACATGTACAGGTTTTGATTTGTTTTTATCTCCCCAATCTACTCCTATTATCTGCAAAAGGATCCATTAATTCTGCGCAATTCATTCCATCAAACACACTCTCAAAATCTACGAAACAGACAAATATATCCTAATTGTATTACGTCTTTCTCTGTGGTAGTGGCGTAAATGCTACTAAGTAATCTCACGTGCGGCACTACCCTTCATGAACCCAAACTGATCATCCTAACTATCAATAACCATATTTCAAACCAAACTTATTGTTCTCTAGTCCTCGCATTTGGCTACCATTCCCTTTTTTAGAATAAGAACAAACACTGATCGGACGAAATCTTCCGGTCGGATTTCTCACTCGTTAATGGTATGAATTAGTCTATAAAACTCTTCTTCCAACGTTTCCTTAAAGTAGTTCCACGGGAATGTTGTCTATCCCATGCCTTTGTATAGTATCATCTGTAATATATCTTTTTTCTTTGTCATTTCCCTAAAGTTTTGTTTGCAGCTTTGAATGTCCCTTTTTTATTTGTTTCTATTTTTTCTATCAGCCTGTCCTCACCCCTAATTTTCTTTAAAGCCTCTTCATAAACCTTTCTTGTCGTTTCGGTCAATGCTATATTTCATTTCCTAACCCGTCATCCGTGCTTTTACTTTTTGATTCGAACGTTGAAGTTTATTATTATAAAAATATAATCTGAATCCGCATTCGCTCCCGGGAAACTGCGAATAAATCACGCTATTTCTAAATCTGTGCATAGCTGTAATATATTCTCACTGATACCTTTCTGCATCGGAGGGAATCTGCCATGTATACCTACGCCTTTTTTAGCCTCCAAACCAAGTGCTCCTTATGATTAACTTTTCTCTTCTACAAAACCTTATTGCCTTCTTCCCTCGGTCATCACTTCTTCTAGAACCGTAGTCCCCTACCTCACCACCATCTCTTCCTTCGCCTATTTTGTGCTATACCACCATCAAATCTTTCCCGCTGTCACAAGGACAAGAGGTATAATGGCCTAAAACTGCAAGAACAGGGTAAGTAATAGAATGAAGAGAGTATTACTAATTTAAAAAAACTGTAATGACATCTTAAACCTGTGTTTAGTAGTGTTAAATTGAGTAACTACATTAACAGTTGTTGGTAAAAATGAGCAAAACTATGAGATATTAGGGTTCAAATAATCCAGAAAATCATTTGAGATGAAACAACAATAAATGTATTTAATTTATGCTGAAGATAAAAATATTACATTTTTTGTACGTAACTTGTCATTCATCGCAGGAGGACTTTCTCTCCACAATGCCCCAGTGTGCGCAGAGGTGATGCTTAGGAAAGGCCTCTAACTAGGCTGTATCACCTACTCCACGGCAATTTGAATTGTTCACTACAGACGTATTCTTGAGGTCTAAAATTAACACGCTGTGCCTAAATTGTCGTCTTGATTGCGAATTGTATGCTCGCCGTTCCTGACATCTTGGTTTTCTCCGACGGTTCCTCCGACTCTAGTGGTGATAGTTTCAGATTGTTGGAAGTCAAAATGAGGCATCAAAAAGGAGGGGTTGTTAGGGTAAGGGAATCATGGGAGGAGAGTAGTGCAAGTTTTGGTCTTCTTCTATGTTTCGCAGGTGCAGCCATATTGACTACAAAAGCATTCAATGAGGGTCTGTAATTCATGATCTATGGTCGGTAATTTTTTGGCGAAGATTTGAAGGGAAGTTTTAACTTTCTTGAGTATAGGAGTAAGCCGCAGGTCTTTCCTGATTCCTTTGTTCCTAATGCACCATGGGGGGAACAAAGATTTTTCTAGTTATTTTATTTTCAGCTATTTTATTTTGTTTTATATACGATCTGGCTGCGAGGAGTCAGGCCGGAGATACAGAAGAGAGCAGGGGGTGGATCGTTGACGTTAACTTTGAAATGATATTGTACCTAGTCATTTTCCCACCTTTCTGTCCCTCCCTTTCCTCTACCCATTTCACACAATTCGCCCCTCCATGACGTCGTGCTCTTCTCGTCCGAGTACAATAAGCTTTCGCGAGAGCTGGACTTGCGGCTTGGTGTCAAATCATTTAGATAATCACAAGGAAAGTAAATGTTTTGTGAATTTCGTATAAATTTTCAAAATTATAGAAATTTTTTCCTAAAATCTAGAGCTCAACTCATGAGTCATCGAATTGCTCTCTGCGGTAGCTACTTCCTAGGATGCCAAGAAATAAAAAGGACCCAGGAGGTTATTTTTTAGTGCTCTGCTAGCCACCGCTAGGGTGAGTGACAGTGGGTGACTACCAGACTAATATTGACAGCTAAATATTTCCCTCGTAGCACGGACGGGAAACGTTATTCTCGTCCCTTATCGGTTGTGGGAAAAATGACATCTTAAATCACCCCTGCAAGTAGGGCGATGGAGAATACTCCCACAGTATCCCTGCTTGTCGTAAGAGGCGACTAAAAGGGCGGGGAGAAAACCCCGAAAACAAACCCCCAGCCACCAAGGGATGCGTCCGGACAGTGTTGTGGATCAACTGCCTGTGTACGGCCATACCATCTGGCCTGCGATCCGCCCAGGTGTTTCCCGTGCCAGAGAACCGCAAGGGAGAGAAGGGGATGCTGGAGGGTGAGCTATCTGGTTCCCAACAGGGTTTCGAATGCCCTTTATGGACCGGGATGTGATACCCCTCTTCGGCCCCCGATTCCGTGTAAACGGGAGGCCGGGAGATAGCCACTCTCGATCAATTGGCTTCCGTCGCGTTTTCGCTCCGGTGGCGAGTGCCGAGGTTATGGGGGTCTGCATAGGGAGGTCGGGTATGTTAGGGTTTAGGTGGGCCATTGCATCGAAGATCCACCCCGAAACAGACAACCACTCCTGAAGCGTTATATCCCTCGAGTTAGCACTGGCGACCGCTACGGTTCAGCAGAGCAGCGTCCCGAATGAGTGGCTCCGTAGTGAGTGGGGAGGAAAAATTATTTATTATGGAGGAAAATATTTTTCCACTACCCAAGAGATCCCGTCTGGACGCGGGCGGGGGAGATAATGGTTATGCCGCATGCAAGCGGTACTTAATTATGTCCTGTGCTAAGGAAGGTGAGACCTTGAAAAAGGTGTCTCCATTTCTTATTCGGAGAGAGCTGTCGCAAACGTACCTAGTCACTCTATGAGCGTGAAGAAACTGAGGGATGGTACAGTGCTCATTTAGACCCTGAACGATAGACAGAGTGCAAAAATATTGGCAATGGGAATGCTTCATGACATTCCCATAAAGGTGGAGGTGCATCGCACTCTAAACACTTGTCGGGTAGTCATTAGCCATCATGACCTCCTATACGTGGAAGTCGACGAGATCAAGAGAGAAATATTTTCCCAGGGTGTGATTGAGTGTCGTCGACTAACCACAAGGCGCAGCGGAGAAAGCTATAAACAGCACCTCCGTGATATTGACGTTTGCGTGAGACAATCTCCCCGACAAGGTGTTAGTTGGGTATGAATCTGTTCCCGTTCGGCCGTTCATACCAAACCCAGTGCGTTGTTTTTAGGGCCAACGCTTCCGTCACGTCGCGTCGGGATCTAAGGGCAAGGCCATCTGCCCGCGCTGTGGCAAGGACACGCACGAAGGTAAGGAGAGCACCTTGGAACCTCTTTGTGTTAATTGCGAGAGTGCACACCCAGTGTGCTCCCGTGATTGTCCGAAGATGAAAGAGAAAAGGAAGGTCATGGAGATAAAGACTCTGGGAAAAATCCCTTGCATCGAAGCGAGGAAAAAATACAGGGCGCTGATCGCCCCAACTTTCTCCCAGTCCTTTGCTTTCGTTGCGTTCATCTCATTGCCCAAGTGTACCATCGCCACTCAAACTGACGATCTGAAGGACAATGCTGCGGACTTGCGTACACCAAAAATGAAAAGGGCCAAAGAAACTAAGAGAAAGGTGGACAACGAGCCACCTACTCCGGCAGTGCCTTAAAAGAAGACCCAACCAAGGGGGACACGCCGGAAGGGCGTGAAAAGACACCATCCTCTACACCACCAACAAAGTCAATAAAGCTGGAGGTTATTGAAGAGGACCATAGTATCTCTGATGCTGAGGTCCTTGCGAGCGAGTGGGGATACATCGCTTCAAGCGATAATCTCGATTGATCATCTCACCAATTTAAAAAAAACTTATTTATTTATATTTTTTAACATTTGCAATGATGTATTTTATTTTGCAGTGGAACTGCAATGATTATTATTATTATTATTATTATTAAATTTATCGGCACAAGGAGGAGCTGGCGGTTTTCATTCTTGATTTTATGCCTAGAACTGTAACTGGGGTGAAAAAACACCGCAGAGCGATTGAAAATATCGCGCCAAACGGAAACGGCTTACATTTGCGACCCGGGGCCCTCACTATAATTCATTTCGATTATCCGGAAGAAGGGAGAGCCCCTTCCCCGCGTCAGCGGCACGCGCAGTCTCGAGCAGTAAACATTAGAATTGCCCCACGTTACGAGAATAGGGTGAAAAAACTAGCGTTGCCGTTCTAGGGTTACTCATCCTTGCATTTGTCTGCAAGTGGCACATTTCAAGGCGACTGGCAAGGGTATTTTAAAGGGATACACTGTTTTTAGACTGGATGACACGAGTTGTCAATGAGTCCAAGGCTGAGTAGCAGTTGTGACTCGTGAGGCCCTTTACTCCTTCCGAGTCCGTCTGAACTCTCCATTCCAAGAAATGGCTATCACACTGTACATCCCTGATAGGATAACGTTATGTAACGTTAACCTGCCGGAGAGTGCACCGCGGATGCATCAGAACAAATTTGCCATTCGAAATTGAATGAAAAGTTTGCATGTTTGAACTACAGCAAAGCTACCGTACAAGCCGATTTTTTCGCTTTTGAAATAAAATATACATTCAACTTAACGAAAAATATGGGACAGGAAGGCTTCTCAACTAATTCCATTGAAGTAGAATGTTCGAAAGACAAACCGCGAAAGATGGTTGCTCAACTTGGAAGCGTCTACTTAAAACAAAAAATTCATAGATAAAAGATGAGAATTTATGAAAACTATTATTATTTCATCAAATGTTTCCTAAACATTACTCCCTTCGATTCCATCTGATAAGACGTGAGAGCAAGGAATCAAACTACAAATGTTGTTGATATAAAATTTGTAACATTTTTGTCGGGAAAGATGCCAGTCGTCAACAAAGAAATTTCGAACAGAAATATGATCCATGAAGAATGAAATTTTTTTAGCAATTCATTGATAATCTTGCGTCAAATCGATCCGATCTGATCATAACTGATCTGAAAACTACTTGCATTTTTTTATTATTGTATTGATATTATTTTAACCTAACTAATACATTATTGTGAAAATTTAAGTATGCGTTCTAATCGGCTCGATTGTTGCGCTGTTTGCGGTGACGCAAAATCGGTTCATCAAACGGTGGTTTATTGAAAATTTAACGACATTCTCTCCCACGCGATGTTAAAACCTTATATCTTTTGAGTTCTTGATGGGAGCAGCTTCAAAATAATTATTTAATGATGCACACGAGACTGGGAAACGACTCGATTTTTTTTATTTTTATAATCAGTTGACGTTATTAATCAATTAGTCCCACCGTTGATGACGGATTTGAGTTTGATAGTCAGCCTTGAAAGGCCTTATATCTTTTATCTCTGTCCATTCTTAGCAAAATAAGAGTCCAAAGTCGACTTGCCTAACGATGGATTCTTTGTAGGGACTTCATTTGACTATAACGAGAATTCTAAATTGGAAAGAGGGGATGTGCTGTAACAGCCTAGAAAGTTGAGCGTTCGCCTACTAACCGAAGGGCCTGAACTCAAATCTGTGATATGCTCTGAACACAAAATCATCCGCTCAATTGGTCCCATATGGTGCAGTTACCATACTTTTTGCATGGAAATTTCACTGATCCTCCTACCCTGGTGTGCGGATTCAATACCCAGTAGTAGACTTGGTACGAGGTGATCTCTACCCTTGTCTACAGAAACCGAACTGCGGGTGGCTATTCTCTGGTTTTGTGCAAATCTTAATAAAATGAAATGGGATTCGTTGGTTCTGAATGAACAACATGCATTTTCAATTAGTCAAATTCATCTCCCAATTTATCCCCCGTTGCATTCGAACTTATTTTCTTCAAGGGCAGGTGGCCTTACATACGATATGTAGCCGCTCCCTCTCCCGAATCCCTCATGTAGACTTCACTGTGATTCGGCATTCCAATTCTGGTCGCCGTATTCTCTATTATAATGTCATCAACGTTAGGATTGTTTTCGGGCAGATATTTGAGTGTCTTATCTGCTAACCTCCTCTTAAATCAGTATATCTTTGCTTTTGCATCTGCCGCTATCTGTTTCAAGAACCCCAACTTCCTCAGTCTTGAACTGTGCTTCGACGGTAGTCTTCAACGCTGACCGTAGTGACGCAGGACTTTCCTCGATGATTTTATCTCTTTTTCATTACATTGTTTTGTTATCATACCACGCACTCCTCCAACTCTACCAAGAATTTTATTTTAAAAGTGTTTTCCACATAAGGTGTCGTGTCTTATTCTGTGAGTATATTTGTTTGCTATAGAAGGTCTGACTTGCTAAGCTTCCTTTTCAAATCACTGATGATACCACTTCTCAAGTGAAAAAAGATTTTCCATCTTTTCTTATTTTGGATTTATGATTCATACTATAATTTCCGTTGTATTTTATTGATGATTAAAACATACGAAATACATTTTTCTGGATTTAAACCAGAAAGAAAGAAATGAATGGATGTCAAGGGCCGATTCAAAAATTTTTGTAATTTGTGTGATTGAATTTGGGGACTAGACATTGAGTCCTACGATATATATTTAGCTTTTTATGTGAAAAGTGAAGTTTCATTCACAAATACAATCATACTTACGCTTAAATTGACTCAATTTGAATATTTGATGGGCCTCTGTTGCATTTAATGACCGAAAAGCTCTTTCAGGAGAGCTACAACTTTCTTCCATGACGGAAGGCGTATTATTAAATTTTGTAGGGACAGTATTTTTCCAGAGATTTGCATCTCTAACCACGACTCATTTCGCCAAATTCTTCAATTATGGTGAAATTTTCTGAGAGATAAAGTTTGCCGGATTCTTGTCTCTTCTTACACTCAACTTACGTAAAATATCGACGAGAATGCGGATATGCGCTTAGACTGAAAAAGTACCCATTAATATAATATTTTGCATATTGTAATTTTCTCGAAAAAAAATAGTGTCATAGGTGAAAATTTGACGTCTCATTGGCTCAATGTCAATATGTTTATACCGAATGAAATGTTCCCTAATTTTTGGCCCGGAATCAACATTGTGGTCGTGTTTTACTCAGATGATAAAGAGTTTGAATTGTTTGTCGATGAAGATACTTATCTTATGATTACTTTAAAGATGGCGGTAATCTTTCAAAGGGAAAAATTTAAGTATGCACTTACTTCCTATCCTTACAGGTGTGAACGGTATTCGTAAATATTTGAGAGAAATATGAGGGCGTATTTGATTGGCTTCCTCGTCGGTTGTTGCTTCCTCCTGCCAGTGGAAGTTGGCGCGGGAATAATCGTCCCGGAACGAAGAGATGATGGTATTATAATAAATAATTAACGAATCAAATTAAATGGAAGAAAAATACCTTTTTAAAATAATTTTTTTACATATAATTATTTACTGTTGATATTATGCCGTTTGATGTATGTTTTGGTTGGACACAGCCTTTACAACAGTTACAACGATAAATATACATTCCTCACCTAAATCCGACATGACAAAAAGCTTCCCTTCAACCCCGCATATTTCTTCATCCCTTTAATCCGTCCCACAAGCTTAATCTATTTCTATCCCTCACCAATGCTTTCAACCCCTGGGTTGACTGAAAAACTAAAGCTTGATGATCTGCTCACCAAACAGATTTTATGAATTGTCCACCAATTTTCATGCCTATCTCTAGTTCTTCCCATACCTTTTTAGCCATGTACTCCACATATACATTGAATATCGTAGGTGATAATGGACATCCATGTCTCATTCATCTTCCTAACACTACCCATCCTCACCCTCCATCCACCACTTGTACTTGAGCAGTCTGAGACATGAACAGGTTGTGGATGTCTCCTATCCCTCCAACCTATTCCTATTTTCTGCAACACATTGATTAATTCTACCCAATACACTCTTTGAATATCTTTTCGAAATATACAAAATATGTGTATACTGATTTATTTCTTTATTGCTCTCTATTAAAGACCTCATTACCGCTATGGTATCAGGTGTACCCATCCCCTATCTGAACCCAAACTGATCAATCCTTAAGTAATCATTTACTTTTCTCTCCTCCCTCCTGTCAATTATCCTGAGAAATACTTAACTCGATCTGCTAATCATATTTCATACTAAAAATCATACCAATTGTTCTCTAGTTCTCACATACAGCTGCATTTCCCTATTTTGAATTAGGAACTCAAACTGATCTGTCAAATTCGTCAAAATTCCTCCCTCATAAATGCTATAAATTAGTTCATAAAAACTCCTTGTCCCATGTTCTGCTAAATCTTTAAGTACTGCCATGGGAATGACCTTATTAAATATCAGTACTCAAATTCCCTTTCTATTTTACCATCCAGTAAGCCTTGACCTAAGCTATCCTCATCCACATCATATTCACTTCCTATGTCTAAGCTTGCTAGTCTAATATCTTTGCCATACTTTTCCTCAATATGTTCCTTCCATCTCTCTTGAATTTTACCTGGTTCAATCAATAGTTTTCCTGACTTATCTTTGATGGTTTGTATGGATTTTCCTTTTTTACATCCTAAAAGTGCTTTCTACTTTAATATATCTAACTAATTTCACCCTTCCTATGGAAAATTTTCATACTCTTCTACCATACTTATTTTGCTCCCATCTTAGTTTATCATTATTCTCTTTTTTTACTTCCTTCCATCTATCTCTGCATTTGCATTCTATTATTTCCTTTTCTCATCTATGTTCTAATCATGTCATGATTTTATGATCTTCCTCTTATTTACTATTCCTATAGTTTTGCTAGTGGCTTCTCATATCCATTTTGTGATATTTTCTTATTTGGTCTCTTTTGTACCAAGTTCCAATTCCTCTCAAGATTTTCTCCCCTGGCTCCTGGTATTTCTTTCTTTTAGTTCCAGTTAATGCTTCAGTCTTCTATTTCATACCCTATTTTCCCTGTTTTTTCCTCTTGAATTTGACGTTGCACTTCTTTAGCTCTAAATTATTTTCTTCTTGAGCTCTAAATCTACATATGCTCGGGGAAAATAGTGAATCAAAAATGTTGTTCCTAAATCCTTACCCAACTATTATATAGTTTAACTGAGATCTCTCTGTGAATAACCAGGTGTTTTTCATGAATATCTATGCTTATTGGGGTATTTTAATCAATCGCTCATTCTAAGTTTGACTCCTGGAAAGATCTATTGATTGCTCATTCTTGGTTCCTAAGGGTAGCCCCTTGCCTCACCACTGTCTCTCCTGTTGCCAATTGTAGCATTCCAACCCCTCATCACTACAAATGTTTAATTCTAGGAAAACCCATCATCATTTCCTTTAATTTATCACATATTCTGTCAATTTCTTCTTTCTTATGGTTGATTGTAGGCATGGTGACCCAACTAATAATCAAGTTCATAGGTTCAGCTTCTATTTCTAGTAATTATATTCTATTACTCATCCCCTTTAACTATACTGCGCTTTTTCCTATTTTTTTTGTTCAATACTACTGGCAAGCCCTCTCTGGCTCTCTCCCTTCATGCTCTATAACCAGTAATAATTTGCCATTATATAAAATAAAGTGTTTAACTCCAGTAATTCCCAATGTCCTTCATTTTCTCATTGCACTGCCCTAAATTATGTATATTTCCTCTCCCCTTTCTTTCCTTTTCCTCTCCATTTCCTGCTTTATTTTAATTTACCTTTCCTCAAAATATTCCTGACATTCCAAGTCCCTATTATACTACCTCAGTTTTTCTGTTCTGCTGTTGTCCATACCTCTTAGTTCATACTCCAAAAAGGTAAAGGTTGCCATATGCAAGAACTGTAGAACAATATTTGATTTTGTTGGTAATTAAAGTAATTTTCTGGATCATCAAGAAGAGGATGGCAAGCCGAGCAAGTAATATCTTAAAGGATGATCAATCTGACTTAAGGAAGGGGAGAAGTATGAGTACACATGATGCCATTGCAGTATTCAGGTCACTAATTGAGAGGAACACAGAATGCAATCAGGATGCATTTGTACGCGAATTGAGATGATATAGTAAAAGTGGTATGATGAGAATTAGATATAGTAATAAATGAGGGTGAGTTTATCAATTCCATAAAATGATGTGTGTGGTTGATCAAACTTTAGTTAGTCAATCAGACAAGGAGTTACACAGATTATTTAGAGCATTAGAAAATGAGAGATAGATATGGGATGAGAATCAGTGTAAACATACCAAAATTTTGGATTTTTTGAGAAATAGAAAAGCAAATTCAAATGTTAATGCAGAATAGGAAAGACTAGAGGAAGGAGAGGAGCAGTGCATCTATCTTAACAATGATTCAGATCGAGATATTCTAGGAAGCATTAGAAAAGAATTGTGTTTGGCAAGGAAACTTTCATGGGGAGGAGAAAATTGATGATAGGGATGTTAGGTAAGAATTTTAGAAAATACTAGCTAAAACTTTGATTTGGGGCATGTTTTTGTGAGGTATGGAAACATGGCCATTGAAGTAAAACAATTGGTGCATAGTGAATGCTTTTGAAATGAGGGTGTGGAGAATAATTCAAATGGTGAAATGATCAGGAAGGAAAATAGATGAGAAAGTACTAGGCATAATGGAGAAGGAGAGAGGGTTGTTGGTAGAGGAGGCATAGAAGACATGAAATATGGGTGCAGAACATTTTGATTGGTATTGGGATGTAGAAGACTGTGATGGGGGAGAATGTAAAACGAACAAGGAAGGGGTAGGAATATGACAGGTGTTTGGATGCAATTGCAGAAGGGCGGAAGTACATGCACTGAAAAGGGTTTATTTTACTGTCTGATGGAAGGTTGCGTTCTTCTGTAGAAGCAGGACACATTGGTGTTAAGTCTTTATCTGCCAAAAACCAACCACAAATGGTAAAATACTGATAATAAAAACACACACAAATTAACAGATATATGACCTTTGTACATAAGTTGAGGCAAATGTTAGTAAATGACTGATTTCTGGGGATTAAAATAAAGTAGAAATAAAAAATCAAGGCTTTGCTTGAAGAAAAGTCTTGTTAATTAAAAGTTATCCTTATAATATGTACTTTTGCCTTGAACTCAAATCAGTAGTTTTTGTCAATGGATGGACAGGAATACTGTATTATTTGAAAAGTGGTGATCATTAATGTTGAGGGAAAAGGAAGTTGTGCATTCTCAAATATAGGAAGGGGAAAGGTTGCAAACTAGGGTATGAGCAATATTTTATAAAAGACTTTTGGCTGGTAGTAAATCTAGCAAATGAAGCTAATTCCATAACTCATGTAATTAATGTGCCTTAAAAGTAGTTTCTGTAACTAATGAATTTTAAATACTGTTTTCAATTTTTTTATTTCATTTTTTTCTAGATATTAAAATCCCTGGAGCCAACTGCATCTATAACTGCAATGACACCTTGCATACTCTTTGCAACTTAATGACTCACAAGTGTGCCTGTGGGACAGGGTATGTCAATGATGGAAATGTATGTGTTTCAAGTAAGTTTGGATTATGATTTGGTGGATAAAAGCAAAGGGCTATGTAATTTATATTTTTATATATTTAGGTTAATAATCACAGATTACTTCATATAAATATCTCTCAGAAAATGTGCTGTAGGAATCAGATGTGATGAATACCCAAAGAAATTATTTCATGTTTCCATTTAGCAATAATATACTCATATGCTATATACTCTGGTATATAGAGACATCCTAAGAATCTTTAATTCAAGTTTTGGTTTAAAATATGAGAGAATCAAAGCAGTATGTAAAAATGTTATCAATGGAATAATGCAGACCATCATACAATTGTTAACACTGAATGAAGTTTTCAAATGAAAAAATATTGCTTATTTGGAATGATTAAAGTTACTTTTAAATGAAAAAATTTTTGCTAAATAGCTGTATTTAGGTAACCCTCTGTAGTTATAGAATTCCTTCTTCTGATATGCCATACCATAAACTGGAAAAAGAATCAGAACTTGTTTGACGTTCAAATCAACTCCTTACATGGTTTAAATATCACTTTTTGATTTATTTCATGGTAATATATGAAATTGGCTGAAATATCAACCAATGAAGCCAGAATCTTGGAATTAAGCCTCCACAGAATAAGATAAGAATCTGTGGAATTTAAAATAAAAATTTATTGCTCAATTCAATGCCATAATTTAGCACCAAACATACATAAAGCAGGATGGTATAAAATCATATGCATAAATGAACCCGGAAAATTTTTCCATGAATTTGAGAAAATGAGGATTGAAGTGTTGATAGTTTGTTAAACTGGGTGTGGTTCACATTCTTGATGATAATAGCAACACACTTAGATGAAAAAGAAACAAGTTAAGGATACTTCTGGCAGCCATCAGAGCTAGGGTTATTGGAATGGCAATGATATTGAAAGGGGAAGCCTTTGGCTGTAGGAGATGGTAGGAGAGTGAGAGGGAAGTGCTCATTCTCTGCTGACCAATCAGAGAGAGGTTGTCTGATTCGTTCATAATGCCAGGTTTTGGCATCACACGGCCTCGTGTAACTACTGTCAGCCTACTGATGGCCTTTAAATTTAATGTTTTATTGTTTTTTTAATGTACTCCTATTTTACTCTTCCTTTTACCTTGTATCAAAGGGTACATGATAAATATGTGTGGTATTATGTTTGTGTAGGTCGTAATATTGTTTTTATGCCAAAACATTAAACTATGAAGGTATTATCATAAAATTATTTTTCAATTCATCATTATCTACAAATATATTCATACAAAATAGACCCTAACTCATTATTCCCAAAAATTAGTGGAAAATGAGTTACAGATTAATATAGATATTTTTATGCAGTAAGGATATAATGTGACATATAATTTTGCTCTTACTTAATTACTTCCAGCTATTCAGCAATGGTTTTTATCGCTGGGTAGTCTGACAGCCTTCCAATCCAACTAACATTTGCCTCTTAATCAAATGTTTTGTAGTCATGTACCATTAATCTGCCGTATACATTCTGTCATATCTTGCTCTTTGCTCTACCTTCTACCTGACCTAACCTCTACCAGAGAGAGAGAGAGGGAAAGAGAGAGCATTATTACATATCCTCTCAACAATTTAGTGTCCCATCTGCTAATAGTATGTATTCTACTTGAAGTGCTCTCCAGTACCCAAAGTGTCCTATGCAAAGTGCCAAGTAGGGATCAGGATACCTTGGAAAATATCCACCATGACTAGGATTTTAATTCATCTCTCTGGTATCAGAAGTGAGCTCACTAGCCACTGCATTAACCTGAGAAACATAGAGAAAAAATATGCTTGTTTCATTGAGTTATCATGAGCAAAGTATCAATTTGCATGGTTGCGATTCCAATTATCCATTTTGACTAATGAGAGCATGTAAGCTATTCGATTTAAGTATTACAACTTAGATCCACCTAATCTCTGGAAATCAAAGTTTTTTAATCATCTTTTTAAATGGATTTTGGTGTAATTCCATATTTAACAATTTCTAGATAAGGGGATCCCTGGAAGCTTCTGCTCTGGTCCTAAATTTTGCAATGACACTCTTCATACAACATGCAAAAAATCAATATATTCCTGCATATGCAAGGAAGGATATGTACAAGTGGGAATCAGATGTATACCAAGTAAGTCAATTTTAGTGTTAGTTCATTTGTATTATATCTCATATATTTTTATGCTTTTTGAATGAAAATCAATTTCCTTCAAATGAAATCATATTGTATATGCAAAATTTTCATTATTTGTTGTCCAATTCACTGGTGATGAGAAATGCAAAAAAATCATTTTTATTTCTATTTGGTAAAAACATCAAATATATTCCATAATTTCATGAACCATACAAGAAATTTTGAGACTAAACTAATGAGCAAATCTAAAAGGAAGTACACCTCAAAAAGACAAAATTGAAATTGCAGAAGAACACAGGCAATAGCTCGTTTAATAAAGAACTGGCCGTAAAATTAAAAAAAATGTTTCAATATAGAATTATTTCATTAATTTCAATTGATACAATTTTTTGTAATTAGTGATGTTTATATTTTTACTTAAACAATGCTAAAGTTGGGCCATGTGTCATGCCTGGCAGGTAAGAAGTAAGGCTTTCACAGTCACCATTTCATGAAGTACTTATAAAGCAAAACCAAAAGCAGCAGTATAGAAGAGAACTGAATCATTTAGAAGAAGATCTTGAAATGATATGCCACAGAGCAATTTTAGGGAGAAAGAAGTCAACTGGGTGTGCAATCAGTGGAGGTAATAATTGCAAATGTTCATGGAAGGAATTACTTGATGGTGAAGTGGGATGATTGGAATGCAATGGTAGGGGAAGGGAGAGATGGTGGTGGCATAGGGAGCTAATTTTAGGAACTAGGATTGACTGTGAGAAGAAAGCTCTTTTCAATGTATATGTTGAGGAAATGCTAAAAGAGACATGACAAGTACTTGATATAAGAATGAAACTGGATTGGTAAATTATAAAATTAATTATGTTTCCTAACTAGCCAGCCAAGGATTCACAAGTATTGCTGAGTGTAAAATAAAATCAGTGTGGTAGGTATGGAATGAGAATCAATGTGAACAAAAAAAAGGTTCTGAGGGTTTCAAGTTAGAGGAAGGCTAATTTAAACATTAAAATAGGATGGTGGAAACTATAGCTGGGGGAGCAATGTAGCTATCATGGCTGTATTTTGGACCAACATGGTCAAAGTAATATGGGCATACGAACAGGATTTGAGTTATGCAAAGTCAAGAAATGTAGGGGAATAGATGACTGGATTGTTGAGTAACAGGAGATTAGCGTTTAGAGATAGGGATGTATCAGCATTCTCACCTGTTTTCTTTCATATCCCACTCCTTTCATCACCTTCCAGATGATTTCTTTATGGAAGGTGAGAGGTCTCTCATCCCTCTCAACAAAGATAAGTCTTAGGATATCAGTTAGACCATTGTAGGACTATCCTTCATTTCCATGTAAGTTGGAGTGAATTTCACATGTTAATACATACTAGTTTTCTTTAAAAAGAATCATAAATGTTCCTTTAATTTTGGTCTTAGAAATGTAAAGCTTAATGTAATTGTGAAATTTTAGTTTAGCTCCAGTTATCCATAGATATTCTGTTTACAGGTGAATTCATGCTTCAATAATGGAGTCCTAGGAGTTTGATGAAGATATTGCATGAGTGTCATAATGCAATAAATTCTCTTTTCCCTTGGTAATGGTATTACTTTATGTCTAGATTCAGGGATCCCAGGAAATAAATGTGACAGCCAAAACAACTGTGATGACCATTTCCATACAATATGCAACAAAACAACATTTAAGTGTGTGTGTGATGCTGGATACATTAAAAATGGAAGTAAATGTGTCCCAGGTAAGTCAAGATTTGCATTGGTTCAATGGAACAAAAGCCACTAAAATTCATTCCATGAAATAAATTTTCTTCCTATGAACATCTTTTGTTTCTATTTGTTCTAATGATTTATCATTAAATTTAGTACCTATGGAGCATTCAGAAAAGCATATTCTCTATTTAGTGAGAACATCAAATGTACTCCATTGACAATTTCAAATTGCAAAATTCATTTGCCATGACCAGGATGTGAACATGGATCCCTCAAAGTCCAGTCAAGTGCTTTAGCAACTTAAGCAAGTGAGGCATCTTCTTACACTCCAAAATTTTGGGGTTGTAAAGGAACAAGATGCTGGGGAAAAATATTGTACATACAATGTCACAGGTATTCATAGGCAAATGATTACTACACTATGAAGTTGTAAAATTTTAATGCACATTAGCAGAGGACTCTGTTAAAAGTTACCATGACAACATCCCCCTAAGTTTCTTTGAATCTGTGCTCCATTGAATTTAGGACCTAAAGAGTTTTTGTTTGATAAATCTTCATTTATAAAGGAAAGCAGCTAACTTATTGAAGAAATGGTATCTATGGAAGAAAAAAAGGCATCACTCATAAATTAAACAAGTAATCATGAAAAAATATGATTTCAGTTTTAATTATATAAAATTTCAAAAAAATAAATACTTGGTTATTCCATATGTATTGTTTATTAAACACGACCCAGGTTTCGACTGACAAAGTTGTCATCAGCTCCTTTGTAATTCGAAACCCGGGTCGTATTTAATAAAAAATATATGTGGAATAACCAAGTATTTATTTTTCTGAAATGAATCGCTTCCACAAAGTGACACCTGAAACCAATCTGTTCATATAAAATTTCATAAAAACAGAAGCTCTATGTCAATATTTAGGGAAGCCTATAAGTTAAATAATTTCTTATTCTATTGGTGTGCCTAGGTACAGAAAGAGAAGGAATGAACACAATGCTCTAAAGTCAAAGCAGCTTGATTGTGATTCATGACTGATTTTGATTCTGGCTTGAACTGGTGGAAGATTAACAGGGCGGTTCAATAAGTACCCGTGTTAGAAATGAAGAAACCATTTTTTCAAAAACATTTTTTTATTTTTCAACATAGTCCCCTTTTAGAAAGATACACTTCTCCCAACGTTCCGGCCATTTTTTTAACCCCTCCAAAACATAGGATTTATCAAACTCTCCAAAATACGCATCTGTCTCGGCGATAACTTCCTTGTTTGAGCTAAATTTTTTTCCCGCGAGCCATTTCTTCATGTAAGGGAATAAGAAAAAGTCACAGGGATTCTGATCGGGTGCGACAGCAATTCATAACATAGTTCATGCAGTTCATGAAGTTGACAGCCGGATCAGCTTGTTGACGACCGTGAGCAATCCACCCATTCCCATCGGGCCGACAATTTTTTCATCGCCAACTCATCATGTAAAATATTAATTGCCGTTCCGGTCGACACAATCACGGCCTCTGCTACTTTGAGCACTTTCGTTCGTCGATCAGCGAGAATCTTGGCATGGACTTTTTGAATGATTTCCTCGGTTACCACATCTGGCGGGCGTCCTGGTCGCTCCTCGTCAAAAACATATGTTCGCTCACGTTTAAATTCGTTGGACCAATATCTAACTGTAGTCATAGATGGCGAAGTGTCCCCATAAACAGTATCCAACTTTGCTTTTATCTCCTTGCATTTCTTCCCATCCAAAAGCGAATTACTGAACGATACTGCTCTTTTTCCATCTTTGTGAAAATCACCAAAACACGTCTTACTTGAATGGCTGCCAAATCCAAACTAACCTTTAAATCAGTCTGAAACTTGTTTCGCTGTCGTGTGATAGATGGCAGCACAGGATGATAACATAAACTTCCCTCAGAAACGCCCTTTGTTGTCAAACACGGGTACTTATTGAACCACCCTTGTTCATAAAGAAATGGATTATATTTCCAAAAAGTAAGCCATTTTGTGGAAAAGTGCTATCTTTTTCATTTCGATGAAAAATGATCAGGACTGACAATGTTATGGCAATACAAATGAATACATTTATGGATACTACAAATATTTTCCAGGAAAATCTATGCAATAAGAAATTTGAAATTTAAAAATTACGGTATACCTTATCCACTCGGAGGAAGGGAAGAAAGTCATAGTTCCTGCAAGTTTCAATGAAAATTTTAATTTGTCAGAGAACTACATAGAGGTGAAGATGATTCAATACCAATTTTTCAGAACAGTATTTTTGGTATCATGGAAATTCAATTTAACTCAGTTTTTGATTCTTAGCCACATATTAGCTGTTATATTATAAAAGTAAAATTTATGTTAAGTTAAAATAATAATACAAGCTGTTTTCTGCCTTAAATGGGCTTTTCTGACTTACTAGATACTGGATCTCCAGGAACCAACTGTACATATAATTGTAATGACAAATTTCATACATATTGTAACCATCAGAACCGTGTGTGCATGTGTACCCCAGGATATACCGTAGATGGAAATGTATGTATATCTGGTGAGTTCCAATTAAGTATTGGTTATTTGCAAGTAAACTTATGTAAACTGTATTGTAATTTGTATATATAAGATAACTATTTGCAACCTATCCATCCATCTCTCTTATAATTTGACTTAGCAATTGGATACAGTGCGAATTCCAAGGCGCCATATCTTGCTTCCACTCAGCAATGATATTAAATTTACTCCAGCATTGGGGCGTATCCCAAAAATATTTTATTTAAGGTTTGAAAAAAATAAGCAGGAATTTTAGTGATACATTGAAAATTATAGCCATAAAATAAAATAAAATGTTGAACATTTACTGATGCCAAATGAGTAATTCAAATGAAAACATTGTTTGAATATAAATGGTTAGTTTACCTGTGACTGCAGCAATGTCTGTTTGAGGAATGATCTCTGTTCGACCCGCAGACCAAAACCCACCTATAATGAAGGAGAAACATGCTTTGAGAACCATACCTACTGTAAAAAACTCTGAAAAATAATCACCTCAATTTTAAAATCTAGGAAGATATTTTTTCTTTACATATTAATCAGTTGCATGAAAAATTCTCCTTGGTTCTCTGCATGTGTATTAGATTAATGGGTTTCAGTTCTAAACTGTAACTGTATTACATTTTGAATTTCCACAAAGATAATTCAAACCATACCAGTTTATAAATGGAATGTAGGATCCTATCTACAGGGTTCGTCTGGAAAATAAGTGTACTGAGCTCAGGAAAAAAAATTTATTACACTTTTACATATCTTAAGCTAATATTCCTCAAAATAGGACCCTTGTGAGTCGATACACTTGTTCCAGCGGCGTTCCCATTCCTGTAACGCTCCCGCGAAGGCATCATCGGGAACCTCTCGAAGACACGTCGTCACGGCCTCTTTGACGGCGTCCAAAGTCCCGTATCGCGTTCCTTTCAAACTCCTCTTTATCTTCGGGAACAGAAAGAAGTCCGGTGGTGCCAAGTCCGGGCTGTAGGGTGGGTGCGGCAGCGTTGCCACGCCGTGCTTGGCCAAGAAGTCCGACACGACAAGCGCGGTGTGAGACGGCGCATTGTCGTGATGCAGCCGCCAGATGTTTTTGATCGCTGGCCGGACGCGGGCGACTCGTGCACTATTGTTTTTGGCACATTACACTGCTCTGCTATCATCCGAACACTAAGACGACGATCAGAGTTCAGTACATCGCGAACTTTTCGCACATTTTCGTCGGTGAGTGTCGTTGATGGGCGTCCAGGCTGTGGTTCGTCGTCGACCTCTTCTCTGCCCTCCACGAACATCTTGTGCCACCGAAATATCATGTTTCTGGACATGGCTGACTCCCCGTAAGCCTGGTTAATCATACCGACAGTTTCGGTAGACGATTTCCCAAGCTTTACCGCAAATTTGATGGAATAACGCTGCTCCAAAAACTTCGGCATCGCGTTCCGTGACGTGGGTCGAGCGTGGAGGTTCGCGTTAACAGAGCTCCTCACTACACCACAGCTCAGAGCCGACTGCCTTTTTCAGCGTCGCTTGCCAACATACCCCCCTCCAATCGCAGCCCATCAGAGCGGTGCTGGGCGCGCCTGGAGCGGCGGGAAAAAATCAGTAGTCAGTACACTTATTTTCCGGACGAACCCTGTATGACACTGGATCCAGTTGAAAACTTGTTCTCTATTCCACAATATTCCCTAATTCATTGGCTAACTAAGCCCCATCCCAATTCCCCTACAGAACTTGAGCCTTAAAATATAATACATGCTTGCTGAGGAAGGTTTCAAAGTATATCTAGTTTCATTTATTTATCATGGGAGAACTTTCCACCATATCTGAATAAGCAATTGCAGTCTCTCTTCCATTATGCTTCTTCCTATCCGGATACACACCTTCATCCAACAAGTCATTACTCAATGGTTGGTTTTAGGCTTCCAAACTTCTACATCCTCCTCGTGGCCTGAGCCTTTGCCTGCACAGGAAAAATTCATTGAATTGTGAACAAATTGGCGAATAAAGACTTTACCTTTCTAGATCTTCATGATTGTACTTTTGCAGAATTGTATCTCAATGTGCCTGAAAATTAAGAAAAACGTTTGTAGAATAGTCTTTCTCTATATCTCCCTCCTCTTGCTCAAGCCTGACTGCTGACCATTTTTTCTTGATGGCCCTTCTTTGCCTTCCTCCCTCACACTGCCCCTAGTGTACTCAATCATATAAGAGTACAATCATTGTGCATGGTAGGCAATCTGTATGACACTCAGATGCTTTAATCTGGGCTGTGGATAGAATGGTTTAGATAAATATTTCTACAGCTTTCTTTTTTTAAATGTAGTCTGGTATCAGTAGTAACTGGTATAAATTGCTATATTTTTTGGTCAATGCCCTAAGACATGGTTAAAATGAACTTAATTATTAAACATTATTATAAAATTGTTTTAGAGATTTGTCATACCTAAGTATGTATTCATCAAAAATACTTTTGAAATCATATTTATCTGCCAACAGTGAGGATATATGTCACAGATTATGATAAATATTTTGGTATTAAGGATATAATGGTCTCATTGCATTGCCTTTTAAAATTACTTTGTAGACCCTTGGCAATAATATCAATCCCCAGGTAGCCTGATGGTCCTCCATTCATGTTAACATAGCTACATTTCAAAAGATTTGAGTTCACATATCATTGCTCTCCTGTACACATGCTGTGATGTCCAACTCCTTGCTTTATCTTATGGGTGATCTCTTTGCTAAAATTATCTGAGAGAGAAAGACTCTCACAATCCTCTCAACAAAGACATCCCTTTAATGCCTTTGGAAGGCTGTTTCACTTTACCAAATATGTTACAATGAATGGAATTTTGCAAATGACTTCAGGTTCCAAGGCACCAAAAGAAAATGTTATTAAAAATTTGGAATGGAAAGTACATTTAGTACGTTTTAATTTTCTTCCAAAATAATCAAAGGCAATAGCTTTACTTTTTCCTTCGAAGTATCAAGTTTTCCAATATGCAATTGAAGTATACATAAAGAGAACAATAATGTTTTGAGAAATGCATAGAGTTTTGGATCTACATATGTGTACGGTCAGAATACTCGATTAGGGCTCCTCTATGAAAGTTGTCAAGTGCTGGCACATGATAACTGTTGAATTAATATTATCTTATTTGTTAAAAAGTTATTGAATAAAATCATTGCTAAAAAATTTCAGAATAGCCTATGCTATTGTCTAAGAAAAGTTGAATTTTTTCATGGAAGGGATTATGAAACACACTGGGGAACCTCAAGGTCAAAGAGAAACAATATGTATAAATTATTGTCCTACATTCAGTAGGGCATGGTTTAGTTGTCATTCCCCATATCTTATTTTGCCTTTGAGTAAAGAAAGCTTTTAAATCAGAGGGATATAATAATAGTGAAACTTATGCTTGGGTAACATTATGTACTAAAATTCTCTTTCTTTGGGCTATTGTATTTTTTCATGTCTAGATGCTGGGACTGTGGGAAGTTTTTGCATCAGCAGTGCAGGATGTAATGTACAGCATCACACAACATGCAACAAAACATCTTCTCGGTGTGAATGTGATACAGGATACATCCAAAAGGGGAAAAAATGTGTACCTGGTGAGTCAAGATGGTAAATTTGTTTGATGTAAATAAAAACTCATCCAAATGTTAATGAAGGCTTCCAGCATGCTGCACTGATGTCATCAAGTTTTTCAGCTTGATGTTTATCCATTTGGTGCTTGCAGAAATTATTTTTTTCTGTATTTTGCTACCTTTTTATGAATTAATTCAATATATGTATACCATTTTCATGTGGGTCGTGGTAGTGCAGTGGGTAGAGTGTTGGACTGCTGACCGGAGGGTCCCGGGTTCGATTCTCGGGCAAGGCACTCAGGGCACCTGCAGCTCCTCCCAAGCTTAAGTGATTTTTCGGGTACCAGGTCTTCCTGGGAAACCATAACCGGCACAGGGAAAGGAACTGCTCCCCCTACCCTGATGTGTGAATTTCACACGCCGTTTAGGGCTTAGTACTGGGTGATCTCTACCATCACCTACTAAACCAACCTTTGGGTTGATTGCTGTGTTTATGGTTTTTTTTTTTATACCATTTTCAATGACCTAATCCACAAATCAGCAGTTTTAAAAAGCATTTCTTTCCATATTCAGCAATAAACCCAAATATTATTATTATTGGTATTATAATGTTTGAGATATGTTTTGAATGGATATAGAACAATAATAAGTTTCTTTTTACTCTCCTAACAAATCACAACCAGACATCTGACACTTTAATAAAACATTTTCTGCTGCCAATAATTTCTTCCTCATTTCATTCCATCCAATATGCCTATCTTTTCTGACCTGTTCTTCATTTGCCTAACATTCTCCCCTCTATCATAGTCTTCAGCATCCCATGGCCAGTTAAACACTTTGTACCCATCTTTTCTACCTTCTTTGGATTTCTGGCAATATTTCCCTTTCCTCTCCCCCACCTTGCATATCACTTCTCTGTCCATTTCACACTTTCCATCCTTCACATCCAAATTTCAAAAGCCTCCAATCTGCACCTATTGTCTTGCTTCAATGAGCATTTTTCCACGTCTTTTCTCATCATATTTACCCAATGCCCTTATCAATTCCTCATTGTGAAAGCTTTTTTGCCAAATGCAATTCTTTGCTTTATGTCCCTATATTTAGACCATTATTGTCCAAGACACTTACAATATAGGTGAACTGTCTCCCTGCTTTAGTTTTTCCCCTCAAATTTTGTTTGATTTAACCTTTCTCCTACTCATAACATTTGTTTTGTTAACATCAACCCTTCATCCTATACCTATTCCATTGATTTTTCACTGAGCTCGGTGATAATTTTGCCCCCTTGTCTGACTAGTTAACTAAAGCTTGAACATCCATAAACATAAGCAGTTTTAAAGATTCCTTGCTTGTTATTCCCATCTCTAGTGTTTACCGTAAGTCTTTTACCATTGTTTCCACATATGCATTGAAAATCTTAGGTGAAAATGAACACCCCTCACTCATCTTACCCCTCTTCCTGTCACTGCCCATCCCAACTCTCCATCTGCCACTCTCACACCTGAGCAACCTGAAACATGCTCTGGTTGTGCATTAGCCACCTATCCTTCCAATCTACTCCTATTTTCTGAAATGTATTCATTAATTTTAAAAATTTACTATATCTATTTCCCTTTCAACATCTATGAAATGTCCAAATGCATCTTGATTGTATGATATTCCACCAAACTGAGGCCCAAAAAAATAAAAAATGTTCTGTATGGATAAAAATTAAAGAAAATAGGCAAAAATAATAATTTAAAAAATGGCAGAATACATTTAATGATTTTTCTTTCCTTACCCTTACAATAAATATAACCCTTACCCTTATATAACCCTTACCCTTACAATAAATATTACATAAAATATATAACTTTTTTGGAATGTGAAGTTTTTAATTATGATAGAATAAAATGAGACCATCAGAAGAGAAACAGACTACATCAAATGAAGCAGATCACATTTTTGCAGTGTTTTGGACAAAGATACTTAGGTTAGGTTTGTGGAAAATGATAAGAGGTCAGAAAAAGGAAATAGACAAATTATAGGGAGTCATATTTATTTATGCTATGAAATGTCATTGAAAAAGGATTATTAATTACATTAATTTTTACTCTTTGGATCCGCAACATTTTAAGCAGGAGCATGGGTGTGGTTGATAACATTTTTAAGGGTACTTTTGGTGAAGGAAGAGGAAAAATTAGTTTAATTACCTAAAGTTATGGGCAATGGTGACTAAAAAATATTAAAAGGACACTTGAGTAGCTCTAAAGTTGAGGGACAGGCAGTTGACCGAATTGATGCACAGTATTCTAACATTCTAAACTTCACCATGCATGATATCCTATTTTCAACCCATCTCACACCAATTTCAATGCTTAAAATATCCCCTGCTCTGATGATTTTGCCATGTATGAAACATGCATGGAGAATCACACCAAAAAGGACAAGCATTGCATGGCTGCTGGGTAAATAGAGTACTGTACAAATAAAATCATGGGCTATGGGATGTTCAGCAACGTTTTGTTATGAAAAATGAGTTGCCTCGATGCCTGATGAAATTTTTTTAGTAGATAATGCAAATGTATTACTTAAAAGAACGTTATGCTACTATTCATTGTCATTAATTTGGTTCCTTAAAATAAATAATTTTGATGGCAAATTTGTTACAGGGCTACATGGTCAATGTGATATGGACAACCCCTGCTTTGATGATTTGACCACATGTGTAAATGGTACATGTGCCTGCCAGCCAAATTATGGGGAAAAATTTGGCAGGTGTCTGCCTGGTTAGTACATTGAGAATACAATGCAATGTTGAACAATGTCTGCATTTCTCACCATTTATTTTCTCAAGGGAAAGAATTGGTTATAATCACTTTCATCAGACATTTTTCGACAACTATTTATGAGAGCCTTATTACTATTCAGGAGGTTCACCTGAAATTATGACAATAAAAACAGATTGTTGAGTAATATATTTAAAAGATAAAAAGTTGATTTTATGTAGTTATGTTCAATCCAAGTAAGTAGTGAAGCTTAATATCATTGAAGTTGTTATTTCTTTTTGGAAGTGCAAACAATTAAATATAGAGTTGGTCAGATGCGTTATTACATGATGCTGTGGGGCCCCGAGGATATCGGAACATTTAATTGTAAGGTCTGTTTAACGTAGTGGTATTATTTTTCAATGCTCTAAATTGTTCTTTAAAACTGCATATTTATAATATCCTCCATTGAGACCAATAAAAATTATATTTTTCTCCTGTAAATTGCTAGCCGAACATTCTCCCAGTCTTCAATTTAGTATGCATCACAGCATTCCCTTAAGTCAGTTATTCTGTCTTCATCACTGTCTTCATTATTATTCATGATTAAGGTGCTATAGTTTCATAGCTTTGTTAAACCTGTTGAATGAAGGTTTTCTTTGGACCTTGGATGACTATTACATGATTCCTTGTGCTGCTGACGATCTTAGCACAGTTTAATGTCATCTGTAGCTCATGAAATCATTTTTCACAGACTCTAATTACAGTTATAATTACAATAGCTAACATCAGCTTGCCTAGGTGACACAGAAAGAGACAGCACACATAATAGGTACTGTCCAAACAATATATAAGTGATCAATTACTGATACACTTGCATTAGAATTTGGACTATTGATGCATAATGACATATTTTCTACCTTCAGGGCTTCATAGCAACTGCACAGGTTATAATAACTCCTGTTTTGATGATTTTGCCATGTGTGAGAACAATACATGCATCTGCATACATAACTACACTGAAAAGGATGGAAAATGCATGGCTGGTAAGTTAATTGAAGAGTATATACGAGGGTAATCCCAGAATTGCCCGGCCCAACAAAGAAGAAACAAAAATTTTGGAAAAAAAATTATTTATTTTTTAGCATAATCTCCTTTCAGCTCGATACATATTTCCCCGGGATGTTCCATAAGTTCGATACCCTTTTTGTAATAAGAACCATCTTGCTCCTCGAAATAGCCATTGACTGCTGACATCACTTTTTCACGATTGGAAAATCTTTGACCATCGAGCCATTTTTTCAAGCTTTTTTTCAAGTTTGCGAGCAGAAAATAATCCGAAGGGGCTAAATCTGGCAAATAGGGGGCATGAGGTAGCAATTCAAACTTTAATTCATGAATTTTGGCCATTGCAGTAATGGATTTGTGAGCTGGTGCATTGTCTTGATGAAACAACACTTTCTTCTTAGCCAAATGCAGCCACTTTTGCTTGATTTCTCTGCTCAAACTTTGCAATAATTTTGCATAATACTCGCTGTTGAGTTTTTCCTTTTTCAAGAGAGTCAATGAAAATTATCTCATGGGCATCCTAAAAATTAAACACCATTAGCTTGCCTGCAGACAAAATGGTCTTTGCCTTCTTTGAAGGCAGTTCTCCCTTTTGAATCTATTGTTTTGGTTTTTCTTTTGTCTTGGGTGTGAAGTAATACACCCATGTTTCATCCATGGTTAGGTTATGAAATGGCACAAAAATTCTGCTTTGTTGCTGTGACACTTGGCTAAACACTCAAGAAACATCTTCACGACACTGGTTTTGCTCGAGTGTGAGTAAACGCAGATCCATCCTCCACACAGCTTTCTCATGTCCAAAGTTTCAGTTAATATGCAATGTACCGCACTTTTTGAAATGCTGACTATGACTGCTAGCTCTCGCACTTTGTCGACGATCATCCGGTATCACTTTGTGGATTTTCTTCACCGTTTCTGGAGTCGTCACCTCATTTGGTCAACCAATGCGATTCTCGTCTTGACAGCTCGTAAGGCCTTGTTTAAACTCTGCTACCCATTATTTTTCTGTTGTAAACAAAGCAGCAGACTCACCCAGAGTATAGTCCAGTTCAGCTTTTATAATGGTTGGGCTGAGGCCTTTCAAATAAAAGTATTGTATCACATGACCATGACCAATTTTCTCCATTTTCACAAATACACTGAATACGTTCACCAGTGATGGCTTCCAAACAAATACTGAACAACATCTTCAAACTTGAAACATGCTTTATAGATTGCGTACTTTCTAATACAGTGATATCTCATCAAATACTGTTCTTTTGGATTTTAACCCCGAAAAGTATTTATGCCACTCTTTCATGTCCTTTAATACACTCATTGCATTATTTTTATCAAATTTGCTGCAAACTGGGAATAATATGTAAAAATATATAAATTTAAATTTGTAAAATATCCTGGCATCTAAGATATTCAGAAGCATTAATCTGTTTGCAAATTCAAATATACCTAAATGAGTATTTTCCAAATTGGTCAATAAATATTTTGATAAACAAAATACTTCTGGAGTTTCTCCCTTGTCCATTTTGTCAAACAAAGAGCATAGAATTTGTTTCTTCTCTGAACTGACAAGATGAGCCAATGATGAAGACATTCCAGAAGACCTTCAATTCTAAATTCCATCAGCAGAAGCCCATGCTTCCATTATCTAGTTATTACACAAGTAAGCAATGTGTGATCGCTTCAATGCTGAGTACATGGAGCCAGTAACTTAAACTTACTAGAAATAAACTATGCATTACATGTGATCAATATTATGAATTAGTGAACTGGAGATTTAAAACTCTACAACGTACAAAATAATTAATAATTTATTCATTTTCTCTCAACAGTTAAGTGCCAGATTAAACAAATAGTGTTTTATCATGAGGACATTCTTGAATTTTAGATATTATAGTAAAGCGGTCTTACAGGGATATGATAACAGTAAAACTAAGTGGAATATAGCTTTGATCAATTTTTTCTTAAGATATTAATGAATTTTGGTTGTGAAAAATAGTTTTCATTTTCACTGATATTTTTATATTAACAACCAAACAAATAAAGGAAGGGAACACTGAGGGAATTTCCTTGTATTGCAAAAATTCATTGCATATTGAATCAAATGCCTCAATTGCTTAAACACTTTTATTTCAGCATTAGGAAGTGCATGTACACCCTCTGCAGGATGCCTAGACCCATTTGCAGAGTGCAAGCAGACGGAAGGAGGGGTGTATATCTGCCAGTGCCCTGAGGACTATGAGAATGATGGGGAAGAATGTAAGCAGAAGCAACATAGAATTCACATACACATTCATCAGGTGATTGATAAAGATATTATGATCGAATTTTGAGATCAAGAAAGCTCACATCATTAAAGAGCAAATGCATAAAGCCACAAGATTCAAATTTCATGAAATTTCTTATTACTCATATGCCTTGAAAAATGTATGACTAATAAATGTCTGCAGCACCTCATTAAAAGTAGTCTCTGATTCTTGAAGACCTTGGAAATCAATCGATTTGGTAAATATACTTCAAGTAATGGAGTAAGAGCATTTTTCCAGGTAAGTATGTGTCTGTACAAGTAGAGAGTACCACAGTCATTCACCCATATGTTGGCTTGACAGGTGTGGGTAGAGTTCACCTAGGACTAAACCAATAGCATGTGAAATTCTAGCATTAGGTTAAGGATACAAGTTCATTTCCCTGAGCCAGGTGTAACTTCAAAGAAAGGTTAGTGCAAAGTAAGTACCAGAAAATATATTTCACTCTAATTATTAATATCCACATCATATACTTTTTAATGTCTTACACTAATGAAAGCAACCATGAGTAAAATATATTCATTGTTAATAGCTTGAGGAATTTGAATGCAGTAAATAAATATATTTTATCAAGAAGGACAATTGTTTCCTTGAACAGCAGTGGCTTTAAATATGTTTATGAAAGGGCAGATCTGCTTTGGATATGAAAAGTTTTTTTAATTAGTCCTGGAATAAAACAAGTTTGGAGAAATATAATAATTAGTCCAACATCCTTTTGCGTTCACTCAACTCCTATGAGGCCATTGATGAGAAATTGTACCTAATGCTAAACACATGTATGCAACACCAAAGCAAATACAGCCACCTGCACTGCTTGTGAGAAAATTAATTGCAGTACTTTTCTGTATTTCTTTATTGAGTTTTGTCCTTTGGGCTATGTTGACATAAATATCATATTTGTCTCATCCATAGGCCATTAAGTAACTATTTCTTGATTTGATCTACGACTAAGTGAATAGAAAGGTGTTCAAAGTAAAGATACATTTGGTATATGGATAAAGACTCATAGTGACTCCAGTGGCATATTCAAGGGAGGTTTATGGGTCCATGAACTTAATATAGACAGTTTAAATAATATTATTTTATTTGATTGCAATAAATTGTTCAAAATTACCAAGCACCCTATAACAGAAGAAAATTTATTTCTACAAAACTGTTTAACATATCAATCTTACTAACCTCAGCCTTTACTCCCCTCTCTGCCCAATATTGTGGTCACCCCTTCTGTTCCCTCCTAAAATTCAACCTTGTATCCATCCCTGCTCCCCTCTGAGATATTTTTAGGAACCCTCCACTAAGAAATTACACTACCAGGTCATTAAGTGGACAAAGGAGTTTGCAGGACTCAATAAAACCTACCCCAGGGACTGAATGATCACACCATGCTGGTATTCTCAAATTGGTTTGCAAAGGATTCAACTCAGTGGCTAACTCCAAGGAGCATAGAAGCACATTTCTTGGTAGGCAAGATTCCATTTGACAAGAGCAAATTCACAAATGGATGCCAAAACACAAATGTCTTCTGGTTGTCTGTGACAATATGATTTCTTTGGAAGGGACAGTGACTGCTTAAACACACTCCCTATTAATGGCTTCCCAGAAGAAAAGTATGAGAGATGATGAGTTAATGGCAGGTCTTACATCAGGGAAACCTGCAGATCACTCACAACAAGAATTACAGAACATTGCATTGGAAAGAGTGATCCAATCAGAGTGTGGTACTTGACTACCAGCCCTATATTAGGCAGACAAGAAAACTTCCAAAAAAATGCCTTTGACCAGAAGACGCAGGCAGGATGGCCAGCAAAACTTTCATCACCCGAAAACAACTAATGTGGATGGAGAACCCTGAAATGCAGAGACAGTCAGTTCAACACTGCAGAAGCCTTCATATGAAATTTTATGGTGTATTTATTTTCCCATTCTGATGATGGCTCATCACTCCATATGACCTCTATTTTTGGCTGAGAACCCACCTCAGCAAAACATTTCATGAATTAGATTGTAAATTAAGACATGCACAGTAGTTGCATCCTTTTTCAGTCTGTCAGACAAAATGATTAGGCTTTCTAATCTCTTTTAAAGGACCGTCCAAATAAATCACATATACGCACACCTGCATCATCCTTACGTGTTTGCTTGTTCCTGTGAAAAACTGTCACAAATAAAATTAATTAAATATTTGATAATTTTTTCAAAGGGAGAAATTAAAAAAGTTAACTTGTATGTCCGCAACATAATTTCTTTAAGGTTTTTTTTTTATTTTGGGAAAAAAGAGATTTTTTAAAAAGTTTTTGAAAGTCAGTTTTTTCATGATTGATAATTAACAATGACACTCTTTACATTTTGCTTATTTCTTGAATAATATTGCAGCTGCTCATAGTTTTTCATGCATGTGACATTACATATGGGATGTTGTATTCAATAAGTTCTTAAAATAAGAATAAAATGGTGAACATAAAAATTGAGTAGCAACTCTAATATTGCTTTATACTTTTAAAACTGTTTCTATCACGTAAGATCTGATACAGTATCTTAGCAGGTGTCTGTAATTATTCAAAAGAGAAAATCACACATTGTGAGTTTATGTAAATTATTCTTTGTTTACTGGCTACCTCTGAAATTTTTTTCTAAGTCATAATGGTGCAATTAAAAATTCCTCGGAGGCACAGATACACTAAAAAATAAATCAAAAGTGGCAATGGGCTCCAGTTTCTCAATTGCACCAGACTAGACCTTGATCAAGTAGCAACATTTCAAAATGTGAACAGGTGAACTCGAAAAAAGAAGCTGGCAAAAGTAACCCCGAAATAAAATTTAAAAACTGCTCCTCAAAAATTGTGCAAAAAATTAAATAGTTAACTAACTAGAACCTATCATAAAATACAGTTGTAAAAGGACCCCTATTCAGTATGATTACACTTTTTGTAAAAACCTTGTAAGGCATGCTGCATGTTTGAAGTGAGGCATTATATAAGTTTTGCCTCTCTTATTTTGATATTAGTTACGATACTATCAGAGCTCAACTTGATTTCCTCTGACTAGGTACCTTGAAAGGTGCTGGCCAAATATTTTTGTATGGTTTGCAACAAAACCAAATTTACTACCCTTACTTCTGGGAAATATAGAATTTTGCCCACACCTCAGAGTAACAAAAACCTTAGTACATTTAATATTCCTTATTTGTCCAACAATTTTATTTTTGTATGCCATTATTCAAAATCGTTAGAGACAATAACCAATTTTCACAACATATAGATATTTTTTCATTCTCAATTTGGAATTACAAGGATGCCGTAAATGCTGTTTTATCTAATTTAATCCGTTCAGTATAATGTTTTTTTTCTGTGCCTTGATTTTTTCAATGCATATTTTTTCTCAACAACCTTGCATACAAAAGTACAATGGGAGTTATATTGCTATTTTTTTGTATTTCCTTAATTTATTTTGCACTGCTAAATCTTCTTTGAAGGTAATTATGACCACCTTGAACTACTTACTAATATAATACCTTATATTACTTATAATCCTTGCATTACTTATTATAACTACCTTGCATTGAAATTTGCAATAGGGAAATATTTTTTCATACTAAATTAATAAATATCACATAGAGCTGAAAAAGTCCTCAGAAAAGTTGTACCTTAGTGCTTAATAGTGATTATAAATCAATTCGATTTTTCATTTCAAATACAGATAATAGTGGTTATATTTAATACATTGTGACTGCTCAGAAAATAGATGTCACTAAAATATAAAATTTTTATGAAATAAGTAAAGAGTTGTAGTTATAATTCTGATGTTTTCATGAGGCAGAAAAAATAGTTTTTAATTTCATTGTATCTCCCAAACTTTATGAAATGCTCCCGTAGGGACAAATAGCATATGGTTTATCTGTGCATAAATGGAGAGCCCTTAAATGAAACCATGGAATTTTGTGATTGCAAAGTGAATTTAAAGTATCACTTTTTTGACCTGTGCATAAGCATTCTTCCCACATTCTGAGAAGCTCCTTGATGTGAAAGCTACAGGTTGTAAACCCTGTCCAGGGATATTCTCTTGCAGCATGATCTAAGCTAGACTGAGAAGCACCGCAATGACCTGCAATTCTTATGGTTGAGCAAAATCATGTCAGCTTAGGGGCTGCTGCCACTCTTTCTTTTAGTCACTGAAAAGCATTGTCATGGGATGGCAACCAATGTCACATAGTCCCTGTTTTAAACAGTTCCTGCTATGGATGATCAGTTCCTGAACACCCAAAACATCGCCAATGAAACATCAAAAGTACAGGGATAAACAAACTACCAATCATGAACACATTACCAACCCTAGGTCTAGCATACAGTCTGCTAAAAATAATCTCATATTATCATATCTCATTCGGAAGTATAAAAACTTGGTCATTATTAAGTATGACTTCAGAAAAAATTATTCTTAGCTTATTTCAAAACATCTGCATCTCAATGCAATAGTTTTACTTAGCAATGCTTAAATATCAACATTATTAGTAACAAAAACTATGAGCAAAGAGTTTTTCACTAGACTAGTTTCAAGTGTGTGTGAACCTGATTATTTTCTAATGCCCTTTAATTCCTTTTCAAATAGAAATACCTGGAAAGAGCAACAATAATAGCTTATTTCTTGCTGAGTCAGACTCTTCATTTAAATCCCTCCCATAAAATGATATCATCGAGAGGATAAAGAAAGAGAGGACTTGCAGTATTCCCAATGAAACACCTTACATTTCCTGTAACTAATTCAACCATTATGATCCCTATGTAGGCATGCGGTCAGCCAGGTGGTGATCGAAGAAGAATCCAAGGATTCTAATTTTAAGGCAGCATCTTCATGCACCAAGGACACCTGGGGGGACAACAATGTCAGCTCCAATTGTTGGTGTTCCCTTTCATGCCTCAGTAATTGCGAGTGCCTTATTGTTGAGAGGTCATGTTATTAGCTTCATAAAGGTAATATAGGTATAGTCAGCACAAAATATCACATTTCCAGGGCCATAAAATGCAATTTTTTTACTTCAAAATGTACTCGAAAATCAGCCTGCTGGGGGTGCATGGGTAAAACTTCAACCAACTAGCACAAGCCAATTTAACAGAAAAATACTTACTCTTTAATTACTTTTCCCTGCATCAGGTTTAGAAAATGGTTGCTTTTATTACAAATTTTGATAATATCTCTGTTTTTGTCAGAAGTAAACCACAGGGCTTAAATATTTTGTTGAAAGTACTTCTCAAAAAACTTTCAAAAAATTGTAAATGTATGCAATGTAATGCATTTAGTTTTATCTCACATCTGGTGCTGCCGCAAAACTTACTATGCATTAGACTAACAGGGATGTCACCCTATGCATAACATGTATTTGCTGTGTCTCTCCTCATAAACTCGAGGTCTATAGGCATTCAACTTTAAGCAAAATGAGAGTGTCATAAAAGCATAGAAAATGGTTAATTTTAATAAAAATTTTGATTATATCAAACAAATAATAGAAAAAAGCAACATATAGTGAGTTAAAATGATAATAAGTCATGGGGTTTTAAGAGAGAAGATTGTTATAGTGTTTCCTTGTATTACAGAGCCTATATAGGTATTACTTTGCATTTACTGCTCTGTGGTCACTAATTCCTTAAATAGTTTCTATACTGAAGACTTTTTGGTATGTTTGTTGCTAAAAAGCAGGAGTATTATTACCCCTATTTGGTGAAGTAACAATTGGTGTAACATGGTGTTCAGCTTGAAAGAATTAAGAGCAACTTCCAGGTATCTTTGTCTTTACCCCCTGTTTTTAAACTAAATGTCAGTAGAAGGGATACTGATATATCCACCAATTATTCAATCATTCATTTTTTCAGGATGAGAACATTTTAATTTGCTTGTCTACTTATAGTATTGAATTGACTCTATCATCTGGTGTCCTATTAAGTGCTTGTGCATAGGTTATTTTGGATTGAGGACTCTTAAATTGAACACTAAACACTTAAAAAAACTGTTATCTGAAATTATCTCTACCCTGCTGATGCAAGAGTTCTTAACAGCAATAATGGCACTACCCCTTAATTCTATTAAATCTTTCATTTCTGTCAATGGAAAAGGAATTTGGGAAATTTTCACTGCTGACAATTTCAGTGGTTATCCTACTACCAGCTTCAATAATTATGTCTGAGCCTGTGCTTTGAATAAGGAGATGATACTTGGTACTTTATTTTTTTAACTAAGGTAGTTAAACTACTTATATAGAGGTTTCCTTGACATGGTGGTTGCCTGAATATTTAACAGTGATCTCTTTCTAATTAGTATCATATCTTTTGGAAAACATTCCATCAGATACAACATGATTTACGTTAAATAACAACATATTGCATACACTCTGACGTTCACCCTCACTGTATGTGCTTGTATGAACTTTTTTTCACAACACACCCAGAAAATCTTTAAAAATCTACTTAATCAAATGTATTTTGATGGTTATATTTTAATTTTAGGGTTCTCACCAGAAATCTTTTGACTCATTCCTTGTCATTTCTTACAATTAAACATTAACTTCAGCAATGGGTTTAGTGAAATAAAATTAGGGGGAGAGCAGGAGTCTCAATTTCACAAGCCTTTATTTAGCAAACAATAATGTTAAAATTGTAAGTTGTTGCACTCATATACTAAAACAACCATATGATATGAACTTATTAACAATTTGACTTAAGAAACATGTCATAGTCTATACCATCTATGAACAATCACAAGCCTCCTTCCATTTCATCATCTCTAATTACTATTTTAGATCACTTTGAAGTGAAGGGCCAAACTACATCATAACACTTTCCTCCTCCACTACCAGCTGTAAGGCCCCATGGGACTGCAGGTGGATGGCAGGTCACCCATGAGGCCCTCTGATGCAGCAGCAGGAAGGTGGGGTGTGAGGAGGACTTAAAATAAATTAGGGAAATGCAGCCAACACCTTTCCACCGCCAGCCTCGGGAAATGTAGTACCCATTGGCAATACTTGGGAGAGGGCCTGCAATATCAAGGAAGTCAAATTAAAAAGGTCTCTCTTTGCTACAGGTGCCACTTTTGGAAGAGCCATGCTCTTCCTGTATGGACTTCGTTTGCTGCATGCAGTACTAATGTTAACATACATGCATCACCACATTTCATTATTTTAACATTCAAAAAGACCTAATTTTGCACTGAAAATTATAATTAATCAGATTTCAATGAATTGAATGCAGTGAAACTTAATGATCATTGTAAGTGATACTTGAAATTTGTATGAATTATTTCCAATGGTGCATCAAATGAGCAATAGCTGTACATTTAAAGTTTTCTCTTTCAGGTTAGACGTTAAAAATTAATGTATTAAAAAGCAAGCCAAGAGTGAAATAAATTAGATAAATTCTAAAAAATGTTGCATTTATTTTTAGTGATACCACCTTTCCTTTTTAAGTAATAAATAAGTGTATGTTAATATGTTGCAACTGTCCAGATACACTCTTGCTTGAGTGCTTCCAATTACTTGTTAGGTTGTATTTGGGGTTGCCTAAAGTTCAAGGATGAGTAAGTTGAGTGAAAGTCAGAAATCCTTGAACTCCAGGCAACCCCCAAGACAAGCTACCATGTTCTTGGAAGCACTCCAGCAAGTGTTTCTTTGATCCATGAGTCATGGAGAGCAGAGGAACTCTGAACGACCTTGAAAAATTCAAGAAAAAATTTGGCATAGGTTCCCCCAAATTAAGATAGTAAGGAGGACCTTTGGGGGCCCATTCACTTCGGGCACACCACAGAGTGGGTTTCCAAGCCCACCCACCGCCCTTACACTCCCGGCCAAGTGCTTGATTCTTAACTTGGAACTACTACAAAGTGGAAATTATTTTTAACTCTTCTCTTTATGACTTTATTAACAAATAAACTCAATCAAAACTCAAATCAATGAGTGGAAAGTTATTTTCTCCAACAAACCGTCATATTATATTTTACAAAAACTTTAATGCATTCAAGATTTGTTTAAAAAAGGTGATTTTTCTCTACCTCTGTAAATTGACCATAGGGCTTTTCTGGACTAGGAATATTTTTGCATTGTTCATCCCAATCATTCTCTGGACTTAGTATTTTCTTCCTTCAGACCACTAACAATCTTGGAACATTACTGCAACACACCCTCTTGAGGACTTTGAATATTTATTCTTATCCCTCAACTTAAAATGATTTCGTTGTCTTCTCCTTAGAACTTTGATTCCTGTTTCTAAACTCCTCTAAACTAGCCATGCTATTATCAGGTCTTGTTTTTTCTTTCTTTTTCCAGCTCTCTCCTCAATGGACTTAGACCTTCCTCTATTCTAAGGCATGGACATAATTTTACAGTTTGCCACTATGAAATTTAATTATTTTTTTCATTTGGCTGCTATGGCTCCCTCCATTTTGCAGGGTCGGGATGGTATAGTGGCTGAAGAACTGGCTTCCCACCCAGGACCCAGGTTAAAATCCTGGTGATGGCAGATATTTTTCAGTGGTATCTGATCCCTGCTTGAGATGCTTTGCAGTGCACACACTGAGTGAGTACTCGGTCTGCCAGGTGGTTACACTGCCGACCACTTGGCACCTTTCATTAAGAATATGCTGATGCTTCAATGTTTCTCTCCACCCTTCCTCCGTTCCCATTCATCCCCAACCTCCCATAACAACTGCTACTTCTACACTTTAGAACAAAGTGTAGAAATATTTTTGGTCTGTTAAATATAGAATTTCTTGAATTGCACCTTTGAGCTAAAGAACAAACTTTTAAAATATCTGTATTAGTTATTCCTGCTCGACTTTTATAAAAGAAAATTACCTCTAACCCTCGGGACTTAGTATTTTTGTCACCTTTCCTTTCATTCAAACAAAATTCTATCTCTGCTGATTGGGTTATTTATAAAAAAAAATTAATTTATTTATACTCTTATGATTTCAGGCTTCACTTTGTGGTAGTATTTGGATAGGTGAATACATTAATTAATCGCTACATACTATTACTTAATGAAATATTACTACACATGAATGCTATGGATAGAGTTTTTTACTCTTCTGCAACAAACACTAATTTCTTTATGGAATTCCAAGGTTTGAGTAACTTGGCTCCTATATTATTTCACTCTCCAGCACTTTTCCATCAACCAAACTGGCTAGGCAATTTGATTTAGTTCAGTGTGGTAGTAATTAGTATATCAGCAATGGCAAGTTGATGCCCCACTTGCCTACTCTAAAGCTCAGAGATGTGCACTGCATATTGTTAATTCATAAAAATAATAACTGAATTCTTCAATACGGCCCAACTATTAATTTCACTGGCATAAGGTTGAATCACAGGTGTAACTATAAAAAATTTTTCCCAATTTATTTAAAAAATTTATTTTACTGAGCAAATACAAAATTATACAGATACATTGTTACAGTAAACTACATTACAGGTGCATCAGAATACAGCATAATACAAAGAAAACAATACAGAGAAAGCAGATGACTACAGCTTTGACAAAGATCAAGTACCCATATTTTTTTTCAATTCCTCCTTGCTTAAGGAAAATTGGCAATTTGACCAAACCTCCCTTTTAGCAACTGGTATGCAACTCTCTTGCCCTTAAGGAGTACCTACCAAACCTTAGCAAACATTGAAGCAGCACTGAATCAATGGAATTTCACAACAAATGGGGTAATAATAATAATCAGCCAAAGGGGGAAATTGATATTTAAAAGTTCCAATAATAAGCAAGATATTGAAAATAGTGAAATCAAGGAGGTTTTCTTTTGGGGTCAATTATATTTCTCTATTAAACAATGGCAATGGCTTTTCAAGACAATACTGGAGCATATACCTACATGAATGCATTTGTAGCACTACTTTTGCACACAAAAAGTGTATAAAAAATAGCAAGTGATTGTTATAATAAATTTGGGATCATAATTTTATTGAATTACATGGAGATGGGTTTTATGCGCACACCAGTTGATATCTAATAATTGTCAGATTAGGGCAAGTATATGCTGGCTATCAGATTGTCCTTCAGAAGAAAAAAATCACCACTTCAACAAGCCTGTAGTAGGTGCTTAATGGGATTTGGGTCCACTCCTCTGCTGGCAATGATATAATGAAACTGAAGAAAACAGTGCTGGATGTGGTGCATAATTCAAAGTCTGGTGATTTCGTACCCTTATAGGAAAATCCATAGATGGCCTAAGGCAAATTGAGTTGTGAAGGTATGAGGGTAATTCTTCTGTTTAAAATTATTCACATAAATATAATTTATTTGAATCATGAATTATTCACTTCATACACTTCTACCTTAGCTTGGCGCACCTCAAAAATTGTAGTTGCAAAGAATAGAACAAAATGAAAAGGTTGTTTTCACTTAAAAAGAAACAAGGAATCTAATGAATGCATAATATGTATGCATAAATGTCATGGCTGACCTCATTATATAAGCCCAGGTGCTGAACTAAGTTTTATGCCGTGAACTCAATGTTATGTCTTAAATTACAGACTATATACAGGAGAACTGAATGCTTTCCCTAAAATTTTAGGATAACTATCCCTGTTTCCAGGAAATTAAAAATATCTTTGAAGTTAAAATTGCACTTCTGTTTAATTGAAGATGTTTGTAGGACTTGTTTCATACTTCAGCCATACCAGATTACAAATACAGGGGTTGAAAATGTTCTAGTCTTTGGGGTAATGTGGCTATAGAACAGTATTTGTTTCACAAACATGTTCACTGGGAGTATGAAGACAATTTCACACCGAGCTAATGAAGTTGATTTAAAACTAAGTACGGGGATGGATAGAATTCTAGCGGATAGGAATTGATAGCAGGAGTCTCCTGGAATGGCTCATAATAGAAAGTGCCATCTTCAAAGAATGTCAAGGTAAGTAACATTAAGTTGCCTAATGAGGAACAGAAAATTTTACAAATCACAGAAGAATTTGAATTTGGTTTGAAAAATTTTAGATTACTAATTTTTAGTAGTGCAAAAGATGTAATGTGGAATACAGGCTAAGAAGTTTCCCAGCATTTGGTAAATGTGTCACTTTTGTGGAAAAATGAATTATTTCACTGTGGAATGTTACAGAAAAGAAAGGAGTCTGTAAATATAATTTTTTAAAGTATTTGATGGTCGATATGTAGTGATGAGAAATACACAAAATTTTATTTCCTATAGTAAAAAGTTTATACAGAATATTTGAAGTTGTATAAGCAGTAATTTAATAAAAAGAACAACTGTCCCAAATTGGAGAGCAATAGGATTAGACAATAAAGATGTGTGGCATTGTGATTAGGGTAATCAGAACTTGAAATGTATGATTTGTTGAAAACACAAAGAGTTGGAAAATGACAATGTCAAAATGACCACCTACTTAGTGTATCATAAGCCATGCAATTATTGGCCAAGTCACGCCTATTTGTCTAGGTTTGTGCAAAAGGTTTCATTTAAATTATTGTCTTTAGCTTGCCATACACCAGTGGATGGCAAAGACTGATGAACAAACACTGAGAATAACTGTTAAGTTCTAAATGTGTGTGACCATAAAAGTAGCTGCAAAATATTAATGGTTAGGGTTGTGTTGATAGGATTGCCTCCGAGGAAAACGTTGAACCAATTGGTAACCCCATGCAAATATGTGCAGTATAGAAATGAATAAAAAATTTGAAAAGGATTATTTTTAGTGGTTGATTGTTTAAGCTAAAATATCTTCACGTTTGAGCATTAGAAAGGAATAGGTGATCACAAAAGCATTGTCCATCCAAAACCTACTTTAATCAGTATGCTACCAATGATTATATCAATGACTGACTTTTTAACTTCATTCTGGAAAGCATCTGAGTGGCTCCATTTAATGCAATAGAATTTAAATACAATGCATAATCTTATCCTTTGAGCCAATGTTATATTGATATGGTTTTCAAGAATGTAAGGGCATTATATCCTGCCGAGTGGAAATTCAAAAGCTAAATAGTACTTTTTAGGGGAGGTGACTGACAGCAGAGGTCATTTGTTCTGTTAGTGATGGACAGGAAAGGATGAAGGTTGGGGAGAAACCCAGCATTGACATTAACCTACTCTTAAGGAAAGGCACAAGCAGCTTAACCTCCCATCTGACAGATACCCTACTCACTCAAAGTGCTCTCCACAAAGCACCTGAAGTAGAGATCACAGTACTGAAATATATCTGCTACCTCCAGGATTCAAATTGGGTCCTCTGGGTGGGAAGTCAGTACTTCAACCACCACAACATCTCAATTCCCTCAAAATCCAATTTTTGCATAATGAAAAAGGACTGGGAAAGTTTAAAGCCCTTGGCAGGCAGCACTAAGTAAGCATGACCGTAATTTAAAGCAAAAAGTGATTTGAAAACTAGTTAATGCACTTATTTTTTATTTTAAACAAACTGCATACCAACAATAGCCATCCATCTCAACACATCAAAGAAGATTCGTTAGATCCCCATTCCGAAAATGAAAAAAACATCCATGTAGGGACTATGGAACAATTTGGTTGATTTCACATGCATCTTTGATAATACTTAGAACCATCAATAAGGGAAAATAATAATTTAAGGAATGATCAGCTTGGGCTCAGGATGTGAATGTGTGATACCATAGAAGTAATGAGGTTATTGGTAGAAAGGAATATGAAATAAAAGCAGGAATTATTTGTTTCATGGATTTCATAAAGGCATCCAATATGGCAAGCAACCTAGAATTAATGAGTTTATTACAAAGGTTGGAGTAACTGGAAGGATATGAGATTTAACAACCTCCACTTGTCTCAGAATGCTCAGGCATATGTAACATTAAGAGTTCGGATGGGGAATGCTAGATGGGGGGGTCTGTAAATAAAACAAAGTAAATGGGCAAATTCTATCAAATAAAGGTCAAGTTAAACATTAAAATTAAAGGGCAAAATACCAAAGCAAGTAGACCAATTTACTTAATTTCAAAGTATTTTTAACCTATGGCGGCAAGGTAGTTGAAATAGAGGAAGAATTGCATTAGCCAAGATACCTTTAAGGAGGAGAGGGGAGTGGATAACAGGAACAATTAGTAAGGATCTTAATAAAGGATCAAGTAAAATTTTGGTATGGAGCAGAGACACTGCACAGAAATTTAGTCACTGAGGTATGGAAAAATGGAATAAACATGAAAAAATGTCAGAGGGAGTAAGCAGGGCATGGGAGAAGTAGGTTAATGACAAAAATTCACATCCGAGTCATCCATCTGGTGACTATTGATAAAAAAACTACTCTCATAAGAAAACAAAACATACAATATGCAAACAGACAGTTAAGAGAAAGAGAGATTGCTTCATCACTGAGCAAAATATATGTATTAGGAGGCAAGAGGATTGTTGGGACAAATCCAAAGGAGTGGAAAAAGTGGAAAAGCATTTTGATTTGCAATAGAAATCAAAGACAGAGACAAGAACACAGGCAACCAGGACAGCAAGTAGAAAAGAAGAGTTATTTTAGATGGAATGAAGAGAGCTAAAAAGTTTACAGAATGGATGAAAGATTTATTGTAGTGCAAGGATGTTAAGTGGGTTACGGTAGTCCGGGGGTAGGGCATTGGTATATTCATATTTATAATAATAAATTCAGCTGAGAAAAAAATGTGTGCATGGCATGACCACTTTTCTAGGAAAAATGCAAGTTTTTGACAAAAGCTTAAACATTTTTTCCTGATAGTTTGTTTAGTTCCTAATGAGAAATTTACAACAACTGTGAACATCTCTTAGGCTACTACCTTAACTTACTAGAAGAGTAGCCACATTTCACTGATACCAAAGAGTTGGTACTGAGAGATGTAAATAAATTTCACTCCTACAATACATGTTAAAGGGTAGGCACAAAATAGAATTTTGTGTTTCCCACTATAGACTACTGTGCACCTCCAAAGGGTTGAGAAGCCAATACACTAGCCACCACACCAATCCAATCCTCCCAATTTTAAGTACAAGCTAGTATGACATAGGAACACACAACCACCCCAGGACCTACGAAAATGCATCAACCAAAATGGATGTTATCTAAAATATAGAGGAAAGCTCAAGCTTCAAAATGATGTACCAATTTATTGAAATTAAATCTTTCTATTTATAAAAAAGTGGAGTCTTCAATTTTTAGATTACCCAAGTAATAAATATTTATAAGCATATGATGGCTTCATTATGAATAGTTAAAAAATAGTTACTGCTATTATAATTGAAGTATGTACATAAAAAATACATCACAGACACCAGTACAAAAATCTTTCTACAAGGATTAAAGTCTGACTAATTTTATGCTGACAAAATTCTATTAAGAAAGCAAAAAAGTTGGCCCAAGAAAAAGGCACAAACCTCTCATTGAATGATCCATGGATAGAACAGCAATCCAAGTTGATATCCTTGCACCTGCCCAAGTCCTTAGCCATTACACTTCATGCAAGACTATATCACCAAATTAGCACCAGTTGTAATGAAAATTCTCAATAACTGGAAACATTATGCAAGTATTGCTAAGCAACAGATGCTATTAAGGGAGTACATCATCATCTCTCATCAATTAAAGGAGATAGCTTCAGGCGTCACTGTCTATTATTAAACAGATAGCGCACAGCAATGGTTACACGCCCCAATTAATTGACCGTTTATACCAGTGTAAAAGAAAAAAACTAAGCACGCTGTTAATATATGGTTTCAATCATAATGTTTTTTCAGAAGCCAAGTGGCGCAGGCTTCCCTTCCTAGGACAGTTGTCTCTCTCGGTCGCTAAAGTGTTACCAAAAAAACGGATAAAGCCAGCCTTTTACAATAGACGCAACTTGCGAAACATCCTCGCAAATAACAAAGACGAAATCCCAAAATCGGAAAGGAGCGGAGTGTACAAGCTAACCTGTGAATGCTCCGCCGTCTACGTAGGCCAGACGGGAAGGAAGTTCCGAGAACGTGTGAAGGAGCACCAGGCCTGCCTGAAGAACGGTAATGGAAAATCTCAATTTGCCAAGCATTTGATTGACCAGAACCATAAGAGTGATTTCAGCGTGGAGTTTCTCCATTTCGAAAGAAAAGGCCCCCGGTTGGACATTTTGGAAAATATGGAGATATTGGAAAGAGCAAATTCTTCCTGTAATATAGTGAACGACGTGCTATGTAACTCCCGGTCACCCCTCCTCAACCTTAAACTCCCAAACTCTTTGTCCTATCTCCACTAACCCGAAGGCGGACCCCCGCCAGGCAACCCTTTCCCTACCATGCTTCCTTAACCTCCCCCCCCCCTTCCCCCCCCCCCCCCGGAGACTAACCTTGACTCCTCCTCCTCAGTAATACCCCAATCCCGCTCCTTTCCCTCCCCCACCATCTCCTCTTCCTTTCTTACATCCATACACACCCCCCCCCACCTCCCCATTCCTTCTGTTATATAAAGAAAGATTTTGGCCTGTATTTCACCTGAAGATGACGCTGAGCGTCGAAACCTAGGTCGTGAATAAATATTTTATGTGGAAAAACCAAGTGTTTCCTTTGCAATCTCATCAATTAGATAAAATCTTCAACAATTCTCTTTCATCAAAACATCAAAATGGAAAAGAATTCTCTTTCCAAGGAATTTATCTCATGAAGTGACCAGATTCTTTCCGGAGAACAGAATAAAACCAGCCTTCTATAATATAGGCAACTTATGGAACGTTTTATCTAACAGCAACGACAAAATTCCCATCATGGAAAAGAGTTGAAAGTATATATTGCAATGTGAGTGCTCTGCTATTTACAAAGAACAAACCAGAAGGAAATTCGTTGAAACTAGTGAAAGAGCATTATGCCTGTTTCAAAAACAGAAATCCCTCTTCCCATTTTGCCATGCACCTAATGGAAAATAACCACAAAAGTGACTTGTTCCCTAGATTTTACATTTGGAGAAGAAAGGTTAGATTTAGATGCCTTGGAATGTTTGGAAATTTTTAACAATGGGCATTATATGGGTATAGTGGTTAATTGCCTCATGTATTCCTCCCGCTCTCCCCTCCTGGACCTCCCTCTGTTCCACAGCCCCTCTCCTCCCCTGAGGCCATACCCAACCACCCTCTCCCCCTCCCACCCTTACACACACCAGTTTCCCTTCTCTTTCCCTTCCTCCCACTTTACCAGCACCTCCCTCTTCTCTGTCTAGTTTATAAAGCTGTGTGTCCTCTGTGCCTCACCTGATGATGACTTTGCAAGTCAAAACCTAGGTCATGCACAATAAAATATATGCGATGAATTGCTTCCACAAAGTGATGCCTCAAACCATTCTCTTAATCTAGCAGCACATGCTTTGTTAATCGGTAATTCCTGGTAGATTGCCAGAAAACAAAAACAATTTTGCCATGAAAACTTACTGGAAACACTGCAAATTAGGTGAAGAAGGCCTACACCAATTCATAATATGGGCATTTGAATGAAATTAACACCTACAGCAATAAATATTCAACAATTTTCTATGCACCAAAAGAGCACATTCTAATACATTAATTGAATCATGGTCTTCATGTAATGTCCACTTACAGCTTACGTTTGAGAAAATTCTTTCCCTCAGGGATATGATTCAACTCTAAAAGGATCATTTGATATTTACAAAAAAGACAAACCTATCATAAAATTTCATAACTATTTTAAGAAACTTTTTCTTCAAATCTTTACATTTTTCTATGAAAATTTCCTTTTAAATGCGGAATGTCTAAGCATGAATATCTTCGTCAACCAGGATACCAAATTCCATTTGACAAAATTACTGATTAATGAATCCTACCATTGAAACTTAAACGTGTAAATACAAAGATACCAAAGAGTTTGAGAGTAAAGGTACATTGGAGCAGGGGGAAACCAGTGTGTAGAAGAAAAATAAAAATCCTTAGTTACATAGATATTCAATTACATGGTCCCTTCCTCCCCTCGTCACAAAAGCCTACTCATTTAAACATCCTTTATTTCTCCATCCCACTATTTGTCATGATTTTTCATACCCATTATGAAGTCTCAGAGCATGGCTAATAAGACAATATTCAACCCCACAGCCTCAAAATTTATCTCCTTTCCCCAGTTATATAGAAGCATGTATTAATAGAATTAATTGAAATACAGTAGTTTGCTTGATTATGTTAACCCTGCATTGCATACAGTTTACAGTACCTTGACAATTTTTCCTCCAACAAAAATGCTCTGCTAACTATTTTCTATTTATTAATTCACAACTATATACACATGAAATTAAAAGCTATACATATATTACATTAAATTAAGAGCATTACATGTATTTATTATGTTTAATAGCATCAAAGAAAAAGTTCCAGAACCCCAGACATATCCTGGCTTACTCCCATGAGGTGGATCCCCTAGGTATAATGTGATATGATTTCAGGAAGTCATGGGATTTTATAAAAAATATTTGAACTCAGCATTGAACCCTGAATCTACAGTCATAAGGAATATTGGCATTCCTTTTATATCATTAACAGAAAATACTTAACTTCTGGGCCAAACTTTCCCTTGATATCCAATGATAAAGACAGGAGAAAGATAAATGTTCCAAAAGTTATACATTTCAGGGTAATAAATTCAGTTTTTTAATTTTAACACATGAAAAATAATAATAAGTCTATGAATTCAAGCTTTGAGTAATGAAAGGAAAGATACAGGAACACCTGAAGCGAGCCCTTGGAAAGTTAAAGAATTTTTTAATATTCTACCCTTACAGCTGAAATAAGTGGCAGACTCAGATTATGACTCCCCCAAAAGAGAATGGCATTTGTCAGTTTTTCTGCCGATTCTTATAGATATTGAGATCAATGCTGAAACAGGTTTCAATGCATTTACAAGGAGTAACACAAGGTGTCATGCTTCACTTTGTAAATAAGTTAACTCGATGTAAAGCACTGAAAAGGCAGATGTCCCATGAAAAACGTACTATACAGGTATATGTGCTACCTAACGTTTCCTTAAATCAAGGTAGGCTCATGACCTGAAAATTTCGAGATCCACACCTAAGCTGGAAACACACAGAATCTGTATTTATCTCACCGTGCTATTACTAACGAGGTACTTTCCACCGTTTCGAGTATGCCGGAGGATGAAAAGACACGAAGAATAATGAAACGGCGACGTAGTGGAGAGAATCTCGACGTTGTCAGCCTATGTACTATGGATGAAAGGTGCCCAAGAGCCAGAGTAGTTCAACATCCCATCCGACAGAAGAACCGCTCCCTCCACAGTGGATTACCACCAAAAAATCAACAATCGCGTTGCTGACTAGTTGCGGCAAATACATTTCCCGTGAATTTTGAAAATTAAAGCCGAAATACTCTCTCATACTATTGCTGACTAAATAATCAATGTGCTTTTACCTTGTGATCAATATTATTGAAATAATAGAAGGGCGGACGACAAAGAAGGCCCATGTAAATCATCTCCAAAACAACAGAATTCTGCGATATAGATTCCCTCTCTGAGACGGCGGTACAGCCACCGGATCACCGACAGCAGATGAACAGAAATTTGCAGTGAAGCACCTCTCGTTGCTGACTGCACCCTTCTACTCTGTGGCTGGAGATCTGGATTTAGTCCGAGATGTCTAGGTACACATTGAAAAACACGAAAAAGAATGTAGGCAGGGGCGTATTTACCAGTATGCCAACTACGCCATGGCGTAGGACGGCAGCTCCCGGCACAAATCCCGGAATTTTTATTTCATCAGTTTTTTCAATTTTTTTTTATGCGAACATATTGATTCAAAATCCCGCGCGTTTTCTTTTTTAGAAAAAAGGTTCTACCATAGGCCGCCAGGAGTGCGAATCCTGTGTTTACATTAGTCATTGTCTTGCGAATGATCACGCTATTCCTTTTTTCGCTAGTTCCTGTTGTTAGGCGCGAGGACCTTGTGGACACATTGAATTTGGTTCGCATTATTTAAACAAAAGCTCTGAATTGTGAAAATTAATTCCTTAAGGGGGCGGCAGACATTGACTATAGCGGAGAGCGGCAAATGGGGTTAATACGCCCCTGAATGTAGGATAATTGAAACCTCGTCAAGTTCATTCCCAGAATATTAATCCCTGGCAATCAATTAATGAGATTTCTCATCACAATGGGAATCTCCTCTACTTGAGCCACCCAGATTTTCAACATGATAAATATTGAAAGCGTTACATTTCAATAACATTTTGCGAGGCGACCATGACTCTGGGATTTAGGAGACGGATTAATCTCGTTTAAATGGCTATACTCATGTGAATTAACTCCAACTCTTCCAAAACGTCCTCAACTGTGACATTTCCAATCCCCATTTGGCAGCAGCACTTTGCTCAACTATTTTCGCGAGATTTCAGCAGTATCCTAAAACACCACTAAAACAAAGACAAAATTGAAATATTTATATTACAACTGCCGTAATAATGCATTTAGTCAATTTATCGGACAGTGGAAGAGAATAACAATACAGAAGACATCACATACATGGAAATCAAATTGATAGTTTTAGCGTTCCTTCTTTGTCACTATTTTTAGTTTTCGGTACACAATATGAACAGTGACCCATTCGTGCAATTCATCATTAAGTAAATAGGCGACATTGACGACGCCGGATGCTTCAAGTGAAATATCTCACTGGTACCGTAATTCAAATGGTATTTAAACTTGCACAGACGAGGTATTTCGATTTTTAATACAAGCACATAAAAACGTGCACTAAATATAAGTAAAAAGATATTATAACCTGAAATTTGGAAACACAAACTCGAGGTCTTCTATTGCTTCAGTTTATGCCGGTATCTGCGGCTGCTAACCAGTGGAACGCAGAGCTACACTCCAGCTTACGTGCCTACTTCGACGACGGTAGAACGATGAATACATCACATGCGCGAGGGAGGCGTAGGCGCGAGCGGGGAGGGGTTATTAAGGGGAGAAGGAGGGAGAGGGGGAATAGTTCGAGGAAGAACGATGGGGCCTCTTGTGGTATTTCTTTCGTTGATACACAGTTGACGCGTTCTAAAAAAATACGGTGAAAGTGGCAGTGCAACAAATAAGGAGGGCGGATAAAGTTTGAGGTTTGAACCGACTATACTCAGGAAGGGGAGTTAAATAGAATTCCAGAGAGGAATTTTACCAGAACAAATAAAATTGGCGCACGCGTTACCCCGTGGTACGCTGGTCAAAATAGGCACGTGACTGGCAAGTAATCCTGCAATTCAACGCTCTGGCTCGTCGGAATTTGGAAAGCTGAACTTCATGGCTGAATATTTCGCGTCAGTTTCTCCCAGTTTCCGGGACTCGCTCCTTCCAACTCAGTACACTAGGAGCCTCGCCTAATTATCGCTCGCTCTTATTTAACTCGACCTTTCGTATTCAAAGCTCTCGATCGATTTTATGATCACATCTCGATGTAAATATTCAATATGAACCTTCCCATAACATAAAGTAATATTAATGATCAAAATTCAATATTCTTATCAAAATTAATTAATTTGATTTCACGCACTTCTGCATCACCGCGTTTTCACGGAACCTCAGAAATATGGTATCTATGGGGGTTTTCGTTGTGAATGGAGCTCAAAATTGAATTTTTGAGACATTTTTATTGGATAATCACTGTGTTGGTACATTTTCTCTTAACTGAATTCGTGATTTACTTAGCATGGTAAATTATTAGTAATCATTGACAGTTTGTTGGATAATCCAGTGAAAGCGTAAGATTGAACTGTTACTTCACTCTAGTTGAGCCACGTTCGGATAATTCGACAAGTATTTTGGACAAATGGAAGAAAACGCTAATGAAGAAATTGGAAAATATTTAGAGAAAATCCGCTTGGTTCGTTGAAAATTGCTATTGGTGGCGGATAAGTCTATTATCCCTGCAATCTACGCCTACTTACGGCAATACATTTATTAATTCTGCCCAACTCACTCTGTCGTAATCCTTCTTGAAATCTACAGAAAAAACAAATATATCCAGATAGAATTCTTTTCCTCTCTATTAGAGACATTATTAGTGGTATTGCATCACGTTAACCACCTTATTTCTGAACCCAAACTGATCATCCCCTATGGATAATCATTTGCTCTTCTCTCCACCCTCTTATTGATGATTCCGAGAACCACTTTAGTTGTAGGTAAAAATAAAACTTATTTCTTGTTAGTCCTAACATATAGCTGCATTTTCCTTTTTTCTGGATACGAGCTAACATTGATCTGATGAAAGCTTTCAGCCAAATCCATTCCTTATTACGAGCTAGTCTATAAAAGTAGTTCCACGAGAAAGTCGTCTACCCACATGGAAGTGCTTGATTTCAATTTTCTAAATACCAATTTGATTTTGCCATCCAGTACGTATGAACCCAAGCTATCCCCATCTGCGTCATCTTCTCTTTCTATTTATAATCTTTTTGGCCTAATGTATTAACCATATAGTTCCTGTATACGTCTATTCCTTCCATCTCTTTTGAATTTTTCCTGGTTCAGCCAATATTTCTGACATAGCACTGATCGTTTGGACGGGTTTTCCTTTTTCATCCCCGAAAGTGCTTTCACCTTTCTGTACAGTGAACCCATTTTACCTCCCTGACGTAAAATTTCCTTACTTTTGCTATTGAAATTCCATCTTTTTCTTCTAGTTACCAGGTCCCATTCCTTACTCATGATTTTCTATGCGGCCTACAGATACTCCTTCCTTTTCGTTCCGGTAATGCTTATATATTCCATTTCTTCAACCGTCTATCCTCTGTTATCCTCTCTAATATGACGTTACATTCCATTGGTGATAAATTATGGCCTGACTTTGCATCCACTCCAGGGAAGCTGAGTGAATTATTCAAGCTATTCTTAAATATGTGGTTAACCATGATATAGCCTACCTGATATCTTTCTGAATCTCTGGGCATTTTTATGTGCCCTTCAGCACTCATGGTCATTTTTATGGAATGTTTTCATCATGATTAAATTCTCTGCCATGCAGGACTCTTATTCTTTTCTCCCCGTGATTACTTCGCGTTTCAATCCCCCATCATTGTCCAATATTTCCCTCCAGAAACACCCACAGTTATTTCCTCTAATTGATCGTATACGTTGTTGATTTCTTCCTCCCTATAATTTCTTGGTGGCCGATAGACCTAATAAATGATCAAGTACGTCGATTCAACTTTTCCTCATACACATTCTTACTACAGCTTTTTCTTGCTGCTGCCTACGATTTTGTTTCAGAATTTTGTGAGATGACAACCGCGGAAGCCTCGCCACTCTCGCAGCCGGGCACGACGCACAGCCCGGCTGGTTGACTCCCGTGAATGCCAAGGCTCATACTCTGATCTATATCCATTATAGTAGTATGGGATATTTAACTAAGGTGGATTCCTATTGAGAAAGCTTTATGAATCTAGGAAATTAATCCTTCGAAAGTTTCAATTAGTCAAAAGTTAACTTGGTTGAGTACAAGTACCTTGATCTTGGCTTAAGTATCATTGATAGCTAATATGATAAGACATTTTAAAATGTACTGCATTGGGACATACTAATGCGCTAGTTATATCTACACTGACCGATTTTCAACGCACGTTGCGTTGTCTTCCTTGAAGGATAATGTAAAAAAAGTAGAACTCCCGGAAATAGGGCTATGCGACATTGAAACTTGGTTTGATAAGCAATTAAAACGGATAACACTTCGATCAAGTGCTAATAATGGATAGGAAAAATCGCTGCGGAAATTCGCAATGCTACCTTGGAAAATTTGCCATTCCATGTCCATGTCGGCCCGCATTGTAAAAATAACTGTGAGATGAGGGCAAGTTTGGGTGCATTGAAAAATGTCAATTTATAAGTGCATTGTGTTATTCTCCACGGATGCAGATCGTTTAATGGCAGGTAAGGAGAATAAAATAAATCAATATTGATATACTCGTAGTTGGTCATGGACTTTGGACTGGACTAAATGTTATTTGCATTGCAATTTCAACAGTAACTTATATCTAATATACAAAATACCAACGCATATTTATGAATGGAAAAATACAACCATTTCCGTCTTGTTGGATTTCATTATCATATGTAAATGTCAAAACGATATTGTGCATTAATGTTGCCTTAGCAGTTAGATTAAGTATAGTATCAATCAGTTATCAACTATTTATCAATATCGGTTTAAATTTCAATAATTGAACGACTTGCCGGTACGATGCTATAGCCACTTGAGCTTTCGGAAAACGTAATTAACCATGAAATCTGCGGGTGTTTTCTTCAACCAAGTGCCTCGATTCTTTGGCCAGGGGGATTCAGGAAATGAAATCAAATAAGGCCTTGGGAGTAAATAACATTCCTGCGGAGCAACTACAAGGTTTAGGAAAATGTGGGAGGAAGAGGCTATATGGGCTGATTCGTAGTATCTATGAGGAAGGAATCTGGCCGGAAGACTTTGTGAGATCAGTGTTAGTTCCTATTCCGAAAAAGGTAAATGCTAAATCATGTGAGGACTACAGGGCAATAAGTTTGATATCCCATGCAGCTGAAGTTGTTCCCAGGATCATAAACAAAATGATAGAGAGTAGGGCAAATGATTACTTAGGGGATGATAGTTTGGGTTTAGGAAGAGGAGAGGTACCTGTGATGTCATTGCAGTAATGAAATCACTAATCGAGAGGAATATAAAATACATTCAGGAAGTATTTGCCTGTTTCGTAGAGTTCGAAAAAGCGTTTGATAGAGTGAATTGGGAAAAACTGATGAGTATATTGCAGAAAATAGGAATAGATTGGAGGGAAAGGAGGCTAATCCGCAACCTGTACATGTCTCAGACTACTCAGGTGCGGGTGGGAAACGGGGAGTCCGGATGGGCAGTGTTAGGAAGGGGTGTAAGACAGGGTTGCCCATTATCACCGTTGCTGTTCAACCTGTATGCAGAGGAAATGATCAAAGAGGCATAGGAAGAACTCGAGGTAGGAATGAAAGTGGGCGGGGAATCCGTAAAATCAGTTAGGTTTGCCGATGACCAAGCTTTAGTTTGTCAGTCAGCCAAGGGGCTGCAAGCATTGCTGAGTGAATTGGAAATTCAGTGCGACAGGTATGGGATGAGAATCAATATTAATAAAACAAAGGTCATGCGATTTTCTAGAAAGAAAAGGATAAGCTAAACATTAAAATAGAAGGGCAAAAACTAGAGCAGGCAGAACAGTTTACGTACCTCGGAAGTGTTTTGGACAATCACGGTCAAAGCAGTAGATAGATAGATAAATAGAGGTCTGTGTTCCCTTCTTCCATTTAACCCACCGTCGTATACCTATTATATTAGGCATTAAACTTATAATTACATTCATATGTACACATAAATACATATAGACAGACATAAATTCATTTAGCACAGATTTGCACATCGAAAAGAAAAAAGCATTCGTAGTAGAAAGTAGTAGTAGGGACGTAAGGAGAAGAATGCGCTAGGCAAAGAGGCTTTCACAAGGAGGAGGGAGTTGATGAGAGGGACGTTGAGTAAGGATATTAAGAAAAGACTCGTAAAAACTTTGATATGGAGCGTAGCTATGTACGGCGCGGAAACGTGGTCATTGAAGCAGGAGGATAGACGTAGACTGGAAGCTTTTGAAATGTGGGTGTGGAGAAGAATGGAGAAGGTGAAATGGACAGAGAAGAAAACAAACGAGGAAGCACTTGTTATGGTGGGCGAAGAGAGGGGTTCGTTGGAAAGATCCTAAGGAGGTAGGAAAACTGGATGAAAGGCGTATTGATCCCCAGTGGGATGTTGAAGACTATGATAGAGGGGAGAATACTAGGCAAACGATGACAAGGCAGGAAAAGGATGGGGATGTTGAGCCGGATGAAGGAAGCACACTGAGATGAAGTGTAGGACTTGTTGTAGAGTAGGTTGCTGGATAGTGTTTTGATAAGAGTCACAAAATATTTATTTGGTAGTTGTGTCCATCCAAAAACCTACCTTAACCGGTAAACTACTTAATAATGATAATAAAATATATGTACACAAATATCCTCGGAATAGAACGCTCTTCGGTGACGCACAAATATATAAAAACACTGAAATAAATTTTTAAAACATAGAAACACAAAACAACAAAACACAGGTGGCGGCGTAGTGAGGGGGTGTGGCTTCGCTCTCAACGCGGCTTTGGAATCTTAAAAGTGATGCGAATGAAAAATTGCATTCTAATCTATTCTCCCACCTGGAACTCCCAAACAGTTTATCTAAGTCTCGGGAAAGCTTTATCTAGGTAATAAATCCTTCAAAAGTTATAAATTATCCTTGGCATTATTGATAGCGTGATCATCATCATTGATATGTGATAAGGAGTTTAAAAACGTCTTGCAATAGGAAGTACTAATGCGCCAGGCATATCTACACCGGCCGAACTTCAACGCACGATGCGTTGCCTACCTAAAAGGATTAGGTTTATTTTAATTGAATGGTACTTCTGGAAATGGGTCTATGCGGCATTGCGATTTGGATAGACAATTTAGGCAGGATATTACGAAAAGTATATTTTATAAAGTTTCTCTCATGATTTATGATAAAATTTTTGCATAAGGATGCTGATTTGACGCATGCAAGCCATTGAGCCAACTGTGAAATCATGAATATCTCCCAAAAATCAGGCTGAAGTGTGTTCCTCATCTTACCTAAATTTCAGACTTAGCTCCATGTGACTTTTTCCTATTCCTCAGTTTTGAGAAACACCTTTTTGAAGAGAATTTTTCATCATCAGAAGCAGCTGCAGATGAACTGAAAATGTTTCATCTTGTCATGGCTGCCTTGCTGATGCAATGCTGAAGTCAAATCAATGAAATTATTATCAAGTATATTTTGCAAATTAAGCTAAAAATATGAAAAATGTTTTCAAAAGTAAATTGAGCAATTAAAATAATTACGATCACTCTATATTGAACAGACCTCATATATATACATACATGAAATGTAGTACCTTTCTCAGTGAAAATGAGGAAATCCATTTCTGGTCACTGTGATCTTTATAGCCAGTCATTAATCTTGGGATTAGTTTCAATCAGCTTATATGTAGTCTTTTAATAGCCAACCTCTCAATGCAATCATATATTTTTTTACATTTAATATTATCTCTTTCATGAACTTGCCTGCACAACTTTCCTTTGCCTTGGACTGTGGTTTTGATAATTGTCTCCAACAAGCTCTAGTGCCTCAGTATTTTCCGGACAACTTTATTGCTTCATTTCAGTGTTTTTATCAAACTTCTTGCACTTCCCACTCCACCTAAAATTTCATTGCAGCATATATATACATACATGCCTTTGCTCTTTGTTCACAATTTGTGGTTCTGTGCTTCAACCACTAACAATCTCCTTTGTCCTGATGCTGCCAGCACTGTGAATATCTCAAATCCTCAGAGATACATAGTTAGAACTTGCTGAACTGTATTATAGAATTGAAGTTCAGCATTTTATCCAGTGAGTATAATTTTTTTATTACACAAAATCTTCTTAGCTTCTGTTTTTCTCTCTCAGTCCAAATTCCTTTTCCTGATTCTTGATGATGATATCTCCCCTGTCACAATATTGTTTAACTTTTTTCTAAATTCTAAAAGGACAGTTCAGATGATAAATTTATTACATAAAGAAGAGTATACTGTATCTCAAATTGAAATTTATACACTAATTGGTAATTATTGGTTAAAAAGTTGACTATTTTTATACTTCTTTGGAATAAATTTGCGGAATAGGCACGCTATTTGTGAAGTCCTATTGCATTTGACAATGTGAAAACTCACTTAGGAGGTTATACCTTTGAGGGATAAAGCGAAGTTCCTTCAGGATTGGTATATTACTCATTTTGATAAAAACAATATTTTTCCAGAGTGACTTTTATACCTCTGACTATAACCAGTTTTGACAAATATCTTTAATACATGCATGCTGGTATATTGCTGAAAGAACAAGTTTATACCCTAAAGGATATGGTCAGAGATATATTCTGAGATTGCAGATATCAGGGAATAGTAAATAGGTCCTTATGAATCAATAAAACACAGGAATTTGTTAATGCATGTTTTGATAATCTTCAGGTTCCATCTTGCAGTTGAATTCCCTGAATTTTAGGTCAGTCTAGAAAAAGTTGAATCAAGATGAATATGATCCCAATATCCTATTCCATGGAAAAACATTGTTTGTCTTCATAATATATATGTAAAATGCCATATGGTAAAGCCAGTGGTTATTTAAGTGCAGAACACCAAGAAATGTGAAAAGAATTATGGGCCGATTAATAGACATGCAACCCAGAAAACAAACTGTGAGCAACATACCCCATGACTACATGCTTGCCACAATCTGTGTCTGTATGGTGTGCAGCAAAAGGATGGCATTGGTCAGGGAGAGGGAAATACCTTCCCTAGCTGTAATTGATTGCATTGCTGCAAAGAATTTTATGGCAGAGTTTATTGAAGGAGGCGAGAAGCCATTTTTGTGATGATTGAAAATTAATAGAAACATGAGGATATAAAGATTACAAGTCTTCAAATGTAAGGGCTGGAGTCAAAGTTTATGCACTTTAGATAATGACTGATCATACATGTGTGTATTGGTAAACAGAGAATAATGAGGAATAATTCATAAAGGGGTAATGATTCAAAGAAAGGTCTCTTCATCAATTGACTATTCCATCTTTAATGGATAAATCCTGCATACGTCCATAATATTCACAGTAAAAAACGTTATATTTAATATCACTCAATCGATCGATCAAAAGCTTTAATCGTAAAATGTTTACAATCTCAAGTAAAGGACTCATCAGGTCTAAATATTTAGCATTAATTTATGATATAATAATTTTTCTGTATGGCTGGCTAAAGCACTTGGTAGGACATTGAGGGATTTGGGTTTGAACCAAGGTCAAGGTGAATAATTTCTACACTGTAAAGTTCCTGTACTTCAGTGCTCATTTGGGTGAAGAGGTTGATCTAAACATGCCATGAGTGGAATTTGAAACACTCTTGCCTCCTCAGGGTGAGGTCTGGGGTATTGTTAACTTTACCAAATGAAGAGCACTTGGAAATTGAAAGCAATTGGCACAAATTATGTCCTGGATACCCTTTCCATAACTGTCCTCATTTGTTTTTTCATATATCCTGGCACCTTGCACTTGTATAATCACTAACACATCATTTTTCATATTCATTGTGGTAATATCTCTTTGCCTGCTCCATGAAAATAGTCAGTGTAAATTTTCCACTTATTTCCACTTTTTATCATGATGACATAAGACATGAATTCTACCACAAAGCAAATCCTGCAGATATTTTTAATACAAAAAAATGTATGTTTTATCGAGCCACAATGAAAACTTTCCTAATGTGATGCTACAAATGATTCAAAACAGTTTTTGAGTTCCACCTTCTCTAAATAATGTTAAGGATTAGTTTATGGATTTAGGTAAGAAAGCACTTGTATTGTGCACATTGTCAGCTAATGGATTTCTTATGCAAAACATCTATGAGGATTTAGTGATGGACTTTTTCTTTGAATGGGCTGGTTGGCAGTATTCTTGTGTCTCTCATCACATGTTAATTGTATAAAACGTAAAGCTTCTTGATATGTGCATGCTTCAACTGAAAAGGTGGTTGCTACTGTAAAATTTCACACCTTATGGCCAATGTCTCGATATATATATATATATATATATATATATATATATATATATATATATATATATATATATATATATATATATATATATATATATATATATATATATATACATATATACATACTACCTTGATCAAAAAGTTCCCGGAATTTATTCAGAAAATTAAAAATACAAGTTTATTCATCTAAATCTATATTGTCCCCTTCAAAGTAATCCCCATCGACTGCAACACACTTATGCCAGCGCTTGATCCAATCCTCGAAACATTTTTTATATTCGGTTTTCGGTATGTCCATCAGTGCTTCCTGCGATTTTTCCATTACTTCCTCTCGGCTGCTAAAACGCGTTCCCCGTAATGGTTTTTTAACTCGATTGAACAGAAAGAAGTCACAGGGAGCCAAATCAGGTGAATTCGGTGGCTGTTGGATGGTATTTGTTGCATTTTTCGTCAAAAAATTACGAATAATGATAGCACTGTGCGACGGTGCGTTATCATTGGTGCAAAATCCACGAGTTTTCTGCCCACATTTCTGGTCTCTTTCGGCGAATTGCTTCACGCAAACGTCTCATAACGCCCAAATAATACTCTTTGTTTACTGTCTGGCCTTCTGGCAAAAATTCATGATGCACTACACCGTTGTAATCCATGAAAACCGTCAGCATTGCCTTCTTTTTTGACTGAAAACGACGTGGTTTTTTTGGTCTCGGCTCATTTGGTGAACGCCATTCACTTGCCTGATGTCTGGATTGCGTGTCGTACTCATAAACCCACGTCTCGTCTCCAGTAATGATCCTTTTGATGAATGTGGGATCGGATTCAGCCTCGCAAATCATGTCTTTTGCGACGTCAACACGGTCTCTTTTTTGCATGAAATTGAGGTCTTTTTGCTGCTACACGACGGAAACCCAAATCATTAACCACAATGTCTTGGGCGGATCCATAGGCAATGTTCAAGTCCTCCGCTATTTCTCTGATGGTTAATTTGCGGTTATTGACCAACATTTCTTTTACTTTATCAATTTTTTCACCGACTTTCGATGTCGATGGTCTGCCACTGCGTTCATCATCTTCGATTGACTCACGACCGCTCGTGCCACTGGTAAACGACCGTTTTTTTTTAGAGAATCGTTGCCGAAACACTTTTCCAACATTTCCAACGTCCGTGCGCCACTAAATCCGTTTTTTACGCAAAATTTAATACAAGTTCGTTGTTGCAAATTTAAATCCATTTCTGAAATTGTAAAAAATCGCCAACACACACAGAGATAGATGTACTCTTGGCTACGTAACTTTTGCAAATGTCAAGTTATGACACTAAGATTTAAAGGGAATATCAACAACAGATGTACCAATTTAACAAAAAAAAAACAGAACTCAAATCGGAACGATGGGAGCGCCACACGGTGGTTATTCCGGGAACTTTTTGATCAAGGTAGTATATAACAAAATGGTTTTTAATTTATGTCCTAAAGCCTACATTTAGGGTTTGATTTCCATGAATTATTAACAGTTTGAATTCTTAGATGATATTATTGATGATCAATTGTCTACTGAGGGAGCAATTTAAACCTCTACTTCTCCATCCTCACAGGTGTGAAAACGGTGTTTTTAAAGATTTGGGAGAAACATGAAGGCATATTTGATTGGCTTCCTCCTAGGCTTCTGTTTCCTTCTGCCAGTCCAAGTCAGTGCTGGGACAAGATTTTTCAATCTTGACCAAATAGATGATGGAGGTAATTGCTACAAATAATTAATATTTTGAACTAAAAAGATAAATAAATGCTCCTTTATAATAAATATACTACATTATATATTTCCTATTAAATTCTGGCCTTCTTCTCTGAACTTATTTAAGAAAAAACGTAATATCTACTTTAAATCTCAAATGTTACCTCTATTATATGCCAAACAACATGGAGACGTAATCATGTCAATATAATTTATTTTACTTTTTATATTTGCCAATATATTGATTGCTCTCAGAAATTTAAAAATTTATAATCATCGAGAAAATCCTGTAATCTCTTTCCCTGGTCTGTCTCTCTCTGTTATCCAAAGAGGAAAACTAATTCTCCTTATTTCCATAGCCATGTGTATAAAATTCCCAGCCTTTTTCCATTTATTACCACTATCAGTACCTCTCAATATCTGCCACATCCACTTGTCCTACCTTCTTTTATTTTATCCCAACAACCTTCTCTCTTCTCCTATCATACCTAGAAATTTGTTCAGGTATTTTCATTACCACCCATTTTATTTTTTTCCATTTTTCTCCCATTTAACATCTTGAAAGACTTTCTGTATATGCTCACCATCTTACCTAAATGACTACATTTCTGAGCCATACAACACTATGCGCGATTAAAAATTTTTCTATGTTCTTTTCTATGTATCATAAATTGAAGTGTCTGTCATCACAGCATATCTCTTTGTAAATGCCTCTTTGCCCAACACAATCCTTATTTTAATGTCCCCACCACTCTGCCTGCACTCACTCAAAACACTTTCAAAATAGGTGAACTGGGTTTGTTTTTGCCCTTCAACTTTAATGTTTATCTTAGACTTTCTATTCTTTCATAATCATGATGATGATAACATCTCTCTTCCTACAACATACCTAGACCTTTATCATCTACACCTTTATCAATTGTTTTCCTTCTTGTCCATTTTATTTTCTCAATTTATTTCATATTATTACGAACATTAATACCATCACTTAAAAAGTTCTTTAATGATAAATTTTATAACATTCATGGTTTCATTCCATTCACAATTGCTTAGTAGCTTAAAAGCAATAACTGAATGGCCAATAATCCCATAGTTTCCTATTTACTCTTGTATTTGTCTGCCTTCACAGATACTTAAGTGCTATCATGCACCACTATTCCTCCCGTCAAATTTTGTCACAATCTGCTCTTTCCATAATGTAATGGATAAGCTCCATGATAAATTGAGAGTTGGACTCCTTCACAAATAGAATTTTAAATATATTTTAATTAATTAAAGTGCTCTTAAAAAATTAAATTAAAATTTAAACAAATCCATGTCCCATTAAAAATATCTAGAAATTAGAGGAAGCATTTTAGTGCTATGATGTACAGCTAGCTACCATGAGTTCGTTTCATCGCCAGAGGACTGCATTGTGTGTATAACCCAAACATTAACAAGGTTGGTGTCTGAATAATATATGACTTATGGTTTTTACTTCAAATGCAGGGCATTAACAAAAGAATATTTCAAGATAAAACAATCATCCAAGGGAGAATAAGTTTTGCCTGGGACAGGGGAGGGTAACACTAGAATGGCTCAAGAACAACAAGCCTGATTTATTAACCTTTTCAGCATAGCCTCTGTTTGGCTATTATTTTTAGAATAAATATTCACTCTTAAATTTGAGTGATGCTGGCTAGGCAAGGGTAATGTGTAGGAAATACCATTGTCTTAAATCCTCTTTCACTTTGGGTCACATTATATATTTTTATTTCCAGATCCAGGGACTCCAGGAGCTAAATGTGACAGCGAAGGCTCATGTGATTACCATCTCCATGCTATATGTGACACATCAACATCTATGTGCATATGCTATGATGGATATGTGCTAGAGGGGAACAAATGTGTACCAGGTAAGTACAGTCATAAAATATAAAATATAGAATAGATTAAGTTCATTGTAGAATTATATTTACTCAACAATGATTTTACATAAAATAAAATGCAATCAAAAATTGATGTTAGAATTTCTTGCTTAAAAATAATCTCTACCTGTAAATGGTTCAATTATTTCTATTCGGACATGGGGAACATTGCATCTCTTTCCTACCAGTTATCCAAATGAATATAACTTATCCCATCCTCCCTCTATCCCCTCTCCTTCCTTACATCACCAAACACTCAGATTCCTCTCCACTTCCCGGCAATCAGTTGTGTATTCATTTGATGACCATACTTTGTCTGAGGAAGATAACTTTACCATATTAACAAAAAAATTAAGATGACCCTCCAAAGGGACAGAAAAAGTATCATAGTTTTAGGACTATGGTATAAAAGAATATCAGCCATATTACTCCACTTGATTTCTAGATAATTGTGTGAAAATACATTTCAACTAAGGCTAGATCTTATGCTATTCAAAATTCAGACTTCAATTAAAAGGGGGACATGTAGCAAGAGTGGTACAGAGCACCCTGGGACTATTTCCATTATCATTTATTGGTGTGCTTCATAGCAATGTTCTTAGGTGAATGAAAGGCAAGAAAAAGAAATGAGAAATCAAGATTTATATCACTTCAGATGGTGGTGGTAGTCCAGTGGATAGTTTACTGGGCCACTAAACTGAATCTGTAGCTGAGGGTGTTGGTTCAATTCCCTAGGGTGCCTCTGGAGAAACCTTATCTTCAAACATGCTTCATGATTTTTGACCACCAGATCTTCCTGGGTAGTCATAGGTGGCACTGGGAAAGGAACTAGCCCCCCTACCTTGAAATGTGAATTATACACACTGCTGAGCTTATGTGTTCTCTACTCTAACCTATCAAACCAATTTTGTGGTTTGATAACTGAGGTGGATGAATTGGAAAACCTATTAGGATAATTTAGCTTACTCATCAGTACAAAATATATTTTTATTGAGTGAATATGGCATCACTGGAATTAATGGTAAGCCCTGAGACATGGTTAAAATTATTCATTTTGATGGAAAACATTTGTTAATTTTCCACACTTCTTCATAGTAATATTTTAAAGATTTTGACCATTTCCTAATGTTTTCAAATGAGAGGCATGATATGAGCTGATAGGAGAACTATAATGCATGAAAATTTTCTCCATAAAACAATATTATATGTTTCTAACACTCGTCTATGATTCCTATGCACCTATGCACCCAGAATAGAGATATTATTATTTGGACAACATATATTCATTGAAAACCTTAAGTGGCAGGAAGAGGAAGGCAGGTTCCCTTATATTATGTTAATGTGTGAAACCTAGATGCTGTGCAGGTCTTAATATTGTGTGCTAGCTCTGCACTCTCCTATCAAATAAAACCAACATTCCATTTTGCTGCTGTTTGTTAGCTAGCTGACTGTATGACAATATTCAAATCTGGCTTTTTCATCAACAAGGATACCATTATTCCTCTTTCATCTATCCTCAATCTAAAATGGTGAAAAAACATAAACTCATAAACTGCATAGTAAAGAGTGAGACGGTATTAATATTCTGCCACAGCGGAATTCTTTCAGGTTTTTAATTGATTAATGGTAACATCACAGATCATGATGGTGTTCCAGGATCACCCTGCAACCAAACATGCAACCTCATTTTTTATATGACATGCAACCTCACAAGACACAAATGCAACTGTGAACATGGATATGAGCAAATGGGAAATAAATGCATATTCAGTGAGTAGGGAAATGTAATGAACATTATAAGTAAAGCCAGGGTACTGATGTGTTTGATCCCAAGTATCATATTTCCATCCTGCAAGCTCTGCTATTTACATATCCTCAGGCCAAATGTGATTCCGGTAAATCTGAAATTCTAATTTTCAATCCATCTCTTGATTTCCAAAGATACAAGTGCATCCTTCATATCCTTGATTGAATTACACTAAAAAGGTCCCTTATGATGTATAGATAGATTTATTTGCCATAGAATAATACATAATTGTATGGACTTTGTTGAGATTCAATTACATTTATAGGTGCATTAACATGTACACAATTCATAGGAATAATAATGTACATGAAATATGCGAGTATCAAAGATTTAAAAAACAGATTACCCTGCATTGGCTCTTTTGATGTACTCTTGGACACTATAAAAAACATTATTTACAAAGAAATCTTTTCACATTTTCTTGAATTTATTTTCTCAGGAAGTATTTCTTTAAACTCTTCAGGAAGCCAATTAAACAATTATGTTGAACACCTACAAAAATTCAGACCTTACCTAGCTATACAGAATTCAGAATATAAATATTAAAAATAGGAAGCAATGTTGGCATGTAGATATGTTCCTTCCATTTTTAACCAATATGAAGGATTAATCTGCCACAGCAGAATTATTTCAGGGTGCATTTTATTTGGTAATTGGTAATATTTTTTCTTTTTGTCAACAGATAATGATGGTATTCCAGGGTCCTTCTGCAACCATACATGCAACCACACCCTTCATACCACATGCAATCTCACAAGCAACACATGCAACTGCGAAGAGGGATATCAGCAAATGGAGAATGAATGTATACCAGGTGAGTTGGGAAATGTAATTCCATGATTTTTTGACCTTGATCTAAGTTGCTGAGGAAATATCAACTCATTTATTGTGTAGTACAAATTAGGTAGGCATTATCATTCTGCCACTTCAGAATTCTTTCAGGATGCATTTTGTTTGGTAATTGGTAATATTTTTTTTGTCCACAGGTAATGATGGTATTCCAGGGTCCTTCTGCAACCATACATGTAACTACACCCTTCATACCACATGCAATCTCACAAGCAACATATGCAACTGTGAAGAGGGATATCAGGAAATGGGGAATGAATGTATACCAGGTGAGTTGGGAAATGTAATTAACATTAAAGTATAGCCAGTGCACTTATGCATTTTAACCTAAGTATCGCATTTCCCTTCTGAAAGCTATATTATACACTGTATAGGTATTCAGTGCACCTGACATTCAAATACTCAAATCCTGTTTTCATGCAGTGACAGAGACAAAATACCCCTGAGTTCTTGAGAGCCAACCTTGAAATTCTTGATTGAAATGCACCAGAAGGGCTCCTTACCTATACATGACAAAATGTCATACAAATGGAAGAACCAAATTATTTTTACATGCCACAATCTGTGAAATTTGGTGATAATTTGATTCGAACATTAAATATAAAATTTTTGACATAACAAAACTTAAAATAAAAATTCAAAAACAAGTCAAAACATAAAATTGCTCCATTATTTTTTAATTATGGAATTTTGATTTAGTATAAGAAATAAGAGCTATAGATTTTGAATGGTATAATTCCCAGAATGAAATAATTCATAATTCAATTGCATCTAAAAATAAAAACAAGACCATGCTTTCAATTTCCAGTATAAGTATCATCATCGCCATCAAGATCATTAGTTCAACAAATTTTTTTTGTATTTCTAATGTCTTTATCAGAATGGAATCAGGGTCAGATGACAAACCACAAACAATCAGGCCTACCTGATTGTTTGTCAAAATTTGTTTCTTTCAAAATACTTTTAAAATATCAATTAGTAACAATTTCCCAGGTAAATTCATGCAAATTATTATGTTTCCATTTCATAAGGAAACTGGCAGAATGTTCACACAGCTGAGAACATGTGACAAATGGTAAACTGGTGCTTCATATGATTTCATTTCAGTGGGTACTTGGAAAGTTATACACCTAATGTTCATGCATCATGAGTGATTCCTATGATTTAATATAAAATATGGAAGCTTTTAAATCTGGTTAAAACAACAGGGAACCAGAGAAATAATGCAAAATTTCAATACAAATCATACATACATATAAAAAATTATACAAAAATTCCTAAAGTGGGACTAATATGGTAATTGAAGTGAGTATTTATTTAATGCTTCAATTTTCAATCTTTTAATTAGGACTGTGATTTTAAAAATGATTCTTTCAATTTTTATTTCACATTTTTTGTGATACCAGAATTTTTTTGTAATGCAAGAATTCAATATTTGGGCACATCAGAGAAATAAAAAAGAACATAAACACAGTGGTCAACCTGAAGGCCGGTTTGGTTAGGTAATAGTAGAATTCACCTAGTATTAAACCTAATGGCATATGAAATTCACACATCAGGGGAGGGGTGTTCCTTTCCCTGTGCCGGTTATGGTTTCCAAGGATGATATGGTACCTGAAAAATCGCTCAGCTTGGATGGAGCTGAGGGTGCCCAGAGAGAGTTTCGTAGGAATCAAACCTGAGCTCTTCAGTCAGTAGTCCAATGCTCTACCCCTAGACTACTGTGACCCACATCAGAGAAACAACTAAGTTAATTAGTATCATTCTTAAGCATAGAATTCTTTATGGCTGTCAATATACTTATGTCTTCCTCCTAATTCAGTAAGAATATGTTACATAATAAATTGCATGATAAAACTTGGGTGACCTTCATATTCCATTCAAACAAAATTTTTTTTCATCTCCAAATTCTTTGGTTTTTCGTAATACATTTAATTTCTATCTTCAGATAGTGCCGGAGCCCCAGGAACCAATTGTAGCTATGAGTGCAACCACTACCTTCATACAATATGCAATTTAACAAGCCACATATGCACCTGTGAGGAAGGTTATGAGCAGATGGGAGATGAATGCAAAGCAGGTGAGTTGGAAAAATATAATGAAAATTGTAAGTAAAAGCTTATGAAATTTTTATACGAGGGTCATCCGGAAAGTAGTACCCGTTCGTGAAATAAAGACACAAAAGTAAATATTAACAAACATAAAAAATTTTATTTGAAAGAGGATACTTTAAACTACTTCTCAACATAATCTCCAAGCAAATTAAGGCATTTGTCATAACGTGTGACAAGTTTCTGTATTCCTGCTGCATAGTCCTTCGCCGCCAGCTCATTGAGATACGCGAGGGACCCATCTTGCACAAATTTTTGCATAATGCAGATGGTGTTTAACAATTTCATGAACAATTGTTCGAGAAACATTGGGAAAATGCTCACAGATGTCATCAATTGTGACGCGCCGATCGTTCCTCACGAATTCGTCAACTGAGCTCACCAGTTGGTCTGTAATGACAGACGGTCTCCCCGAACGCTCATCGTCGTGTGTGTTCCCCCTCCCCATGTTGAAGTTGCGACACCACCGCCGAACAGACGACTCGTCCATTACATTGTCTCCATACACCTCCTTTAATTGGCGATGAATATCACATGGGCGAACGTTTCTTGCATTGAGGAATTTAATCACTGCCCTCACTTCACAACTGGCGGCGTTCTCAATTTTTTTAAACATTGTAAACAATCACAGAAACAACACAGGCAATGCTAGCGTCACGCAACTTGGCTCAGAGAAGGCAGACAAGCCACTGAAGCTATCTGACCTCGTCCAGCGGCTACTCGCGTCGTCAGCACTTCATGCGGCACGAACGGGTACTACTTTCCGGATGACCCTTGTATATATAGAAGAACTTAAATATATAGAAGAACTTTTCTCTCCACAAAGTTCTTCTATATATTTCTATTGCTTGTGTATGATTCCAGTACACCTAAAAAGAATTTTCCATTCTTAATTTTTATCATTGACAATGATGAATTGCCTCAATAAACCAAAACCCATCCTGGAAATACTTGATTAAATCACACCAAAACGGTCCCTTACCATTACAAGATATTACGTTATACACTCGTACATGGAAGAATTCAGACCTTACCTAGCTTTGCAGAATGTAGAATGTAAAAATTACAAATAGAGAATAACGATGAAATGAAAATTCATTCCTTTAATTTTTTAATTAATATTAAGGTTTAAAGAATACTAGGCTCTATATTGTACTTTGTACAGCTGGGCACCAAGTGTACGTGTCTCATGATTGATTTTAGCGTCAATGTTTAACATTTAAATTGAATAAATCTGATGCTGTTAAAAGCAAGAGGATCCCTGAGAAATATTTTGAAATTTACATACACACCCTACACCAACACAAATGGAACAAATGTACCCAAATCCATCAGATAGCATCAAGAAATAGAAAAGGCAAGTTTTCACATGTTTTGGATCAAAGAAAACACCAAAAAATGGGCAATCAACTGAAAACCTGGGTAATTAAGTGTAATACCTCAATAATATTTGGCCCAAATGATAAAATATTTTTCAAAATCTATTTGGGAGGTCATACCGCCAGACTGATATGTATATATCCATTATTGATCATTGGAAAAAATGAAAAACAATCAGAATTATTTTGCTTGAGCTGTGTTCTATCATGGAATTTGAGCAGTTGATCATGTAAGAGACAAAGCTGCTGGCAATGTTGCAGTATTGCAGTGTCGATCTGGGTGGATGGTACTTATTAGAAACCTTTACGTGAATTAGATACAATAAGGGAGGGTATCAGAAAGAGAATAAGGATGGAAAGTAATAAAAAAGGGGAGCAAGGCAGTGTCTCATGTTTGCTCCCTTGAGGGAAATTTAATTTTAATGCCAAAGAAATGTTGAGGGTGGAATTCTTAGGATAAACAAGGTTATGAAATCAGTAATATTTTCTAATTCAAATAAATATGGGAAATGCCATGATAGTTGCTTTAACAGAGTCATCCACTGATGGGTACTGAAATTCAGGTGAAAGTGTAAAAATCATACACCTTGACTGGGATTCACACTCAGACACCTTGCTATCTTGCATTTAGTAATTAATTGCATTAAAATTTGGACCATTGATGAATCATGCTTTACTTTTCAACTCACAGGACTTCACAGCAACTGCACAGGTTATAATAACTCCTGTTTTGATGAGTTTGCCACATGTGAAGACAACACATGTGTCTGTATGCAGAATTACACTGAAAAGGAAGGAAAATGTGCAGCCGGTAAGTTAACAGAGGAGCATGCACACTTTCTAGTTTACATTATTTTGAATTTTGCCACAATTCCTGGTCTATGCCTTGTATGGAAAATCTCTCTGGGCACCGACAGCTCCACCCAAGCTATGTGATTTTTCCGGTACCAGATCTTCCTGGGAAACCATAACCGGCACAGGGAAAGGAACTGGCCCCCCTACCCTGATGTGTGAATTTCACATGCCGCTGGGCTTAGTATTTGGTGAAATCTACCATCCCCTACCAAACCGACCTTCGGGTTGATCACTGTGTTTATGATATCTTTCAGCATTTTTATCCTTTTATAATATCATTCAATATAGTCCTTCTATGAGTTTCCTGTGTCTGTATTTTCCATCAATATAGTTTCATTTGCATCTATGATATTATTGGCCTTTGTTTTTCTCTATCTTATTTGATTTTTTATATTTGATCTTTTGGTGCTGACTTTTTTCTTATAATCATCAATTTTTTCACAACAGTTTTCAATTCAATTTTCCTTAAATTTATTTGACTCTCAAATGAATTGTTTCCATAAGTTATTTTATTGAGCCTTTTCATCCTCATTTCTTGCATTTTTGTATTTTATCCTTCTTTAATTAACTATCTTACCCGTAAGGCTTTCGAAAATCCCTGGGTATTGCTTCTCTTCTGAGCGAATTGCCCAACTTGGCTAATTCTATAATTGCCTTATTCAGATCAGTCCATCTTCCTTCTGTACTGTTCTCTTTCCCTCTCTCAAATTTTTTTTGACAGCCATGCTGAAATTTTCTCGAGCATATTTTTCCTCTAAAGCTTATGTGTTCCTCTTCATTTTTATTATCTGTATCCTCTTGTATCGCAGAGAGTTACCCATGACAACAACAATGAGGCCTTACTCACACACTTATCCCAGCATCTCTTCCACTTTTCAAAACAATCAGCAAAGTCCTTTTTCATAGTGGTCATCAGCTGCCTTGTCGCATTCTCCTTTATCTCATCAACTGTCAATTGACCAATCTCCAGCTAAGTATGACCCTTTTTAGAAAACCTGGGCCATCATTTATGGTTCAGATCAAGTCACCTGCAACTGCAGCACGAAATTCTTGGCATCGAAGAGATAAAAGAGGATAAGGCAGCTGGAGACCATTCTGAGAAAAGACTTTGCCGATGGTTTTGAAAAGTGGAAGAGCTGCTGGAATAAGTGTTAAGGCTATTTTTCTCAAAAGACTGGCTGGATCCTTTCCAGCCACCTCGTATATTCTTACCAGGGTAGCTTTTGCACTGTTTGACTAAATTCTTATGCATCTTTCTGGCCAGGATGTAGCCGATTAGATATTTGGCTCTGTCTCAAGGCATCTTCCACAGATATCTTCATGCCAAATTTGTTCGAACAGCGTATAAGTCACACTCATATTCTTGTCATTGCAGAACTCTACTAGTACATCTAAATTTGGATTTTTCAGCAGCAGTCAGGACTGCCTCAGGCTGATTCAGTCTTTACCTTCTTCAATCACTACATTCCAGTTGCTCATTGTGATTAGATTCTCTTTTCCTCTCACATAGTTGAAGATTTTATTCTGCTCTTCATTAACTTCATCTATTTCCTCTTTTCTGTGCCCATATGACAGCATATACATCTACACTATCAGTGTATTCATGAGGTCTCCTTAGTTGATCATCAGGATCCTCTTGTTAAACTACCAACATGCTTTTACTCTTTTCCCTCATTCTTTCTTCATTATAATGCCCACACCTACTATATCCTGAGGATATCACTCTTTATCCATTACTTCAGAAATAATCTACCCCAGCCCATTTTATTTCACTAATATGTAATAGATCTAGCTCCAAACTAGCCTCATTATCTTTTAGTTTTCCAGCTTGACAACAACTCCTACCAGCCTCACATGATCTTGACTTTTGGCAAGAATCCTTGATGAAATGGAGATCTTTTGTACTACATATCATGTTTAATTTCTAAACTAGGCCCTTAGGCATAGGATCCCGAATGTTCTAACCAACATGAAATAACACCACCTCTCCTCAGATTGAGTAGTTTCAGGAATGGTGTATAGGAATTCGAACATAATAAAGAAAATATAATAATAATTTTCCACTAGATAAGTTTAATAATGCAATTTTTTCCACTATCTTTTCTGTATTACCTCTACTCAGCTTTTTCATTTGAAAGTAGCCTCAACATTCATTAAATAGGCACTACAAGTTCCTTAATGTAGCTCTGAAATGCCCCTAAAATAATAATACCTATCATGATCCTACGCCAGAACTGGACTGGTTAATTTGCACCGTGAAAATTTTTAACATTTGAAGCTCCATATCTTCCCGAATTTATTTCTGCAGTCCTTCTGGGGCAATAGTTTTGCCTGCCTTCAAGTCAGAATTGGACAATTCTGACCTGAAGATGTTGAATGCAATGCCGGGAAAATTGTCATCACAGAAAGATTGACCTTTGCCAAAGAAGTCGAGGGAGATGTAGATTTTACACAATATCTCATTGTGAAAGCCATCACAAGGAAATTAAAATAAGATCATGTTTTCATGCGGTTTCATCATGTTTCAAGTGCCTGAATGCTTTTTGTTTCAGCATTGGGATGGGAATGCACACCATCTTCAGGGTGTGAGGACCCATTGGCAGAGTGCAGGCTGACTGAATATGGGGTGTACATATGCCAGTGCCCCAAGGGCTATGAGAGCAATGGGGAGGAATGCAAGAGACATGTGATTCATATGCACATTCATGAGGTGATAGATAAAGATATTATAATTGAATCTTGAAGTCAAGGAAGTTCACCTCCTCACACACAAAACTGTAAAAAAAGTCCTTGTTTCAAGAGCTAAAGCAATAAAGCACAAGATTGGACTTATATCCTATTACTTATTTTCTCAGGTGCAATGAAAGTAAATATTACTAATAAATGTCTGTAGCACACTATTCAATGAAGTTTTACTTTACCAGGGTTTTTTCCTCAGGCTGAGTATCTCCGTTCTTGAAAACTTGGAAAAGCAATGGTTTTAGTCGGAAAAACTTTAAATTACAGAGAATCGACATGTTTTTGGCAAATTAAGTACCCATATGATAAAATGGTATTTTCACTGTCCCATCATAATACATCATCATCTACTTTATAATATCCTACTCAAATAAAATTAACCCTAAGAAAATATACTCCTTTTGTTTTCTAACTTACGCTAAAGAGCAGAAATTGAATACAGTGAAGTAATACTTTTAAAAAGACCATTATTGCTGCCTATGTGTGGCAAACTGCAATGACCTTAAATGTTCACATTAAAAGGAAAGAACTTTTTAGGATGTGAGAATGCTTTTATATCAATCATGAAGTTAGATGATGTTTGGTAAAAAATAGCACTCCGAACAGCACCATTTTACTGTCAGTGCGGTTCACCTGATGCCAGGTATGAATGCAGGTACGTGGTATTAACACAAATACTACACTAGAACAAATGCATACATGAAGTTGAATTCCTATACTTTTTAGTGATTTCTAAATTTAAATTCAATAGGGTACCTTGGTATGGAAGTTGTTCTGTCTTGTGTGCATGCCTCTAAATAATTATTTCCAGACTCAAGTATTTGATATACATCTCGCTTATTGAAATAATTGGTGTAATATTTAAGTCCAGGTACTCAGTGCCCATCGATACCCAGGACATTATTGGATGCATTTGGTTGAAAATATATGAGTATGATTCAATCAATAATCATTATCATCTAAGATGTAATGTTGAGACTTCCCTCAACACCTAGCCTCACGAGGCATGACCATATATTTCTCAGGAGGAGGTGCTTAGGGAAGAGTCATCCCTTCTATACACAGGTTGCCCAAAGAGTCCTCAGTATTTGTGGAAGTATTGCTAGTTTCCATTGCAGTTTCAACACTAGCAATTCTTATTTCTATGCAGTCAAGACTGGAATTAATGACTTTTAGCTGCTTAGACATATCTTGAAGTGATGATGAAAATAGAAATGTAATGAGAAATACATATTAAGGAACAAATTGTATAGCAGAAAATGTGTATGATTAATGAACCAAACAATGCCATGCATAGGAAAGTACTTAATATCAAAGACATCGAAGCAAAACTCATATCACAGAATATGAGTGCAGCCAGGAAATTGAGTCGAAGTGGAAATTTAATGTTCACATTATTGGACATTTTGTACGGTGAGTAGTAAAAATGAATAGTCAAAATTGACATCTACAACAGATGAAGTTAACTAGTGATAACGAGGCAAAATGAACATATAATACTTAATCTGCTTCAGCATCAAAGTTCACAGAAGGGAAAATATTGACTCACATGGGGAACATTTTCTCTTTTAATGCATTTTAACTCACATATATATATATATATATATATATATATATATATATATATATATATATATATATATATATATATATATATATATATATATATATATATATATATATATATATATAGATATATATATATATATATATTCAAACACGAAATCCCGCCAAACGGCGAATTAATACTCATATATACAGAAACATATATAAGGAAAAGGGATAGGAACACGTATAAAGGACGAACACAATAGAGGTGGGGAAGGCGGAATCGAACGGATCACATCCGTTAGTCACATCAGGGGTTAGTCATCACCAACACTTGGTTTAGACACCACAAAAGACGCAGGTATACATGGAAAATGCCAGGTGACTCAGGAAGATATCAGCTAGATTATATCCTGGTTAGACACAGGTTTAGGAATAGTGTGATAAATTCCCACAGCTTCCCGGGAGCGGATGCGGACTCAGACCACAATTTAGTTGTTATGAAATGTAGCGTACGTTTCAAAAATATAAGGCAGGGGCGGCGAGTTAGAAAATGGAATGTAGAAGCGTTAAATGGGTTGAAAAGGAAGGAATACAAACAGGCGGTAGAGAAAATCATGGAGGATGGTAAAGGGCTTAGTACTATCGAAGAAAAATGGGAAATGATCAAGAAGGTGTTGTCTACAGCCGCAAAAGACATTATTGGAACCGTTAACGCTAAAAGGACTAGGAAACCATGGATCACGGATGAGATGATTACAAAGATGGATGAGCGGAGAAAATGGAAGAATATAAATACAGAATTAGGCAAAATGAAGTACAAAGAATTGAACAATAAATTGAGGCGGGCAACGAATAAAGCAAAAGAAGCATGGTGGAAGACGCAGTGCGAGGATATGGAAAGTCTGCAGAGGAAGGGTGAAATCGGTGCGCTGTACAGCAAAGTTAAATCGTTATCGGGAAGTAAGAAAGGAAGAGCTATGCTAACAGTTAGAGATAAGGCGGGTAAGGTAATAGTTGACGCAGGAAAGATCCAAGAGAGATGGAAGGAGTATATAGAAGAACTGTATGGTAAAGAACTCAGACCAACAAAGTTAGACATTGAAAAAGAAAATGACGTAGAGGAGGACAGCTTAGGTCCAGGCATACTAGACCATGAGATAGAAAGGACACTAAGGGAGATGAAACTAAATAAGGCCGTGGGGGTAGATAACATTCCCGTGGAACTTTTAAAATGCTTAGGAAAATGTGGGAGGAAGAGGCTATATGGGCTGATCCGTAGTATTTATTCTGGCCGGAAGACTTTGTGAGATCAGTTTTAGTTCCTATTCCGAAAAAGGTAAAGGCCACGTCATGTGAGGACTATAGGACAATTAGTTTGATATCCCACGCAGCTAAAGTTGTTCTCAGGATCATAAACAAAAGGATAGAGAGTAGGGCAAATGATTACTTAGGGGATGATCAGTTTGGGTTTAGGAAGGGGAGAGGTACGCGTGATGCCATTGCCGTAATGAGATTATTAATCGAGAGGAATATAGAACACAACCAGGAGGTATTTGCCTGTTTCGTAGATTTCGAAAAAGCGTTTGATAGGGTGAATTGGGAAAAACTAATGAGTATTCTGCAGAAAATAGGAATAGATTGGAGGGAAAGTAGGCTAATCCGCAACCTGTACATGTCTCAGACTGCTCAGGTGCGGGTGAGAAACGGGGAGTCAGGATGGGCAGTGTTAGGAAGGGGTGTGAGGCAGGGTTGCCCATTATCACCGTTGCTGTTCAACCTGTATGCAGAGGAAATGATTAAAGAGGCATGGGAAGAACTCGAGGTAGGAATGAAAGTGGGTGGGGAATTCGTAAAATCAGTTAGGTTTGCTGATGACCAAGCTTTAGTATGTCAGTCAGCCAAGGGGCTGCAAGCATTGCTGAGTGAATTGGAAATTCAGTGCGACAGGTATGGGATGAGAATCAATATTAAGAAAACAAAGGTTATGCGATTTTCTAGAAAGAAAAAGGCCAAGCTTAACATTAAAATAGGAGGGCAAAAACTAGAGCAGGTAGAGCAGTTTACGTATCTCGGTAGTGTTTTGGACCAACACGGTCAAAGTAGTAGGGACGTAAGGAGAAGAATTGCGCTAGGCAAAGAGGCTTTCACAAGGAGGAGGGAGTTGATGACGGGGACTTTGAGTAAGGATGTTAAGAAAAGACTCGTAAAAACTTTGATATGGAGCGTAGCTATGTACAGTGCGGAAACGTGGTCATTGAAGCAGGAGGATAGACGTAGACTGGAGGCTTTTGAAATGTGGGTGTGGAGAAGAATGGAGAAGGTGAAATGGACAGAGAAGAAAACAAATGAGGAAGTACTTGGTATGGTGGGAGAAGAGAGGGGTTTGTTGGGAGAAATCCTGTGGAGGCAGGAAAAGTGGATGAAGGGGGTATTGACCGGCAGTGGGATGTTGAAGACTGTGATAGAGGGTAGAATGTTGGGCAAAAGAGGAAAGGGAAGGAACAGGATAGGGATGTTGGACGGGATGAAGGGAGGAAGAAAGTACTCAGAGATGAAGAGGGACCTGATATAGAGTAGGATGATGGATTTTGTGTTTTGTTAGGAGTAATAAAATATTTGTTTGGTAGTTGTGTCCATCCAAAAACCTACCTTAACCGGTAGATTACCTTAAAAAAAAAAAAAATATATATATATATATATATATATAGCTGATAATTTCATGAATTCTCTTTGCTTAATCACCATCTGTGAATGAACGTGCACTGCTACCACTTGGTGTTGAACATGGGAAATATAAGGAATCGTCATAGCAGCTCTGATGCCACAAATTGGAGTGTTGTGGGGGTTCAAATAACACATATTTACAAATTGAAGTTAAAGCCATAGCCACCATGATCTATGCCACATAAAGGCTTACAATTTAGTTTAAATATTCACTACCATTCACTAGACTGGCAGCTGTTTTAAGAATGTCATCTAGAGTATTAAGCATTCAAAGACAAAATAACCAAGTCATATCATGACCCTACTTTAAGACAAGAAGAGCAACATACAGGGTCGCACCCAAAAGTGGTAGGACTGATTTTCTCTGGCGCGAACGGAGCGGTGGAGGGGGGTCTGCCTGGCAAGGTAAGGTGGAGGGGGCTCTTAGTAACAGACCGGCACCAATCTCAGTCGCCTGCGGGCTGTCGTTGAGTGAGGACACCGTTTTTAGTGAAGCAAGTTTTTTGTCTGCGCTGAAAAACAAAATGAATCTGAATTTAGAGCAACGTTATTCCGTGAAGTTTTGTGCGAAACTCGGGAAGACGGCAACTGAGACCCTCGATATGATCAAGCAGGCTTATGGAGACACTGCCTTAAGCCGTTCCACAGTATTTGAGTGGCACAAGTTGTTTAAAGAGGGTAGGGAGCTCATTGATGACGACCATCGCTCCGGATGGCCATCGACGGCAAGAACTGACACGAATGTGGACAGAGTGAGGACACTGCTGAACACAGACCGACGCTTAACCAGTGAAGAAATTGCACACCAGTTGGGTCTGTCTGCATCCAACGTCCAACGCATTATTTCACAGGATTTGGCCATGCGCAAGGTGTGCGCGAAGATGGTGCCAAAAATCGTGCCATGGCGCACTCGTCGTCAGACAGCTCCTGGCCAAATACGGCATTGCCACGTTGCCGCACCCGCCCTATTCTCCCGATCTGGCACCACCGGACTTCTTCTTCTTCCCCCTGATGAAAAGACAGCTCAAGGGATGACGTTTTGACTCGATAAAGGCCGTTCAAGAGGCTTTGACGAGGGTCATCAACGGCATCCCCAAAGAAAATTTCCAGCGGGCGTACGGGGAATGGGAGCAACGTTATACTAAGTGTGTAGCAGCTCAAGGAGCACACTTTGAAGATTATAAAGTTGATGTAAGTATATCGTCAATAAATTCTTGTAAAAAAATCAGTCCTACCACTTTTGGGTGCGACCCTGTATACCCCTGCCAACAAGAAAATAAAATTATGAATGTATCACAGGAAATACCTCGTTAATGAAGTAGTCAAGGTGCTCGACGAACAACTGCCTTTAAGTAACTCAATTTAGTAGGTTTGAAACTTCTTACTTCTTCTATAGCTTTTAGAATTATTTCTTGGGCAAAGCTGAAACAATATCTTGTGATTAGTGAATGAGAATGTTCAAATGTTAACTATAATATCATTTCTGAGTTAACTTTGAGAGTACTTGTACCAAAAGAGGAAGTAATAAAGAAGCACTGTGGGTGCTCAGGAACTGTTGGGTCAACTCCTGAAGAACATACACGATTGATTAGAATCATTCCAAGCACTTTCAAACATAAATTTAGGCTGTGAGTAGGTCATATGCTTCCTTTTTTTTTGGGTAGCATTATTTTGTACCTCTACTCCAATGTTCGGAAAATATGTTATTTCACAATTCAAGCATAACTGCAGCAACTTGGAGGAGGCACTCTGGTATGAGTCACAAGTTAACTTCATATTTACCTTATGCATGGTACATCTATCTCCATTTACTCCAACTTCCAAGTTATTTGTTTTTTACTCTTAAGTTAAATACTTATTGCAGCCAGGATGATGAACATTACATTTTTGTTCAAATACTAAAGCCATTCTAGATAAAACAAATTTATGGTGTTTTGTCTCTGCAGGAGCCATCCGGGAATTCCACAACAAATTACCACCTACAAAAATTACCAAATATTATTAATGAAATTCAAGTGGAAATCATTTAACAAAACAACATGCCCTTAGCCAACTAAACAATTCAACATGTGATGGCAAATGCCAGAACAGAGAGGCATTATTATAATTTTTCCATTGTCGGCAAATCTAAACATATGTATTGCTTGGATTGAGTTACCATATGCCAAAACTGTGATATGCAATATGCTTACAAATATAACCACAGCAGGGAAATTTAAAACAGAAATTAGCTGGCAAACAATCTTCAGGAGTCCTTCTGTGTTATCAGTGATATCAGAATAAAAAGAATTATATTCTTCCAGATATTCTAGTAATTAACACTACATACTAAGGTTGAAAAATTCACATATGATTTTAAGGAAACATGATATATAACTGCCATATCTGCTAATAATAACTGCTCCATGTCATACTACCTAAAGTTTTTGGAAATTAAAGATCTGGGAAATATTAAATTCTATCATTTGTCATGTATTCTAATGTTTATCTTGAGTTGACTAAAAATCATTGTTAAAAATGGGACTCATAACAGAGAAGCAGGAAAAATTAATTAAATTAACCCTTTTTAAACTTACTTTTTACCACTTTTGAAATACTTAATATTTACATTTTTTCAAAAATTTCATGGACGATAGTAAGGCCTGAAAATACTTGAAGCCAGTAAATTCCTATTTTAGATCAGTAAATGCAATTTTGAATAATTTTCTCAAAGCCATGTGAAATGTTTATCATTTATAATTATTTCTAGTAACAGTCTACCAGGTTAGGGTAAGTTTTCAATTGACCACACACTGCACTCCTAAGGACAAAAAAATTCAAAAAACTCCAGACTAAATATTAAAATGACTTGTTTTTAAGCTCTTACTAACTCTACACTGAAATTCCTACAAATACTTCATTTTCATTATTACTTAGGATGACTGGTCTTTAATTCCCTTCTCTATTTTAATTATTCTTTTGCCTATGCAAATCTCCTAATGTCCTTATAACACCCATTCGTATGCATAACATGGAATAAGTATGAAATTAACAGCTACTCCTGCTCCAGTCTGTTCCCTCTCTTTCTTTTATGTTTGAAGTAACCTTTCTTTCATTTGAGAATTCCAGTAACTTTGTTAGGATTTATTTTCCTCCCACACATTTCACACTGATTCTGCGACAGACTCAGCATTGACTGTGATTCCTTGAATAACAGGCAAACTAATATTTGATGACATGAAAATCTGACATCACTTGCCTGCCTACTTTGCTTGTGACCAACGACCACTCCCATGCCAATTTACCATTTTCTAAATGAATATACTGAAAACCATAGATGAGGTTTCATTCTCATGGGTGGTGACATAACATTCCCTGCCCCATGCCCTTATGGTGGCCTGCGGGGTATTAGGTAGATGTACATGACATAAAATCCTGTCATACTCTCCAGCACCATATTCATCAACTTTGCCCCCTCTATTACATGAGAAATAAAAACTTGAGTTCACTTCCCATTTCAGGATCAATGATGCAAGGTTAGTTTCACCAAAACAAGTTTTCATGTTCTACAAAAATTATATATATTGATGCCATTCTAATGCCTTCAGCAAGGAGTTGCTTTCTAAATACAAGGAGAATTAGAAAATGAGGAAAAACACCAAATGAAGTAATTTCAAGATATTAACATAAACTCAAAAATCTTCAAAAACATTCAAAATGACAATCACTGAATAAATAAACTTGGTATTTTTTCACACAAAAACTTTATAATACTAGCGGTTTCAACTCATAGGCGACATCATCATTTATCTGATGATGTCGCCTATGCGTCGAAACCGGCAGCATTATTAGGTTTTTCTGTGAAAAAATACTAAGTTTATTTATTTAGTGATTATGAATTTTCATAGAGTATCAAACCATCAAATTCATCAAAGTGACAATTTTTAAGAATACAAACAATATAAAATGATAAAAAATAACTTGAACTCTTTTTATGGATCGTGAAATTTTAATGAGATTCCATTTTTTCAATAATCATAAGGTATAGAAGTTTTGAGCTCAATTACTCACAGACTTACACACCTATGAACACAATTTTTAACAGTACATAGATCAGAGTAACTTATGAAATGATGATGTGAGAGGTATTGGCTGAGATATAAAGAGATGTGTATTCCTAGAGCCACTGATCTATTTATAAGAGAGAATGTAATCTTTTATAACTTGTCTTCAATCATATTTCGCTGGCTCTAGGAATACACAGATTTTGAAGTAAATAATGTATTACTATTCCTATCCACATGCCCTCCATGGGAATAGCCACTACTGAATCAAACCCTAAAATATACATGTACCATTGGGAACGTATAGTTATCTGAAACAAAATTAACCTTTTTTTTTCACAGTGTGACAAATTTCTCAGTCAAGAACACCCTACTCCAACCCTTGCTGATGGACTATGCCTTGTCAGTGCAAAGCCATTGAAATTGTACTCCCACCAAGCATATGCATGTACTGCTGAAGCGTAGATATTTCCTTTGTGACCAAAACAAGGCACCCAGGCAAAGGGTACCAATCGACCTTCGATCATTTCAATGGGAGAAGAGGAGTAAAAATGCATTCCAAAATCTCTTACATGACCCTCAGTTACTGGAGGAAAAAAATTCCAATTGAAGCCTCCAAAAGAAAACAGTTTTCCTATCACAAATCACACATTGGAATCAGTGATTAGTTCTATTTTGACTGACACATGACATTTTGGGGAGAAGAGATTTTGACTGCAGTTAGAAAAAACTGGATAAAACATCAAACCAAATGAGTGTGTCCTTCAAATCTATGACTCTGTTCTGAAAGGCCACAGCTGTGTAATTACAATCCAAATATTCTCACGTAATATGAGAAACTTACACTCAAAATATGATACATCTGAGAGCAATTTATTTATACACCTTCATTAATACCTAAATATCATGCATACAATTATTATGGTTCAATTCCTGAATTGATGCTGTCTATGAAATGCAACCATCTCATGATACTAACAAATATTACTTTACATTTTAAGATAAATAAAAGAAAAGAACACCAGCAGAAATAGCAGTCTTATCAACAGAATCTACAAGAGCATACTTTCCAAAAATACTAACCAAAACAATGATACCCACTCCTGATACCTTTGACATAAAGCATTTATGTCATATAATGTTTCAAGATGAGAAATTTTGGCAACATTTTTCAAATTCATTGGTCCCTTAACTGTCCACTTCTTAATTATTACCTCATAAACGCATACCCGCAAACATTTTGAATAAACACACACTGATACACTAAGTTATTTAAGCACCAGGGTAGCATTCAATCATCATGTCACAACAATCCAATAATTCAATGAAGGGGAACATCACAGGTAGTTTTATATTACATTTTTTTACTTTTTGACGAGATTTGGAAAAAAATGCTCTCTTTAAGAGTCACTCAATGCACAATATATGCAGTCCTATAATGGAGAATACTTTCATCATTCCTCTTGGGACTAATACAGATTTCTGATTCACCTTTTTAATAAAAATGCACATGGGATTATGACTCTTATCATTGAACTAGAACACTCTTGTCTTCTCACATAGAGCAAAAAACAGTGCACATATCATCACACACACACACACACATATTTGCAGATTAGGAAAGCACTTTCACAAAAAAAAACTTCAATTTAACAAGTCAACATTCAGACAATAAAGCTCAGCTACAGATCCATACATGTACATATATATACAAATTGCACGCCAGGACGAAAGTGTACAATGGATGCAATGTGATTTTTTTTATAAAACTGTCATTACCTTGGAGCTATTACCTCATTTTTTTTAATGTTTTGAATTTTAAATGTGGCACTACTCTCCAAAATTCTGATCACTTTCTTCCTCGTGCTCGTAGCCAAAATATTGCGATATGACGTCTCCTTGACTTCCTGCCATGACTTCCTCGTCTTCCTGTTCCTCATCCTCCCCCTCTTCTTCCTCGTCTTCTTCTTCTTCCTCTTCTTCATCATCTTCTTCTTCTTCTTCTTCTTCTTCCTCTTCCTCACTTGCATGCATCTCTCCCCGCTCCTCCATCAACAGGTCCACCACCTCTCCGTCATCCTCATCCTCTTCTTCCTCCTCCTCCTCCTCATCTTCATCTTCGTCATCATCTTCATTTGCTTCCTGCGCCAAGAGGTAAGCCTTGACAGCAGCTTTTGAGGACACACGAGCACCAGGCACCAAACTATGCCCATCCCCAAGGACGAGCCCCCGGGAAGATGGACCCTGAAAACCACTCGAACATCCACTCGTGCCTTGCTCACTGGTGGAGGCACCAGCGCCAATGGCACCACTTTCCTTTGTCCGGTCCTCCTCCTCCTCCCCTCCCCCCCAGTTCTCCAGGTATCACTTGTCCCACAAACCCACCTCACGCATTCGCGTCTGGAAGTACTTCTCAAGAGCGTTGGCGCAGCGATAATATTCTGTGTCAGGGCTGTTGTAGAGGCGGCAGTTGGTGAAGATTCGCGTCATGTCCGCAATGAACAGCCTCTTCCCAGCCAGGTAATAGCGTGCCCTGAGCCTCTCTCCCATGGTCTTTAGATCTGAAAATGGTCGATGAAATTTTAAGCGGGAGGAGGTAAATTTACTAGATCACAAGAACCTCAATATAGTTTATGTCTGTGAATAAATTAATTTCTCTGATATATTAAGATATTCATTACCCAAAATGAATACAAACTTAAGGTCAATGCAAATTATCAAAGTTGAATTTTGCAAAGAAATTCTTTAGTTTCCCAAGTCTAAGCATTTATTTTAGAAAATGAAATCAGTGGGGAGTTGTGTACAGTTGAAACCTTTCCTATCTTTCCTGCGATTTCCAATACATCAGCCTTTTTTTTAATAACTTCCAGTTCCCATGATTATACTATGCCAGAATATTTGATCCATTATTTTTTCACAGCTCATAAAACTCTAAATGCCACACATTTAAATGTGCTGCCAAGGACTAGAAATTAATTTAAATAAAATATGGTATAGTAAGTTTAACTGTTAACTGAATAGAAATATTTAATTTGTAAACAGTCTCTGGTACAAATAACAATGGTGTAGCACACTTGTGCCAGGTGTAATAAAATTCCTATTCCTAGATATTTTTCTAACAGGTTAAAATGATAAGTTATATACAGAAGAAATGAAATATAATCTTTGCTGTTACAATTCTAATGAATTTTTTTTTCAAGTAAAGCTTCAAAAATTGAATCTAGTTCATTAACAAAACGTTTTCACAGGAAAATAATGAGTACACTTTCTAGCAAATATTTAGCACTGTTTTGGAAACTTTACCATGCTTACCGGCACAATGAAGGACAAGGAGAAATGATTATATGGGGGGACAATGCAAAATATTAAGGTGACTTCAACAGTAAAAATCTCATACCAAGTACGAAAATTAGGTCAAAAATATCAAAAAAGAATTGCTGGGAAACCCGGTCATAAAACACCTAAGGGTACAAAATATCATTAATCTTTTGCCAAGTATTTTTTTGTAAATTCTAACCCAAAAAATCACAGTGCATCTTATGGCCCAGGAAATATGGTACGAGTAATTTCATTTATAGGGGTACATGTAAAACCTTATGGGTAATCATGCAGTTTAAATCAATTATTTAAGTCACTTATGCATTTGGCAAAAACCACTGGTTCTTTTGCCACATCACCATTCTCCTGAGGATAATACTGACAACCAAGTGTGAAGGAGTGAGAAAAAGTTTCATTTTGTTTCCAAGAATAAAGTTTCAAGTCAAAGTATATTTCCCATTGTACTACAATGAAACAAAATACCAACCCCCTATCTGTGTTCTGCTCCAGGTCAAAATGAAACTCATTCATTCTGTAGCAACTACCACCCCTGATTCGGACTGAAACCAATGCTTTCCTCCCAAATTTCAAACATGGCTCTTGTTACAGTCAAGCCTCATTAATTTGTACCCCTTGAAAGAAGATATGGTTTCATTGAAGTGAGTAAGAAAACCGGTTGAAGGGGCAGATATTTGTTCAAACCTCATTCTAATCAAAATTCTAACTGAACAAATATAATAAGGTGGTATACATTTATATTGGAATCTTGATTTGTATTTGTGATATCATAAAATTCCCCTAAAGAAATTATGTATTTACAAGGATTTACTGAGTATGTAGTTTCGTTTCTGTCTACTTAAAACGTGAATAAACATTAAATTATAGATCATTAAATAATGATTCCAAGGCACTTGTATGAATTATTAATTCATACCATGAAATTATTTAAATTTAAATATTTCTTCATCTAATGTATGAAGAATATTGGTCACTTTCTGTGATTACTTTATTTGCTAAAAAATTTAGATATGTAATTAGCCACAAATAAAATTATTCATTCACAAAATATAATGTTTGTGGGAAATTGAATATCTATAGTTTTAGCAAATATTTATGAATTCCAGTCAATGTTCCCCATGTCTTTAGAATATGAGATTATTTTATTTTAAGTCATCCAATTAAAAAGATATGTACTTTGAGCTTAAAGCTTTCAAGTCACTTGAGAGTGAGCATTAAAATTCCTATGATTACCTCCTGGGCAGTCTGCATCAATATCATACACCAATAAAAAACAAAGCTCAATCTTATTTATCAAGAGGCCACATATCATTAAATGAGAAATGCTTTTCAGCTGAATTGTTTTCTATCTTCAACTATGTAATGGGCAGGAGAGACAAGTTCATGAGAACAGAATATAAACTCAAACCTTTACTAAGTTTGACAAAACTGAACTGAATTCATAAATCTATAATTCACTAGAAGTTCACTTACCCATTGGGTATTTAATGTGATCATAGTAGTCTGGTACATCATTTTTGTCAACTGGTTTCAGGAAGGGCCATGCAGCACTGTGATTTTTCACCTTTTGAGGAAAGAACTTTTCTTAATAGAAAATCTCTCACAACAAACAACAATACAAGACCTTATGAAAAAGTATCCAATTAATTACATTTCCCATTCATCATTCATTTAATTGACTACCCATACAGAAACATGATATTTTCCACATTAAATTACTATACCAAACCATGGTAAAAAATAAATAAAATCTCCTTACAAAAATTACTTTCATTCATTTTTTAAACATGCTGTGTATTAGGATATGCACACATTTTTTGATAAAAAAGGAATGCAGTAGTAAATAAAAACTCATCTCAAATAATAAGGATTCATAACAGTAAGCATGTCACTACCATGAGAGTATATGTTTATGATCACTGTTGGAAAAGACTGAGGTTCATTTCTGCTACCTATGTTAGCCTGGTAGTGCTCGTCTGCCAATTGAAAGGTCATAGGTCTCCATCCAAGCCAGGGCATGAATGTTGTGCATATGCTGGCCGTGTGGCCCTTAAAAATACTACATGCATGAAACAGCTTCCAACATGTTTTGATGTAATACCTTTATGGTAAACACAACTAAATTTGTAATTCCACCTCAATATGCTTTGTTATAAGATCTTGGTTTGCTCACTGAGCTTAATCATCAGATAAGCTTCCAATAATATTTCCAGGTACAATGACCTTGCGCTGCTTTTAAAAGGGATAGAGGAAAAGGACAATAAACTGTACATATGTAAACATGAAGTACATTATAATTTGCAAGAACTAGAAGCAAATTGTTTTTTAAAGTGAAACAAAAAGCTTATCTTGCTGCATTTGATCAATTGCAAGGTTTCCTTTGGGAACAGGTTCTGGTGAGATAACATGTACATCGAAAGAAATTTGTGTGATCCTCATCTGCACTAAAAATTTCTCAAATGTATAGCCTGGCTGATATTAGTCAAGGATATCTGCATTCAATAACGCTTGATTCTTCATCCTGTTGGATTAAGTACCCCAATTAATGCAATACTCTATCTTATTTTATTTTAACACAGAACAAACAGCATAGAAGCTCCAACTGATGAGAGCCAGTTTTTCATGATTCCCCACGAACATTATATAAGATCTGTATAAATAGTAACGGGAAAAGTTTTGGTAAAATGGATTTATTTTAGATATTGCTACAATGCCTCAAAATTCTTCGAAGTACATCCCTTAAGCATCGACACACTTTTGCCAGTGGCTTTTCCATGACTTGAAGGCTTCCTGTTAAGTGGATTCTGAAATATCCTAAAGGGTACTTGTGCAAGCTTCTTTGAGGTCCTATGGTGGAGTTCTTTTAGGGAGGATTTCACTTTTGGAAATAGGAAATAGTCTGCTGGTGCCAAGTCCAGACTGTAGGGGGTTTATGGAATCGTTTCGATGCCGTTTTTTCATCAGGTAGTCTGTTACCTTGGACTAGGTGTGGCTGGGTACCTTCGGGACGAGTTTAGCGCTGATCTATCGCAAGGCCAAATTTTTAGTGATAATAGTGTCCACTATCATCTTGTCAATGCCAATATGATCAGAGATAATGTGCTTACTTAACCGCCAATCTGAATTCAGCACTTTATGCTCATGTTTTTGTCGGTTCTTGATGTCAACGGCTGCTCAGCGCACTGCTCGTCCTCCACACCCTCTTGGCCATCTTTGAAGAGCTTGTGCCACTCAAATCCAGCAGTTTGTGAAATACTTTCATCCTTGAACACTTAGCCAGTCATGCCCAACATCTCCGTGGCCAATTTACCCAGTCTGACAGAAAAATTTGATGGCAGGCTGCCGTTCAATCGTTCACTACATTTTGCGCTCGTAATGAATCACTCGGCAAGGGTCCATTAAAAACATGATCTAATCTGAATTAACCCTCACAGGCGAGTGCTTGAGGCATGTTGAAGATCAGAGCCTTCACCACCAAACCTGTGTACTACAACGTACAGTCACATTAGAAAAAATTTCTTCCCACTACTTTTTATCTCATCTTTTATCTTATCTTTTATATCATGTATTTAGAATATTTTAGGAAATTTAATTATTTTCTTAAGTTTAAAGTCGAGCGTTTGAGGCCAATTAGGGGATGAATTTGCTGCCATCTATCAAACAATGGTGAAACAAATTTCAGACTGATATAAAGGTTAGTTTGGATTTGGCAGCCATTCAAGTAAGGCGTGTTTCGTGATTTTTGCTATGATGGAAAAAGAGCAGTATTGTTCAGTAATTCGCTTTTTGTTTTTGGATGGGAAGAAATGCGAAGAGATAAAAGCAAAGTTGGATGCTGTTTATGGGGACACTTCCCCATCCATGACAACACTTAGATATTGGTTCAACGAATTTAAAAGTGGGCAAACATCTGTTTTTGATGAGGAGCGACCAGGACGCCTGGCAGATGTGGTTACCGAGGAAATCATTCAAAAAGTCCACGCCATGATTCTCCCTGATCGACGAACGAAAGTGCACGAAGTAGCAGAGGCTGCGGGTGTGTCGACCGGAATGGCAATTAATATTTTACATGATAAGTTGGCGATGAAAAAATTGTCGGCCCGATGGTTGCCGCGATTGCTCACGGTGGACAACAAGCTAATCCGGAGTTGTCGCCGCCAAACTGCATGAGCTACGTTATAAATTGCTGCCACACCCCCCGTATTCACCCGATCTGGCTCCCTGCGACTTTTCTTATTACCTAACATGAAGAAATGGCTTGCAGGAAAAAATTTAGCTCAAACGAGGAAGTTATCACAGAGACAGTGGTGTATTTTGGAGAGTTCGACAAATCCTATATTTTGGAGGGGTTAAAAAAATGGCCAGAACGTAGGAATAAGTGTATCTTTCTAAAAGGGGACTATGTTGAAAAATAAAAAAAATGTTTTTGAAAAAATGATTTCTTCATTTCTAACATGGGTACTTATTGAACCGCCCTTGTATTCTTTATTAATGTTTGATCAGAATTATCATATGCAATTGTATACAGAAACAGAAAAGTTCTTTAGACTGATAAGGAATATTGCAAGGTGATTGAAAATAAGGCAATTAATTCAATGCTGAAGTTATTTTATGATCTAAACCTTATTCGAAATTCAGTTAATTGCACACCATCTGCAATCTTCTTTTTTATTTAGATAAACTGTGGGAATTTGAATCTTGGAATAATAAATAACATGATACATCACACTGCGATGGTGTAAACATTTTAGGGACAAAAAGAAAATAATTTCACCGATAAAAGATAAATTTTAGGTGTGTCAAAACAAAATTTCACGATAGAGTCAGCTGAAGAATGAGTGTGGATAGAAAAACTGTTAATTTCAATGTGAAAACTCTGATACAAGGTATACATGAACATGGATAGGTCACGAAGATGAGTCAGAGACAGAATCAGAAATTATGCTTCAAAAGGAAAACTCCATTTCCTATGCTTACTAAATATTTAATTTGTTATGAAACTTAACTCTCATACACAGATTACTTCACCGAGAACAAAGGACTGATTTTTACATGAGCTATTAGAGATTAAATGGAACATAATGTAGTAGTAATTAACCCAAATGGTGGTCATCATTGGTGGAGCTCTCCTCACAATACAATAATCTCACTGTTCACTCCATTGCCAAGGCCCTCCTTTGTTGTAAGTCATATCAAATATTCAGCCCCACCACACAGCTCTTCCCCCACCCTCAACCAACATCCTTCACCCCTCTATCTCTTCCTAACCCCGCCCACCCTCAAACTGACTACACATGCCTATTCAAATGATTCCATTATGTTACACAGAAATTAAATCTGGATTGTATTTTATGGTTTTTTAAATTTAACTGTCTCTTAAACAAAAGGGGCCGAAAGTTTTTTTCTCCAATTAAATTGTTCACAATTCCCAGCTGCATAATGAGCATGTTTTTTAAAGACCTCAAAATTTCCTTCTTCCTACGGAGTATAGCATCAGGAGCAGACCACATTCTCAGTAGGGAGACCAAATTGTAGGGTCATAGAAAAATGTTTAATAGGAAGCAACAAATCCCATAAAATATTATGCAGAAAAAATATTAACCCAAACCATTGATAATTACACCAGCTAATGAAAAAAATTAGCAAGTTAGTGTTAGATAATTTAAAAGAAGTGTCAGAAATGAAAATTAATATAAAACAATAAATTACAAAAAAAATAAAAATAGATATGATAGAAGAACTACAAATACACAACTTAAATTATAAAAAAATAATACAGAAATAATCTGACAAAAATCGGGAAAGGCTGCACGATTTTCTGAGCACCCATTCTGTCTTGGTAACTGCAGGTGGCCAAAGGAAAGGCATTGGCCTGTAGACTTGGTAAAAGATGAGTGTGGCATGGTGTAAGGTGAGCTCTACTCTCATACGTAATAAATCAGCCCTTGGGCTGTTTAGTTTTTTCAGACACTATTGTAAATGACGACATGTAGATAGACCAACCAAATAATTTAACCCGTTGGTCAGTTTCATTGGTGAGGTTGGAGACAATCCAGTGAAATTCCATCAGAATGTAACATGCCAGGGAGTCTGTCCCTTTCCTTATTCTCCCTGGAGTTATCCAGAAAGTTCGGGCTGAACTTCGAAACCTAGTCAGCTGCCAAGCATCGTATGTATCAAGCTACCATGCTTATATTAAAAAAATGTATTACTGTACATAAATGATTATTCAAACCATTCAACCACAATCTAAGGAGAACAAATGCAGGGGTGTTAAATTTCTTAGGAGGAGAGAGGAAGCCAAAGAATTAAGTATGGGAGTTTCCCAATTGTTTCAATCATTAAAAAAATAAGAAGGTATGGCAAAGGGAAGTCTTGGTAAGGTAAGCTCCAGAGAGGATTTCACATGAGGAATGGGGAGGAAGAAAATAAGTATTTGTGGACATCATTGATGTATTGGAAAAGAGAGGGCGATGAAAGCACCAAAAATGCATCACAACATGGAGTCATAAGAACAAACAAAACCCATAAGCAAGTCACACCTGGTTGAGAATGGATTTGAGTGCTGATAGTAATCCTTCACTATCACTCATTTTAGTGTCACTGGAGGTTGCAGTGGATGAGGGTCCAGTGGATGCAGGCAGCTGCCAACCAGTTTTCTTGATTCCAGTGATGTTTTCAATTTGTATTTTACACCATCCACCATTTGGATTCCCAGACTGTTCTTTGAAGATGGCCAAGCCAGGATGGACCTTTTGCACCACTTTCTGCCGCCTCTCCACAAGTTTTCTCACAATCTGACAAAAGATATTTTGCATTTAGCTCTAAATATATCCATATAATTTGATAAAATAAAGTTAAAAGAGGGAAATTTCATTATCATTATGATTACTCAGGAATAAAAATACATAAAAACCATAAGATTCCCTCAAAACCACCATGTTACACCAAAATTACCATTATGATATAAAACCATAAACACAGTAATCAACCCGAAGGTCGGTTTAGTAGGTGATGGTTGAGTTCACCAAGTACTAAGCCCGATGGCATGTGAAATTTGCACATCAGGGTAGGGGGGCCAGTTCCTTTCCCAGTGCTGGTTATGGTTTCCCAGGAAGATCTGGTACCCGAAAAATCACTTTAGCTTGGGTGGAGCTGCAGGTGCCCAGAGTGCCTTTCCCGGGAATCGAACCCGGGACCCTCCGGTCAGCGGTCCAACGCTCTACCCCCTGTAACTATCGCGACCCACCATTATGATATACCTAACTAAATTAAAGAGCACTTTAAAATTTTTTCACAAATCATTTGTTTCCAATAAATGACTACAGGGATTTTATCAATTATAATTTAAATGGTAGTTCACCATCTCAGGTAGGTTCTAAATGAATACAGACTGAACCTCTCCAATTCATCTCTCAGCTTCATTTAACATGATAAACCATTACAGCCCACATTACATTGAACCGTTCTTCGATTCCAAATACTTTCAACCTCCATTCATACTGTCCAATATGCCTATCCTTTTCCTTTCCCTTAAACACCTGCATAACATTCTCTCTCTATCACATTATCTCCCCAATTAAAATAATTCTTCCCAAATAAAATAATTACCAACGTAAAGTCAATATATCACCGTTTGAATCTTGATTTTCTTGGCGGCACTTTGAATTCAATTCCTAACTGTGTTTACAAGCATTAAACCAGTTTGTCCATACCTCTTTCTGTTTCCGTACAACTGCGGTGAATTCAGTGTACACAATATTGGCTTGGAGCTCACAGTGCATGAGAGTGGCTGCCTCATAGTCTTTAATAAATCCATAATAATGTGATCTTGAAAGAGTTATTTCTTTACTGAATCCTTGCTTCTTGAAATAACCTAGAAGAGAAAGAAAAATATACAACAAAAGGAGAACAAATGGCATGACTGGAAACAATAAATTACAACCAGAAATATGAACTACCAAAATTGCATCATACATTTTCAGATGAAGAAAATATAAAAATTATATGCAATATCTGACATACCATGAAATAAAGCTGAACCACACACATAATATATGTGCTACTTGAAAATTGAAGTAATTAAGGTCAATTTATTATAGCAATGGTCCTATTTTCTTTCTATCACGACTAGAGACAGTACATGCCAAACTCTTCTTGCCATAATAGAATGTATAAAAACTCTCCTGAAAAATGTTAGTTTTTCAAGAGAGCTTTCTGAAACATGCTTTTTTTAAAAATAGTTCATATATATAAAAGTAAGACATTCATAGCTCTTAAATCAATGATATAATTTTATTTTTTTTTTATTTGAAATATTTGGTTTATAATACAGTTAAACTTAATTCCTGGACCATATACTACCCTACACTCAAAGCTATATTGTTCCATAGTAAAAGCAGAGACAACAGAGAAACAAGACGACAAAGTATTCAATCTGGAGGGGCTAAAATATGACAGAATATTATGAAAGATATTATGTTTATCTCAAATGATTTTATCGGCTTTGCTAAATAGTGTACACGTAATGGAAATCAGTCATTATTGAAAAGAAAAGGTACCAATTCAATGGAGAGGCATGTTTAGCTTCATTTCACATGTCTACAAGTAAACAGTAATAAAACAAGAAAACTTTCATGAAATCTATCTTAACTGCAAAACCATTTACATCCAATAATAATAATGAAAATATAGAAAGTAAGAAGCACAAAAAATTGGGTTACATAAAATAAAAACATTTCTGGAATCTTACCAATGGCAAAATCATCAGCAAAGGTGAGAAAGTGAAAGATATTTTGTCGAACGTGGTAGTCCTTCAGGTGGTTCATTAGATGAGTTCCATAGCCCTTAACTTGCTCATTGGAGATTACTGCACAGAAAACAATTTCAGTAAAGCCTTGGGTCGGAAACATCCTAAAACAAATGCCTCCAATTGGCCTGTTGTCCTTGATCAATGCAAGTGTTTTATGCTTCCTGGGAGGATATGAAAGTCACAAAAGAATGGCATGAGGAATTAAAGTAAACTTAAAATCACTAATAAAATGTTTTGATGGAGTTCACAAAATTCCAGCAATTCCATCAGCTGCAAATAAGGTGAAAATGGCAGCAATGAGAACATAAAATTATTATTGTCATCAGGATATTGAAAAGTTGTTCCCATTTTATGGAACTTTACACAATGGAGGCTATTATCATGAGAACAAAAATATTTTCTTTCAGCAATAGGCACTTTTTTGTAATCTATTCAGTGCTTAGAATGTCCATCTCATTTGCTGAGCCAGTGATGATGGCTGCCTTTATGTAAATCTGGTTTCACTAGTTGTAAATACCAATCCATTGAACAGCACAAAGAAGCATTTGGGTGAACTAAATCAGTAGTAGGAACTCACGGGTCAAAGACGAGCCTGGTGATGTACTCCCGAGGCATGCGAGGTAGTTGGTGTGAGAAGACATTCTGCAACCCTATAAGCCACATCATTGTGCGTTTTGATACCGTCTGAGTCAGGGAATTGCCAACAACATGGAATTCTATCTCTCCCCGCAGCTCTTCCTGCTTTGCAGCTTCATCACGAGCTGCATTTTCAGCAAATATTGCCTGAAAAAAAATCAGAAAATACAGTAAAACCTCTTATTTGCACTTTTCTATGGATTTCAGAAAAAAGTGTAAAATGCGGGATAAGGCAAACAGTCGGAAAAGGAGAATTTTGACTATTGACATTGCTCTTCCCTCCCCTCTTTCCATTTTCAAGCAGGATAATATTTACATTTCTAAGTATTCGAGGAAAACTTAAAACATGAGAATCTGAGCGACTTAGTTTGAATAGTGCAAACAATTACCCAAATTCAAAATTTTTTGAAGAAGATAAAATTATTTTTGATTCAATGCAGTTTTGATGCAATAAAGCAAGTTTCAATACTTTTTATTATTCAATAGCCCATCACTGTTATATCTGTTGTGTCCAGGCAGTACAAATCATCCCAGCTGTCACCAATTCTTGAATTTTTCATGCTTCAATATTTTCAGGCCAACGCCATTTTAATTCCTCTTATTGCCACCTTGTGTGAGATGTGAATAGTCTCCCTCAGAAATTCTTAAAATGCATAAATTATGTAACTAACTCCAAGTCATACTATGCATTGATTTCATTGCACAAAACACTTCCTGACAAACAGATTACAAGTTTATGTACGAGGGTCATCCGGAAAGTAGTACCCGTTCGTGCCGCATGAAGTGCTGACGACGCGAGTAGCCGCTGGACGAGGTCAGATAGCTTCAGTGGCTTGTCTGCCTTCTCTGAGCCAAGTTGCGTGACGCTAGCATTGCCTGTGTTGTTTCTGTGATTGTTTACAATGTTTAAAAAAATTGAGAACGCCGCCAGTTGTGAAGTGAGGGCAGTGATTAAATTCCTCAATGCAAGAAACGTTCGCCCATGTGATATTCATCGCCAATTAAAGGAGGTGTATGGAGACAATGTAATGGACGAGTCGTCTGTTCGGCGGTGGTGTCGCAACTTCAACATGGGGAGGGGGAACACACACGACGATGAGCGTTCGGGGAGACCGTCTGTCATTACAGACCAACTGGTGAGCTCAGTTGACGAATTCGTGAGGAACGATCGGCGCGTCACAATTGATGACATCTGTGAGCATTTTCCCAATGTTTCTCGAACAATTGTTCATGAAATTGTTAAACACCATCTGCATTATGCAAAAATTTGTGCAAGGTGGGTCCCTCGCAAGCTTACAGATGAGTGACCCTGTATCTCAATGAGCTGGCGGCGAAGGACTATGCAGCAGGAATACAGAAACTTGTCACACGTTATGACAAATGCCTTAATTTGCTTGGAGATTATGTTGAGAAGTAGTTTAAAGTATCCTCTTTCAAATAAAATTTTTTATGTTTGTTAATATTTACTTTTGTGTCTTTATTTCACGAACGGGTACTACTTTCCGGATGACCCTCGTAGTTCACATTTTAACCATTAGTATGCCCCCTCAATTCAAAATTTTTGCTAAAACCATTCGCATTCCACCTGCTCTTGTCTTTTTTAAGTTCATGTGTATGAAACCAAGCTAGAAGAGTTTTTTTTATTAAGACTGAGATTCATGAGTAACTGTTTCAGAATGTAAATTTTTTTGAAATCCAGCACATAGTGATGCAAATAGCGGGAACACTGAAAATAAAATAGTGTAAATATGGGGTTCCACATATTTTGGAAAAATAGGAAACTGTATGGGATTGGATAAAAATGTAAATTGCAGATAAATGTAAATTTTGATAATGCAAATAAGGGGTTTGACAGCATAACCAACTCGACAACAGCACAGGAGACGCAGAGAAACATCTCCAGGGTGCTCTCTCCAGAAGAAAAAAATAGAATATACAATGAATGAAAGCAAATCATGGCAATAGCAGGTTGAAAAATTAAGATTAATGAATCCCAGTCTTTACCTCAAAATCCTCTCATACTGAACAACCTTTAAAAAGCTTATATTACATTGAACTGAAGGGGTTATCACTGAAAGGGTATTGGACTATACTATTTGTATGTGATACCCCATATTACTCCATTTACATCGTACTGAATGAAAAGTCTCAAATTGATTGGTTCAAAAGTTACCTAATAAATCTGATAGTTATATTGCCATTTGTTCACATTATGTATGCATGTAATGTACGTCATATTCACAGACCAATCCTTATCTCATTAGTGTTTATAATTTCCACTAGAATTTCACTAAGCTCAAATTTAAAAATAGGTCAAAAAGAAGAGTTCCCCTTTCAGTAATCTAAAAAAATACACTTGACAGTTTTTTGGTGAGTACAGCTTTCTCATTCCCTAGCATGAATTCACAAAGGTAGCACATGATACAATAATTGAAATGAATATTCTTTCATGTAGGAAACTATCTTATTCTTATTGACACTCTGCAATGCCATCAGCAAATGAATCATACCTCTGGCCCCACCATCTTCTTGGTGTCTGTGATGACTGCGATGATGTCCGCAACCACACTCTCTGGCACATCCTCTCCCTCCTCCACCTTTCTCCTCTTGGCTTCACTTTGAAGAGTAACCTCCGAACTGGTCTCCTTTTTCTCAATGACAGTGGTAGCAGCAGCACCGCTTGAAATGGAAGAAATTGAATTGTCTCAAAAAAAGATGAGCATAACCTTCTACAGGCTAGATTTATCCTTTCTACTAAATGAAGAGATTCGACATTTTTGCAGTTCAAGTATTTCACGAAGGGGGTATACATAGAGAATTTGGCTGCAGATTAGAAGGCCCCAGGAGATCAGAGCCTGGGATACCTCAGGGCACCATCTACCCTTCAACCAAGCTTTTTGATTTTTCATAAAATAGGTCTTCATGGGAAACCGCAGCATCTGATAGAACAGTAAATGGAACTGCCCCTCATATCTCGCTCATTTGATCAACCTTTGCGTTGATAACAGCAATTATCTTCAAACCAAAGCAACAGCTGCCATCAATCCTTTTTTATTTCATCTGGGATGAAATAAATAATACAAATTCTAACACATACTACCTTGATCAAAAAGTTCCCGGAATAACCACCGTGTGGCGCTCCCATCGTTCCGATTTGAGTTCTGTTTTTTTGTTAAATTGGTACATCTGTTGTTGATATTCCCTTTAAATCTTAGTGTCATAACTTGACATTTGCAAAAGTTACGGTCGGTTTTCGGTATGTCCATCAGTGCTTCCTGCGATTTTTCCATTACTTCCTCTCGGCTGCTAAAACGCGTTCCCCGTAATGGTTTTTTAACTCGATTGAACAGAAAGAAGTCACAGGGAGCCAAATCAGGTGAATTCGGTGGCTGTTGGATGGTATTTGTTGCATTTTTCGTCAAAAAATTACGAATAATGATAGCACTGTGCGACGGTGCGTTATCATGGTGCAAAATCCACGAGTTTTCTGCCCACATTTCTGGTCTCTTTCGGCGAATTGCTTCACGCAAACGTCTCATAACGCCCAAATAATACTCTTTGTTTACTGTCTGGCCTTCTGGCAAAAATTCATGATGCACTACACCGTTGTAATCCATGAAAACCGTCAGCATTGCCTTCTTTTTTGACTGAAAACGACGTGGTTTTTTTGGTCTCGGCTCATTTGGTGAACGCCATTCACTTGCCTGATGTCTGGATTGCGTGTCGTACTCATAAACCCACGTCTCGTCTCCAGTAATGATCGTTTTGATGAATGTGGGATCGGATTCAGCCTCGCAAATCATGTCTTTTGCGACGTCAACACGGTCTCTTTTTTGCATGAAATTGAGGTCTTTTGGCACCAACTTTGCTGCTACACGACGGAAACCCAAATCATTAACCACAATGTCTTGGGCGGATCCATAGGCAATGTTCAAGTCCTCCGCTATTTCTCTGATGGTTAATTTGCGGTTATTGACCAACATTTCTTTTACTTTATCAATTTTTTCACCGACTTTCGATGTCGATGGTCTGCCACTGCGTTCATCATCTTCGATTGACTCACGACCACTTCTGAACCGCTCGTGCCACTGGTAAACGACCGTTTTTTTTAGAGAATCGTTGCCGAAACACTTTTCCAACATTTCCAACGTCCGTGCGCCACTAAATCCGTTTTTTACGCAAAATTTAATACAAGTTCGTTGTTGCAAATTTAAATCCATTTCTGCAATTGTAAAAAATCGCCAACACACACAGAGATAGATGTACTCTTGGCTACGTAACTTTTGCAAATGTCAAGTTATGACACTAAGATTTAAAGGGAATATCAACAACAGATGTACCAATTTAACAAAAAAAACAGAACTCAAATTGGAACGATGGGAGCGCCACACGGTGGTTATTCCGGGAACTTTTTGATCAAGGTAGTATTCACAAAATGAAATGAAACTTGTCCTTTTGTTTTGGTCCAATTTTGCTATTATTAACTGATTATGATCAAAATGAAGTTTTTTACAAAATGAAATTTACAAAATTATTATGAATGTATTATAGTGTGAAAATTGGGCCACCAGGCACAGGTGAAATAGACAAATCTGTACTTTATAAACAAATTAGGTCTCCTGATTGGTGGGGTGATTATGAATTCCAACCTCTGACTCCCTTTATTTCACTGATAGCCAAAGTTTTCTCATTAACCTTCCAAAAGCCCCACCATGATTTGGATGGGCATGAATTTGTCAGCTGCCAAAAGGCACTTAATATTTCTTATCACAAATTTAAAATAAAAAAATTTTAATTTACATTTTTAAATAATATAAAAAACAATAAACAAAATTTCAAATTTAAACATAAATGTTATCTGTTTTGCACATTGGCTCTCATTTTGTGAAATATATGCTTGAAAATGATGGGAACAATATGACAAATTATCAAAATAATGTAATTGTGATGACCATTTACCTCACATTGAAGTTTCTTAAATTGTACAGGTAATATTTTCCATATTTTGAGGCCGTTATGAAAAAATATATTGACAAAGGCCACATTCACTCACATCTTTTCACGGGCGATAGCGAAATTTTAAAATTTTGTAAGCACATATGCACCTAATGCATACGATATGTAAAACATAAATATGCTAATGGATGCACAATGGAGGCATGGATAATAACATTATATAGAAACGTTGTGATACTAACAGATGTAAGAGGGTTATTTGAAAAGTTCTCAGAATGGAATAGAAATCAACTTCTTACTTCAGCGAAACTTTTTTTATCTTTTAAACGTAGTCTCCCTGGACACTAATGCACTTTGTCCAGCGATGCTCCAATGTCTTGATCCCATCTACAAAATTAGATTCCTTCAGGTCTAAAAAATACCCCTCTACTTTGGCTGTCTTTGCTTGCTTGCTTCACCAAGGAAAATTTTGAACTTAGGGAAGAGATTGAAATCTGATTGAGCCAAAATTAGGCGAATAAGGTGGGTGAGGCAACAGTTGGTGACTTACTTCATGAATTTTTGCCATGGCTTGCCACGCCACATTTCTGGCACTTGTATATGGGTATTAATTTTCTTGATGAAAGATGACTTTCCACCTTGCCGAACCTGGTCTTTTTTCAAGTATCTTTTGCTGTAATTGATTCAGGAGGTTAGCGTAGTATTGTCCCATAATGGTTGACGAGTTAGAAGATAATCTATCAGCAGAATCCCTTTTGCATCACAGAAAACTTAAGCTATCACCTTTCTGGCCGACCATATTGCCTTTACCTTCTTTGGCGGTGATGAATCAACATGTTTGCACTGCTTTGACTGCTATTTTGTCTCTGAGGAGTGGACCCAAGTTTAATCTGTGGTCACAAACCAGCGCAGAAAATCTTGATGGTTGCTCTAAAAATGGGCCAAGCATTGTTCAGAAACTCTCATTCCAGAAAGGAAAGAAAGAATTAACAACTTGAGCAATGAGATTTACAGAAAGGGACATTGGGCTAAAGACTTCAAGATGATGGTTCCCAGGGGAAAGCAGAAAAATACCAAGGTATGTGAGGAACACAGAATGATAAGCCTGATATAACATGAGGCTGAAATATTTTTTCTAAACAATCAATAGAAGATTGTATGGGAAATGAAAAAGTGTGATGGGAGAAGAACAATAGAGGCAGTTTACAGAAGAGTTGCTCCATTTCATCTAATATCCTTAACTGAAAATTTACTGCAATGAAATTGGCTTGCCCTGTATGTAGATACTACCAGCAATGTTTATTACTAAGTCCAGTTTTGACCATTGATTCCAAGAGTAAATCAATTACTGATGAATTATTGAGGATTTACTAAAATAAATTCAGTCATATGATCATTTACAACAACATTCATCTCAAGGCATCAATTGCTGTAAATCAATAGTATAATACCTGTTTCCATCAGTTCTTAGGTGCTTCTTCCCAAAGCCAGGACTCAGGTTGACTGTTGTGAATGATTCCTTCTCATTTGGGGTCACTGTAACTTTTTCAAACTCTCCTGGCTTGCGCACAGATGGGACAGGAGCTACAATAAATGAAATGGAAAATTGCAGGGAACACAGAAAATAGAAAATAACTGTAGTGGTAATAACTGAAAATTGAAATGATTTTATAATAATGTCAGGTAAACTCTTTCTTCAGAAATCACAGGAAGCACTGTATGAAAGCAAACACATTTTGAGGCTGCCGAAGACAGCATGGCATCTTATTTTCTACTGCTCATTTCAAAACTCTGTAACTTGAGTTTGAAACTGAATATTTAAGGATGCAAGATTTTAAATCTACTACTTTATTCATTCATCATTAAATAATCTATAAAGCCACATTATCTTGGCAACAATATGTCTTCAAGGTGCATCTATCATCACCGGCTATTCATTAAAAAATACTTAATATCCTGACAAACATTATGAGAATATTTATTACTGATTTTATTTATTTCCTAAATTAACCATCTGAAATAGTATTCTTATGCAGGAAAGAGAAAGGAATTGTATGAACTGTTGCCAGTAATTGCAGCACTGTGAGCTATCACAATTAACTCGTAACAAATCTTCAGGTGAATATTGACAACAGAGTAGGAAATTTCATTCTCTTTACTGAGTAAGAAGGCTAACTATGCAAACTCAAGAATACTAATTAATATTATTATTAAACAATCTAGTTAAGATTGCCAGGATTTTATTCCTTACAAAATGTTTAGCCGGTGGTGAGGACGACAACAGATAATATATCTCAATGACCTTAAATTGCTGATATGATGAAGACTTGTTTAATAATTCTCAAAACGGATAAAGTTATTGATTTTTTCAGCATAAATATATCTTTCTTTTGCTGCTGCAGATGTTTTCGAAATGGATTTTCTGGCTAATGCACAACTCTTAATGAACATGAATTCTACTTTTGATTGCTTGAATGGGATGATGGGTAACCAGCACAAGAGAACTGAAAATGGCAGTCAGAAACGAGAGCCTTTTTGGGGTTAAATGTAAATCAGCCCTGACCAAAATCCAGTCATGAGGTTTCCTGGGAAATAAAAAGTTAATCCACCCTCCTTCGCTGGATGGTAGGCTAGATATCATTGAAGCAGTAGGTGGGCTGAGTTGAAAACCAAGCATTATTGGATCCCTGGCAGAAGAAATCTTATTTAGGAACCAGCCAAAGTTTTTCCAATGTTGTTAGGCAAAACTGTGAAGCTAATCACAACCCTAACCCACAGCAGTTTTGGACAGCATTACAAATGGCATTAATTAATAATTTAGTTTACAACAAGGTCAAGAAAATATGGACAAAGATGGACAATAGTTCTAATCTGTTGACTGAATTCTACTCTCTTTTTCAAGAACAGGATATTGAATCCAGTGCAGAAGACCCTATTTATGACAATAAAAGGAGTTGATTTTCAGTGATGGGAGAAGTTGTATGGATGGGTGTTCAAGTGGTACAGATATTCCCTGAGGTTCATCCTGGTGACCAAGGTAGAGCAACCCTTACAACAGATCCTCATTTATAATGGGATGTTTTTTTACTTTCTTTTAGATGATGAGAAACAAGGTCCAACCTGTCCTTACAAACAACTTCTTTGTTCTCTTGGCCAGGGCACCACTGCGGCTAAGAGTTAAAAAAATTCAATGAAGGGAAGAGAACTATTTGCCTTTGTTCTTTAATAACCCCAATACTTAATTCAATGGTTTCAGGCTCTAGTTTGTGAAAATTCATGATCATGGAACAGGTAAACTTTGTATTTTTTCACACTAAACTTTATTCCATCACTACCGGTTTTGCTGCACATGCTGCATCATCAGGTATGTCATCATGGAGGCCATGCGATGATGTTGCCTGTGTCGAAACTGTTAGTTGAGGAATAAAGTTTAATATGAAAAAATTCAAAATTTGATTATTTTGTGAAACTCAATACTGCCAGGAGCAGCCAATTTCCAATTTTTCAAGTGCCACTGTCATCGAATTGATTTTAGCTGCATCCAGACTTATCAGTCAGGTGCCTAAATCACTCAGATTTAGGGAGGATGCCATTTTCAAAGGGTGTCCAAACTCGTTTGGCATCAAGAGGGCATAAATTTAGGCGCCTATTTCAACCTCCAGATTTAGGATACAAGAGTTATATCCTAAATATGCCATACTTCAACCTCAATTCTAAAAGCAAGAAGCGAGACAACTAGCAGAAGAATAATCACCATGGCGGGAGTCTATTAGGTATTTATATTGGTCACAACTTTGGTTATTTCTTTGAGAGAGTAAACTTTTATTTGTTGAAAAAAACAAAGGGCTTTATTAATTCGAGGTGAGAAAAGATAAGGCTTCCCTTAGGCAAAAGAAATTTGGCATCTTCTGCATGAAAGCAATTTAATTCTTGTAATAAATTTATTTTATCAAGTTATTGGATACAGATATTTGAAATGAAGAGACATATTTCATTGTTTAATACTTCATTTAATGACTAAGAACATCATCTTTGTATCCATCCTTTGTTTAATCTTATTTTGGTATAAAAACACTATGGAAAATGATCTTCTGGCATAATGCTGTGTTTGGAGAGTGCAAGCATTTGGTAAAACTATATCTTTCTGCATGAATCCAACTAGGCAATCATAGGTCTTTAGCGAAACCTTTGCTAAAGGAGTCACTATTTCACTAAATTAGCCCACAAAGTAATAAAACCAACAAAAATGAAAAAGTGCCGACAAAGACTAATTGTATGATAAATATTTAATTCATACACTAAGCTTAACTTAAAAATAGGAAACATTTGGCAAGAAATGTTTGCATAAATATAAATGAACTACACATGACAAAAATCATGTCCTAAAACAATTTACTGACAAGGATTAATAACTGAAAAATTACCCTTGAGTAAAATATGATATAATAATATAAAAAGTTTAAAATTATAGAAATTCAATAGTATTTGACCCAATAATTAAAGTAAAATATAAAAAATTGATAATTATAAAAAGTTAAATATAGTCCAGGAGGAAAAAAAAGGAATACAAAACTAGTCCGAAAATCGTCAAAATTACTAAATTGAAAGAAAGAAATGGAAAACTTTAAAAAAGACAGCAGAAAGAATTGAAAATGTAACTCAGAATTATGCAAAAACCTTTATGGAGTTTTGCAACCACACACAAATGTTTGTACAATCTATGCCAAATATTTACATTCAGACACCATTTGTTTATTCCTTATTCTTAGCTACATAGAGGGTAGTACTTCTGTGTAGGGAGTCCAAACTCAAGCTGCCTTTTCATTAGGCATAAAAAATTTAGGCATCTAAAAGCATACTTCCTAATGCCTAACTAGTTTGGATGCAGCTTTTGTGAATACCATCTTTCCAGTTATCACTGAAGTGTCCATTGATCATTTTTATATAGAGATGAATAAAATGTACTTATCAATTGATTTTACATGGTCTGTCATCTGTTGTATGATTAGTTCAGTTTTTGTAGTTTTTCTTTCCAATAGTCTACACATAGGTATTCAGGTACTTTCATATTTGCTAAAAAATTGTCATTTTAGTTTCTTTAACTTTACCAGAGTTTTCATAAGTTTTTGTATAAGTTGTTCGTAGGGCATAGAGTAGGTGCCTTGATTATATATTGTGCATATTAACATGCATTATTAAAAACATACTTCTATTTTAAAAGTGGTCATGAGTATTATTGACCAAAATTTTATTGCAAAACCACAATCTAATATAATTTTCTTCCTTAATTTCAGAGCCAGTACCAAGAAAATACATCTGCATCTTCTTAAGACTTAAATGCCACCGGCCAAAATTTGGGATTCCTTCCATAAAAGTTTATTGTCAAAATATGCCCTGAAATGTGACGTCCAATTTTAAATTATTAAATTGTGCTATTTTTGAATTGAACTTTTATGAGCTTGTTCAATAAATATATAACAGCCAACCCATGTTTTTCTTTCATGCGAACAACAACTAAGACATTTCCTAATGTGGAGGCTTTGATTTGGTAGTATACAATAATTATTAGTCGAATAAAATAGAGAGTATATGGAAGACAGTATCTAAGCCACAGTGCATTAATTTGATGCCAGCACCATCTATCAACCAAGAATGCAACTACAGTATAGTTTCATTGTAAAAAATGTCCTCAACGAGCGGGTTTCCCAAAGAGAACATAGTTAAAGGTCTTAACACAGAAGTGGGCGATCCTTGATGTCAACATAATAGTTGATGGTGGTTATTCGGGAAGTTTCTGTGGATACAATGCCTCCGAGTGGATTAAAAAATAACAAACTAGATGCACTCTATAGAAAAAAATGGGGAACCTTTTGAACATAACTTGTATGCCAATGTCTTTATATTTTAAATCACATGCATTATCCTTAAATCATGTATTCAGTTTGACACCCAAGTTACAGACTTTCAATGGAAATAGTTTATAAATGAAATAAATAAAATTTCATTCTAAACTTTTTCCTTATTTTCCCAATAAACAAGACTTATTTTTCCCAATTTTTTTCCATAGTGCTTGGAATCTGACTGAGTACTTTTTCGTAACTTGACTCTCATTGGTGCCCTGGCAACTGATGTCACCATATAGCTGACCATACCATTTGGTAATGAATTTTGCCAAGTCTTGCAAACATTAGGACCTATGGCAAAATATGAAATGCTTTTAAGAGCACCATCATCATCGAAGCCCTGATTTAAACATCATACAACTGACTTCTTAAAAAATTCAGTCATTCTGATTTTTCCCATATTTGAAAAAAATATAGCATCTCCCATTTTTTTTCAATAGTTATGAAAATGTGGCTACCCATATAGAGCATCTAATTCATGCTATTGAAATGTGACCAGCCATACAGTACATCTAGCTAGATGATTAATGAGTGAAATTTGACTTGCTGTTTTAGGGGAATGCACAAACAGCCTGATATATGGTTGCTTCGGATAATTTTTTGTCAATTTCCATTACCTATTCAGTTTTGATGAGTTAAGAGCATTCACTAGCACATATGGCCCCATGAAGTGCTGTCGACGGTCTACCTTAATAACATAAAAATACATATATAGATTCTCCCACACAGTTTTAGTATTAATTTCAATGCAGACATAATCCTTTCAAAATTAAATTTGTAGCAACTGGAATTGCATAGAGTACACCTACAGATAAGAGTACAAAAGTTTAAAGATAATATAATCAATGTTGATTTACCTTTATTCTCTGAGAGACCCTGCAAATGCGTCGGTGGAAGTTGCTTAAAGTCAGGATCCCAAATTGGTGAATCCTGGCCATAAATTTCTTCTTCCAGGAGACTGAGAAACCTATAAAAATGAATTCATGAATATACTGGATGCTAGAAAAATTGCTTTGCTTTAATGTTGGTTCATTTACTAAACCTTGACCAAAGAAAATTACCAATACACTCTAAAAAATTAACAAAATTCCACCAAAATAAATCCTTCAATCTTCACAGTGTGGAATTTAATAGATAAACACCAAGCCCTCTTCTTGTTTGCAAATGAAGCTCTTTTAAGTAAGCAATGATTCATTAATGAAAAAAATCAAGACAAGTAAAATAATAATACACAGAGAGAACAGAAAGGGGATTTTCAATGCACAGTTGATGTAGTCCTTCAAGATGCAGAAGGGAGTAAGAGACTGCAATATCTGCATTTCCTATGAGTTTATCATTATTTGAGATATTGAATACTTTTTGGCATTTAAATATTCAAAAGTAGTAATCACCTATCTCTGGTGTTTGCAGCAATAGAAATTAGAAATACGATGCCTCTATTATGTAAACACAAAATTAGTAGATGAACTGTTGACAAAAGTAACAGCTATTAAATGAATTACTTAGTTGGAATAAAAAAATATCCAACAATCGTTGTACATAACACTCATTTCTTAAATTCTAGCAGAATAAGTAATTTCCATCAAATAATACAACATATTTTTACAAGTTTAATTATGTGTGCATTGAATGTATACTGCATTTTCATTAATATGTAATCAAAAAGATTAAGGTAGGTTTTGGATGGGCACAACTAACAAGTAAATATTTTGTTCCTACAAACAAATCATATCCCAACATCCTACTCTACAAAAGCCCTCCTTCATCTCTCCATACTTCCTTCCTCCCTTCATCCCATCCAACATCCCTATTCTATTCCTGCCCTTTCCTGATTTGCCTGTCATTCTCCCCTCTATCACAGTCTTCAATATCACATTGTCAATCAATTCGCTTTTCATCCATTTTTCCTGCCTCCTTATGATTTCTCCAAACAATCTCCTCGCCTACCATACCTAGTACTGCCTCATTTGTTTTCTTCTCAGTCCATTTCACCTTCTCCATTCTCCTCCACACCCACATTTCAAAAGCCTTCAATCTACGCATACGCTCTTGCTTCAATGACCACGTTTCTCCACCATACATACATAACTACCCCCCATATAAAAGTTTTAACGAGTCTTTTCTTAATATCCTAACTCAACGTCACTGTCATCAACTCCCTCCTCCTTGTGAAAGCCTCTTTGCCAGGTGCAATTCTTCTCCTTACATCCCTACTACTTTGACCATTTTGGTCCGAAAAACTTCCAAGATATGTCTTCGAACTTCCACCCGCTATAGTTTGTTGCCCTCCTATTTTAATGTTAAACTTAACCTTTCTCTTTCAGGAAATCCACAAAACCTTTGTTTTATCTAAATTGATTCTCATCTCATATTTATCACACTGAATTTCCAATTCACTCAGCAATGCTTGCAACCCCTTGGCTAACAGCCAAACTAGAGCTTGGTTATCAGCAAACCTAACTGATTTTATCAATTCCCCACCCACTTTCATTCCTATCTCCAGTTCCTCCCAGGCCTCTCTAATCCTTTCCTCCACATATACGTTGAACAGCACCAGTGATAATAGACACACCTGCCTTACACTTCTTCCTAACACTGCTCATCCAGACTCTCCATTCCCCACTCGCACCTGAGCAGTCTGAGACATGTACAGGTTGCAGATTAGTCTACAGTCCCTCTAATCTATTCCTTTTTCAGCAATATACTCATTAGTTTTTACCAATCCATTCTATCTCCTTTTTGACTCTTACCAAACAGGCACATAGGTGCAGATTGCATTCTATATTCCTCTACATAAGTGATCTCATTGCTGCAATAGCATTGCGCATGCCTTTCCCCTTCCTAAACCCAAACTGATCATCCCCTGAGCAATCATTTGCCCTGCTCTTCATCCTTTTGTTATGATCCTGAGAACCACTTTAGCTGTGTGGGAAATTTTCATTATATCAAATCAAAATGTTATTAGGGGACTGCTGTGATAGTATATATGACACCAATTTTCTTTTTATCAATATTCATAACTTGAAAGCAATTTGAAATTATGAAAGTGTGAATAATGGCATGAAATTACATTATGATTTAACAAATTCTAACCCTGGAGAGAAAATATGATATCACATAACATAAGAAATAATGTAACTTCTAGGAGCATAGAGATGATATTTCTTTATTGCTATATTGCATCTACAGTAAACTTCTAATTAAACTCAACAGAATTGGAAATTAGGGGCATTCCTCTAAACTGGACTAAGTCCCACATCCACCATCATACTCAGAAGGTAGTATTGTCAGTAGATGGGTTAAGACATTCATTTGAAGTATGCCAAGTTTCCAAAGGCATGCCACAAGGTTCAACCCTGGGGCCAGTCCTTTTCTGATCCTAATGTAATATTAGAACACACACTTATCCCAGCAAGAAATAATGAGCTCTACAGCCTCTCAGTTAAATAAGAATGGGGAAAAAAACTCCAAAGGCCGGTTCGCTGAAGAGGGCCACTTTGTGGCCAAAACACGTGTGTTTGACACATATCCTTGGTTGCGCTCTTTACCTGAGTCCAGATTCTCCCAGAAGTTGGGCCCTTTGGAGTGTGTGAGTGTGTGTTATCCCTACTTGAGGTGCTTTGTGGAGGGCACTTTGAGTGAGTACGCCGTCCGTCGGATGGGACGTTAAGCTGCGGACCCCTTGGCACCTTTCATTAAGAGTAAGCTAATGCCGATGCCGGGTTTCTCTCCACCCTTCATCCTTTCCTGTCTATCCCCTATGGCGCAAATGACCACAGCAGTTGGTCGCCTCCCCTAAATACTACTACTACGAGTGTGTGTTTCTTGAGTGCTTGTGTGTGTGATTGGTCTGTACCAGTCACAAAGTGTGTGCTTGAGGTTATCCTGGAATCTTTAACGGGGTCTACTTACAGCCTCGTGAAGGATTCCAACTCCATCTGGAATTCTTTAACAGGGTCTCACAGCCTCGTGAAGGATTTCAGTCAGGATAGTGTGCATTTGGCTGTGTGTGGTCCCTGACGTGGATTAATTTCCTATAAACCACCACAGAGGGTATTCTGGTAGAGAGCTTGTGGTTGGTCCCTGACGTGGTTCCCGTTAAACCGACACAACAATTGGTCTGACGAGAGAGTTGCGACTAATTATTACGGCCATTGGAGTTTTTTTCCCCATTCTTATTTAACTTATCCCAGCCTTAAGGAGAGATAAAGGTTTGTTACACTTGCAAAAAACAAGTGTACAGATAACTACTTGGTTGAACTATTATGAATTCTTAAATGTAAATAAAAGTAAAATGGTGTATTTTTATGCCTAATGAATGTGACAGATAGGTGAAGACATTACGAATCTGCTGGTGAAAATTAATGACCTATCAATTGAGCAAGTGATGGAACGTAAATTTTTAGGTAATTCTTTGTATGCAAATATTTCTTGGTTACACATGTTAAAGCCCTTAAGCATAAGCTCAGTTCCAATTGTTATTGATTAAGACACCTGCATGAGAGTGCATGCAAAACAGTACTACTTAATTTATACTATGGGGAAATGTATTCAAATATAACTTATAGTACAATATTTTGGGGCTAGGCTGCCATTTCCAAATCATCTATAAAATACAAAACTAAGTCAACAGAATAATCACTGGGAAACCTCATAATGCACCATTGAGGCCTATATTAGAGGAATAAAATTTGCTACCACTCCTTGTGTTTTTATATTATGTTTTTAATTCTGTATATAAAAAACAACATTGGCAACTATTCCCTTAACTCTGACTATCATCATCATTACACAAGACGAAGGCACAACATCCATTATGGGAATATTAGAACTAAAGCATTAAAATTAGGGGTCATGGAAATGGGCATCAGATTATATAACAAATTATTCAAAAGTATAAAGGATACTAAGGGAACTACTGCGTTCAAACATAAATTTAAAAGATATCTACAATGTAACCTGTTCTATTCAGTTGACGAATATTTCAACAATATTCCTAATCTTTGGGTCCATACTTTTAGTCCTGCTCCTGTTTACTGCATATTAATGCACCATGATTTTCAATGGATATTTGTGTATATGTTACATTTAATTTGTGTGGTTTGTGCTACATTTTATGTAATTGTTAGTACCACATTTTACATCTCAATTGAGCCTGTATGAATTTTACTCCTTTTTAATGTACCACATATACCATCCACCTGGTATTTTTGTAATATGGTCTTTGTACATATAAAATGTATTATTATTATAAATTATTTGCTTATTTAGTGAGGAAAATCACATATAAATTCATCATTTTACCTTGGAAAGTGGGTGAGAACAAGAATTCTTTTCTCGGGTGGCATTCTGTCTCTTTCTGATTGGCACTTATCCATCAGCTGCTTACAGACTGATCTGTATACAGCTCTTAAAAGCATTCGTCCAAACACTAGGGTGGTTTCATGGTGAGGAAGTGAGTCACAGAAGGCAGGTACATGACAGAAAACCAGCCACCTTTCAAATAAAAACCATCCATTTCTTTAGTTGCCAGATATCAATGGTGCTTCCAAAACACCTTTCATCAATACCAGTACTCACTAATATTGAAAAAATAAGAGAATTAACCTGAAAGCTAAAAATTCCTGTACATTTTTATTCCATCAATTTTAAAAATAAAAACAAAATTTTAGACGCATAGAGTATGAACACATCATATTTTGGTAAAGTGAAGCAAATTTTGAGAATCTCATTTTTATTAGACGAATTGATGAATAAATTACAGCGAAAATTAAATATGATTCTTTTGTGTCAAAATTGAAAATAAACGTAAGTGGGTTGTTCAATAATTCCTTAGAAAATCCAAAGGATGGGACTCTAGTATTGGAAAACATTTGCGTATAGTAAGCCTCATCACATACTAGAATGCTGTTAAAGTAAAAGCTAGACACATCATATGGGTTCATTTTCATTGTCATTTTTTTCCTTCTGAAATTGAAAAAATGGTTTGGTGGAAAATAATTCACGTCACATGAGGATATCATCGCTAGCACATGCCTATTTTGAGGGCCTCCCAAAAATCCTACTTTACGGACGTCTTAAAAAAGTTGAAGAAAAGCTGGGAAAAGTGTATTGAGGTAAAAAGAGTTTTGGCAGTAAAATAAAAAACCTACCCAAAATAATTTTCCCATTTTTTCCCAAGGACTTATGAACGATCTACGTGCATGTCTAAGTAACCTGAAAATACTGTGATATCTAAATGATTTGAATATGTGTAACTTACACTTGCGGTTTTGGCAATAATAAAGACTATGGTGGCTTACATAAATAAAATCTAAAATACAAATTGATCAAAAAATGATATTTTGATAAGGCAAATGTACATCCTGCACAACAATAAAAGACTATATTCTTATCATTAATTTCAGGTGGCCTAAAATAATATTAGTATTAATTAATAATCAGCACAGAACTAATAATTGCTGTACAAACAATATACAAGCACGATACTGGCATGAATGAAATGAATCATATGAGAGATATTAAAATGATGACCCAAATTTTTTCTAGCACTTCCTTTTTAGCCATGGAAAAAGTATTTTTCATCATAAGGCAAATATTGACTTATTTATATTCCAGCATACAGAGCTTATTTAATTAAAATTCAAAGGGTCACCATACTGCATGATTAGTATTTCAAATGGATGACCGCAATTTCCAAAATACCTTGTGTATATAACTTTATATTCAGACAATTCTTCATAAGGGCTGCCAATTGTTTTCCTCGCACTTGGAGTTTCAAAATTCCAATGATTGAGGCAGTGCAAGAACATCTTCGCCAGGTCATACATGGACTGCCATTCCTAAAATCATCAATAAAAATTTGTAACATACAAATAATTAGATCCAGGATATTTGAATTTAAAGAAATTTTGTTGTTTTTTTCTCACATGCAGAAAGTTGTCAAATTTCACAAATATTTCTGACTTCCGCAAATATTCATTGACAGCACTAAGCAGGAGTTATTTAGGAGCAGGAATTATTCTCCTCCATTGATGCTATTGTAAGAGTTGTAATGAATTGTGATGGATCACTATGGAAATAAATTTTGTATTTTGGAAAGATTTCTATTTTCATTGGATGACTAAATGCTTCATTTCCAAAATCTTCTAATTAATACAGAATTTCAAAAACAACGATTTCTAATTGAGTTTACCATTCAGCAACATTGATATCGTTAAGTTAAAATTCTTCATTCAGTGATTTTATATTTTTTTTAATTATATGCACTTTTCATTTCAGCCTCAACAATTCTTAATTTAAACAATTTACACTAATTTATGCTTCAGAACACCCATGCAAATCTGCATGTTCCTACATTTTGGAGATGACACTAATGTTATCTCTTAACAGATTAACACCTAATTCTCTAAAGGCACTATCAACACCCTCAAAAAAGTGTGAAAATATGCAAAGGAAAGAATAAATATTTAGATAAAAGACAATTTTTCTCATGGATCATTTCTGTTTACATTTAATCATGAATCATACCACAGCAATTCCATAATTTGCTTAATATTTGTGACTGTTTATACAGCTTAACAAACTGTCAGCATGGTGAAACTTTGTCATTTTTTATGCCAGGCACAAAAATCTTTAAGATGCAAAGTGCAACTTTTAACTCATCCCTTTTTCTTTAACTAATTGCATTGACATCATAGAAAAGGCTAAATGAAAGCCTTTGCTGGTTCAATTGCTAAAATAAGTGCTGGTTATAGAACCCAATAAAGCTATAAATTCTGTGTAAGTGAATGAGGGGAAATAAATTTAAGAATTGAAAAGAAGGTGAAATAAAATGAAAAAGATGTAGAAATTATGGAATTAGATGGACCGGTACAATAGAGCTCCCAAAAATGCCAGGGGTTCATTAATATGCTCTTGGCTTCCAAGTCTGAAGGAAAATGTCCTTAGGTTGAAAGAGATTGATTACCCTTAAACAATACATTTACAATTTTATAAATTTTCCTTATTTTGACCCTATGGTGATGTGCAAATACTTAAACAAGAAGTACAATTCTACAGCCAAAATGAGAATTCATTTACTTGCCGAGAGACTTTTCTATGCAATGTTCACCAATTCATTACAATTTTATGCACTATTTAAAATATCTCTTGGTGTAGGATTGAATTGCAATAAGCATAGACATCCTCAAATACTAGTTTCAGTGGCAATAAAAGAGGCTGAGTGAGGTATCTATAGTTCATCAGCGAATAATGATAATCAACTGAAAATTTGACATCAGTTTTGGGATCATCCTGCTGTTTAAATTAACAAATACAATTCAAATCAATACAAAGGCTACATGAAATAGACTTTATTTTTTTAGCATCAAAATTAGATGCACGAACATACATTTTCCCTTCATTAATTACTATAATTTAATGACAATATCAAAGATAAACAATATTACAAGCAAATACAGGGATTTCTAGGAGCATGTATGCATGCAATTTGATACTAACCCTTTGCATCAGATGTCCAAATTTGTAGAGAACAAAATTTGTAATGGCTTTTGCAATGCTGGGTCTTTCAAATGGCGGCTGACCTAATGGACCCTCGATAATGGGACGAGTCATGCCCACTATGCATTTCCTCAAGAGCTGAAATAAGGAGGTGACAGCACATTTATCAGAAAAATATAATATAGTAAACTGAGTCATCACTCACAAGAATGATAGGTTGCATGGAAATAAAAATACATCCAAGTAATGAAATCTAATTTCAAAGAATTCTCTCTTTCATATTGAAAAAAAATTACGCTAATTAACTAGATTATATTTTCCAAACAGTGAAATCCATGTACAATTATGATTGGGGTAAGTGAATATCTTCAGAAAATAGATACCCAAAAATTGATATTAAGTGTAAGCCCATAAATTCACAATGTGTATTCCTTCAGAGAATTTTCTTAATCAAATAATACTGCTTTAAAAGATGTTAGTCATTCACCTCCTTGCAGCTGTCAATTTCAGGTTATGTAAATTGCTAAAGGAGGTCAAATTAAATGATTACCTCCTTGACTGGTGAATTTCATAATTTGTTTGAAAAAAAGGTTAAAAGGGGAACAAATTACGTAGAATGGTATGAAATACCTTAAATAAATAGAAATACACTCTCTTGGTATCACCATCTTCTTCTCTGTGCATACTCATAAATATATTTTCAACATCAACCACCATGCTTAAAAGACGATTAACCTCATCTTCAGGTAAATTTTCCAGGTGCCTGACGTGAGCCTCTGTAAAAAATGATAATAACACCAATGAAATTTAAATATCTGATTTTCGTACTATCATCCCCTTTCAACAAGTAAGATTTAATACAATAAAACATCAAAAGGAGAACGACATTACACCAACCTAGCACATGATTACAACTTCTACATGGATCACTAAAATTTGCAAGAGATACAGACACATCAACATGGGGTGGCTTTGTTGGTGGGGTAGGAGTTTTCCAACCATTACACTTGCATTCTTCCTCCTGTGAAAACAATAAATTATTAGACTTGTAAACTAATTTCTAAAAATAAATCAGGGCTAATATTGAACGTTTATATTTCTTTAGACTTCAAGTTACATAATTGCTGGAGTCCTCATAAACGTATAGCTTAAAGTAGAACTCACAGTACCAAACATAATTCTATTTGCATTACCTGACAGGCTGAATATATGGCTAGCTTCAAAAGCTTTTTATTCCTTTGCCAATTTCTCAGTTGCTGTTTTCTTTGTTGAATCCTTTGCAGATTGGACTGCCTGGAGGTTTCTAAGGGCTTTGAACCACCCTCGGGACCAGTAGGAACCTCTGGTTGTTCCGACATATTGCCTAAATATAAGGAAAATGATAATACTATGGGACTAACACCATGCGAAAGGCATTCTTTTAATAATATGACACTAAATGTCATTCCAAAACTGGTAATTCAATGACCACAACAGCGAGGATTAGAAAAGTACCGGAGAGTGTTATTTTTACTCCTGTCACCGAAGTTGTAATTCGAGCACTGGAACTTTAAAACTTTGCTTTAAAACACATGTTCAAATTCAAAAGTCAACATAAACAATCCGAGATCACTGTGACAAGAAGAAACAAGCGAAGCTCGTCTGTGTTGGATGAGAAATTTGAAAAAAATAATTGATAAATTTTAAATTACTTTGCGTAAAAAATTAAGATTGAATTAGGAATAACAGTAAAAATGAATTTATTCGTTATAAAAATTTAAATATGGTTTAAAAATTGTGTAACGATATGATATTGTTCAATGTTGTGACTAAATTTTTCATAATTGTCGTCTATTTCAGGTCTCAACTGTTACTTAAAGCGGTATGTCTGGTATGGCTGGGAATGGCGGTATAAGCAGAAGGAGGCGAATGTGTGTGTTTGTCATGCGGCGTAGTCAGTGACTTGCGATTATTAAATAACTCCGTAGATTAGCACAAGCTTTTCTTAAAACCTGTAAAAATAAAGTATTTACATCATGCCGGAAATTAAAGTAACACCGTTAGGTATGTTTACTGCATAGTTAGCCACTTGCTTTATTTACAATGGGCATAGCTGCATGTGGCACATATCAAAAATTATCTTTAACCGATGGTTCTTTCACAGGCGCTGGACAAGACGTTGGGCGAAGTTGTATTTTAATATCTATTGGTGGAAAAAATATAATGTTGGATTGTGGAATGCATATGGGCTATAATGACGAGGTACAAAATCATGATGCCATGAAACAGAAATCAATATGCAAGCATTCTGAGAGCGTTTTAAACGATTTTTTCCTTTCACAGCGAAGATTCCCCGATTTCACCTATATAGCGCCAGAGGGGCCAGTCACTAGTTACCTGGACTGTGTGATCATCTCTCATTTTCATTTAGACCACTGTGGGGCGCTACCATTTTTGACTGAAATGATAGGATACACCGGGCCAATATACATGACCCATCCGACAAAGGCCATAGCACCTATATTGCTGGTATGTGCTATTAAATATAAATGTTATTTCAATCGCATCCCTTTTATGGTTTGAGATGAGTTTTGTCCCACTGGCCTTATCACAAACTATTATTTTACAGGAAGATATGAGGAAACTTATGGTAGAAAGGAAAGGAGAAAGTAACTTCTTCACATCACAAATGATTAAGGATTGTATGAAGAAAGTCATTGCTGTGACTCTCCACCAGACTGTAATGGTTGACAATGAACTTGAAATAAAAGCCTACTATGCAGGCCATGTTTTGGGAGCAGCAATGTTTCGTATTCGTGTGGGCTCCCAGTCACTAGTGTATACGGTAGGTGTGGCTATGATTTTTTTAAATTTATGTTCGATATTTACAATGCCTTTTACTGAATTTATACTTCGGTGGGCATGCAAGAGAGAATCCTTTATGGATGAATTCTGAATGCTTATTAGGTTTATTTTTTCATCTAATTGGACAAGGTCTAGTTATGACAAACTTGTGATACTTTGCACATAGTATTGTCCTACCTTTTAGCACATTCCTTTTATCCAAAAAAGGAAATTACTTTCTTACCGAAGCCTCCGACCAATCACTATTGTTAAGATCAGTCCACCCATCAATGTAGGTTTGTTATATATTGAAGGAGTAAACTCGTTCTCATAGACAGGATCTTCTGTAAGCCCTACCTTAAAAAACACTTCTCGTATGTGTAGCGTAGAGCGCTACACATACGAGATTATTAACCTAGCTTATAACCTAGATTATTACACTATTAACCATTCTTCAACTCCGTATATACTAGCCCTCTTCATTCAATTGAACAAGTCCGTTCTCTTCTTGCCACTATCTGTATTATCCAATTTTCTTCCATTGATCATAGTCTTCAACATTGCCACTCAATATACCCTACATCCATTTATCTTGCTTTTAATTTCTCCAAGCAGAGGAGACCCTCAAATGTGTAGGGTCATCAGTGTCAAATAGATTGAAGGGTAGGAAGATATCACCACAAAAGGTCCATGAAGCATGTGTTCCTTAGTAAGGTGGCTGCAAAGGGATTCATCCCCAGTGGAATTGTCATTTAAAGTGATGGTGTCACATTTGAAACACTATTGAAGAAGTTTAAAGAAACCGCCTCACTTAAATACTGGACTCAGTTGAATTGTGCATGTGTCATCCCTAGCCGTGAGAATGGCTAGAGGTCATCATCACCAAAAGTCAACTAACATGTGTGCTGTTTATTTATGCCTCTTTTCAATTTTGAATTTTGATTGGTGGCAATGCAAGCTCTCATATAAATGGAACATATGAGGTCTGTAAACAAAGCAATGAGACTGATTTTTTAAAAATTTTTTCATTCAAATAGAATTACAATTTTATATTTTCACCCTCAAAATAACTTCCCTCTGAAGCCACACAGCACTGGAGATGGTTTTTCCACTCATAGCACTGCTGGAACTCCGATACTGGAATAGCCTTCAGCTGGTCGGTTACAGCCGTTTGAATGTTTTCGACTGTCCCAAAATGAGTTCCCTTGAGGTGATTTTTCAACTTGAGGAAGAGAAAAAAGTCACAAGGACTCAAGTCAGGCGAATAAGGAGGCTGAGGAGCCAAAGGAATGTTTATACTGGCCAAAGACTCATTTATTGAAATTTCTGTGTGACAAGAAGCATTTATCGTTGATGCAACACCAACGAATTGAGTAGCTTCAGGCATGATGTGGTGGAAGTTGAACATAATGAATAACTGATCGAAGCACTTTTCCACTTGATAAAATTTTTTATTTTACGACCGGGTTTCAATGTATTACATCATCATCAGGTAAAAGACGGCACACAACTTCAGTTTGTTACCTGATCTACATAATACCCTGCAAGCCGCCACAAGGGCGTGTGGCGGGGGGTGTTAGGTCACCAACCGTAAAAAGGAACAATACCACATGCATTACAACATTATGGATAATTACACCCACAGCAGCGCACACACTCATGCAAAAATCCCTTCATCCAACACTCATGCAAACACACATACCATAAACCAACAAACAACTGCACCCCAGGATGCGGCACGAAAGCCATCCAACAACATGCAAGCCAGGACAGGACAACCCAGTTGTAAAACCAAAAAAATTTTATCAAGTGGAAAAGTGCTTTGATCAGTTATTCATTATGCAACTCCAAGTTGTTCTTGATGTTTGGTCTCACACGAATAACCTTTTGTTGAAGTTTTTCATGAACCTCTGTAAAATTGTTGATTGATCTCTTGGCCTTGAGGTAGAAACTCTTTGTGGACGATTCCGTGGAGATCAAAAAAACAAATGAGCTTGCATTTGATCTTAGACTTCCTCATCATTGCTATTTTGGGCCTTGGAGAGGTTGAAGTGTGCCACTCCATGCTCTGGTGCTTCGTTTCTGGGTCGTACTCAAACACCCAAGACTCGTCACCAGTTATTACATGTTCCAGAAAATGGGGGTCATTATCAATCGAATCCTAAAATTCAAGGCACCTTTCCCTCCTGAAGTCCTTTTGGTCTTGCGAAAGGTTTTTTGGAACCATTTTTGCACAGATTTTTCTCATTCCAAATTCATTGGTCAAAATCTGATGAATGGTGATTTGAGTCAAATTCAATTCTTTCTAGATCATTCTGACTGTCAACCAATGATCTGAATGCACAATATCCCGAATTCTGACAATGTATTCATCGATTCTTGAAGATGAAGGCCTTCCGCTTCTTGGTTTATCTTCAACTGACTCTCTTCCTTCTGAAAATTCCTTAAATTACCAAAAAACCTGGGCTCCTGACAAAACGCTATCTCCATAGGCCTGCTAAAGTTAAGCAAGAGTTTCCGTTGCACGGTGCCCAAGTCTAAAGCAAAACCTGATAGCACACCATTGATCAAAATTGATTTTTGAAAATATTTAGAACACAATAGAAAAAACTGTTTCACCAAGAAAAATCACTACGGACAACCAAATGACTCAAAGCGAGTTCAAACCTGTACTGAAGGCTGATAACATGTTCCCCTGCCACCCCTCCAAGCTCAGCGACTCCAGTGTTGCCAGATCGATTGCTACGATGCCAGTCTCATTACATAATTTACAGACCTCATACATTGTCGAGAATACAGTAAGCATCATACTAACAGAATCTTGACTAACAAGATACAGAATTTGGAGAATGCAAAACCCAACCTCAGCCAGTCCCCTTATTGACCCTGTTGGAGGAAATTTGGATGATGCACTTAGGCCTCATGCCCCAGTAGTGAGAGATAAATTTTCAGCAGTGCTGAGCAGCGATTCTGGCCCCACACTCATGAAAGAAGCTGCTCAGATGTTAGATGGTGAATCCATGCAATGGAAGAACTCAATTATTGAGGAACTCTCTTTGCACTAAATTCTTATATGATAGTATGCATAGCACATGTCCTGTGATATGGAGTATGTGTTTTCTTTGGATAAGGACTTGCCATTCCTGGCTGCTGGACAAAAATATGGTGATAAAACTTGTGATCAGCTTCTGTTAGCAGATTGTTAGACTGGACTGATAAAATGCTATGCGAGATGGCGCAACTTCATGGTGAATATGAGTAGCATAGAGTGCATTCATTTTCTTGTTTAATATAACCTTTATTAACCACCAGAAACTTGTCTTAAATTGAACTTATCTGTGAAAATATCTCTCGCCCCTCATATCAGAAAACTTGTTGTACATCAGCTTGTGAAGGCAATTTTAATAATCAGTAATTGAGAGAAGAGTAAAATTAATATAGTTTTTGTGTACAGTACAGTGCACAGTACAAATTTTAGAGGCTTTATCTTGCCATTGTATCACTTTTTCTCTACTTTTTGAAATACATGTAAATGTTTGCATATTTGAAGTTGATTTAATTATTAACTGCTTGCTGTTTTCATGAATTTTTCAGGGGGACTACAACATGACTCCTGATAGACATTTAGGGGCTGCGTGGATTGACAAATGTCGTCCAGACCTCCTTATCTCAGAGTCGACCTATGCCACCACGATAAGAGATTCAAAGCGGTGCAGGTACGTGTGTTATTTTTCAAATAATTTCATGGTATTTTTATCTTATGAGCGTTTAGATAATGAATTTTACATGCTTTGAGTCCTATCAGCTTTGATGATTTCACAAGGTCAATAGAAGTGATCCCTATTAAGCAGTTTTAACTTTTCTAGATTTTGATAATCTCAGCGTCAATGTGTTGTTATATTTGGCTGAATTTAAACAAAATGTAGTTTAGTATAATGGGAAGAGTTCACCCCAGCCGTACTCTTATAAATGGGCAAAGGATGGGTGGGGGATATCATTTATGTATTATATTTATACGGCCGTAGTTACCGTTCGCTTTGTATGTAGTTTAGTAGTTTCTGGTTATTTCTTTTGACCTTTTGAATACAGTAAGAATATTATCTGATTCTTAATCTTTTTTATGTATTCTCTCTAAAATTGATTTCATGATTAGTCTGTATTATAAAAGTAATTTCATGTATTTAGTAAAAAATCCAGAGTAATTATGTATTTGCAGAGAAAGAGATTTCTTGAAGAAAGTTCACGAATGTGTGGATAGGGGAGGCAAAGTTCTTATTCCAGTATTTGCCCTTGGAAGAGCCCAGGAATTATGTATTCTCCTGGAAACCTATTGGGAAAGAATGAATCTTAAAGTTCCAATATATTTTGCGGTGGGACTGACAGAAAAGGTTGTGCCAATTTTATCTTTTGCAACAGCATTAATTTTCATTTGCATCCTCATTTATGATAATTACTTAATTATCTATTTTTAATTTTTAAAGGCTACAAATTATTACAAAATGTTTATCACATGGACCAATCAGAAGATCAGAAAAACCTTTGTACAGAGGAATATGTTTGACTTCAAGCATATTAAACCATTTGACAAAGCATACATTGAGAATCCAGGGGCTATGGTTGTATTTGCAACACCAGGAATGTTGCATGCTGGCCTATCTCTCACCATTTTCAAGCATTGGGCGCCTAATGAAAACAATATGGTTTGTTATTTTTTTAAAAGTTTAAATTAATATCATTTTCTGTTACAGGAGACATTACTGTTGCTCAAAAAGTTCTGCTATCAAAAAAAAATCATGTTGTACCTTTCTCCAGAAGTGTATAAACAAGTGTGTTGTTTCAAATTATGTGTACGAATAGTTCTCACTATAGTGATTTCAAAAAGTAATTTCTGTTCAAGTATGCTTAAAGCAACTCTTTTCTCTTAGGTCATAATGCCAGGATTTTGTGTCGTGGGAACAGTTGGGCATAAAATTCTCAATGGTGCAAAGAAAGTAGAATTGGAAAACAGGCAGATTGTTGAAGTTAAAATGTCTGTTGAGGTTGGTATCTATTGTGATCATTAATTGAATTTATTAGCTTTTTAGTTTTAGTTTTTATAGTACCTTTGAACTTGGCTAATTCTGTAATTGGTTCTAACAATATGACATATACCTACTTTGACTTGGTTGCAAAATTATTTCATTCTAGTACATGTCATTCTCTGCCCATGCTGATGCCAAAGGTATAATGCAGCTTATCCAGTACTGTGAGCCTCGTAATGTCTTACTTGTCCATGGTGAAGCCGAAAAAATGAAATTTCTCAAAGAAAAAATTAAGCAGGTAAGGTTTCAAGTAGCCGTAGGATAACATTCATCATCAGGATTTCAAGCCTAAGATTGGTTTATTGCAATCTTCCATTCTTGTCTATGGAATAACATTATCATAATGTAAACACCATTTCATTTTATTTATTTTTAAATCCACCGAACAGAATTATCATTGTGGAGACGTACACTCAAGCTCTATGTGGAGGAAAACCCACTTCAATGGGAACCTACAATCTCTGAAACAGTTGTTGATGGCATTTATGCTGTTTCCACAGAGACTTAGTTTTTTGGTGGTTGGGTGGATGACCTTCTGTCGCCTTTCCCATCTGCCGAGGGTGCTGGACAGTGATAAGAATAATCTAACCCAATAAGAATTTTCAGACTGAGGCAAACTCACTATATTGCCTTAAAATGCACAAACAAAAAACGAGTGTGTAAATACTAATATGCTCTGGATAGCGAGAGTAGCATCAGTCAGAATTTTAATGAAACTTTCTCTCTGATTCACAAGAATTTTGAACCTTTGTTACCTCATGCTACTGTGTAGGCTTCCAATTGGTTTCCACCATGCTAAAGACTCTTTAACTGGTGGCAATAGCTCTAGTTCCTATATCCACCAATTAGCAGTTTGCTGAGTCTCTATGCCATGAAAATAGTTAATGCTGATTTCTTCATTCACAGCCCTATTTACTTCTCCTGTACCCCAATGAAAATTTATTTACAATAATTCTTGTTTCCATAAATCAGGAGTGGGAGGTATTTTTTGGTCAAGGCTAGACTGTTGACTTCCTCAGTATTGATGAGCCAAAAACCCCAAAGCCTCTGTAACTCCCTAGGTTTCAAACATTGTTACAATTACTTCATTAGGGATATTGGCCAACAGTGTATCTGTTGTAATGAACAACCTCCATGAGCTTTAGTTTGCCAACCCCTGCCCTAAGATGTCACATAATATGCATATAGTACCTTGTTATAACATGAATCTTCAAATATATTAAGTCTGGTTATTTCTATAAAGTGATAAGTTGGTGTCTTTGGTGGCTGGCCTTTTCAGCTCTTTGAAGTAGACCAACTGTGAAAAGAACTGGAGAAAAGAATTTTCCTTCCTTATTCTATTCATTGTCAATTTAGCAATGGCGTTCCATCTCATTGTATTAGAAATGTTAGAAGTCAGACAGGTGCACATAAGTAATTGTATTGTCTGTTATTACAGTATATTACATATACCCTTTTCAACACTACTGAAAGCAAACAGTATACTATGACAATTTGTTGTCTCTGGTGTAACTGTTGTAATTCCACACACTAAAGGGTGGGGAATTACAAAGTCAATAATTTCATTTCAGTAAGTTTACTATTAGTCTTACCTTCCTCTTTGACCTCTTTTATATGATTCCAAGCAAGCTTACTAACCTAATTAACAAACGTTACCTAATTAACAAACATTGAATGGTGAAAAAATAGACTTTACATTTAGAATGCGTTACTAAACAAATGCATAATATACTCTGACAATTCTCTTTTTGTTGTGAAGCTGTATAGAAAATATTTGGTTCGATTTGCATGTTCTACATTAAACTTCTTACAAGAGTTTAATGTAGAACAAGTTGAACATCACTAATAATGCATCATTAGAACCTGTAGTGTACCAGATAAATGATTTTCCCTGATTACTGATGGTTACTTAAAAATGTACTGAAGCTAGCACCTAACTCCTCCAATCTACCTTTAATATACCCTGGAACTCAGGACATGTGAAACCCTGGTACATGAAAGTGCTTAAAAGTAACTGTTTCAGGAGCTTGTACCTCCTATCTCTGTCACTATCTAAATCTGGAATCCAGGAAATCTGAAATTATTCTCATGATATTAGTGCCTGATTACCGATTGGTGATGGTCAACCTGTAATTTTCTAAAGCAAAAAACTTCAAAAATAGTGGTGTCCAGTAAAGAAATTATTCTTTTAATCCAGCTGGTAAAAATGATTTTACCTATTGAAGCAAATGAAATACTAAGTGAATATTGTGTAGCTGATGCTGTTCAAATTTATATAATGAGGATAAAAATTCTTCATTTTTAGAGTATGTGATTATTAGCATTAAGAAGTTCAGAGTTAGCATTTGCAATTTTCAAATTAATTTTGTGTAGCAAAGTGGTGGTCAACGAAAAAATGTAGGACGGATTTTCCTAAATAATAAATAAAATACATGGTTGAATTTAAGCCTTATGTCTCAGTTTTTTGTCTGTCATTAGTCCACAGTATTTAAATCAGTACAAGTATTTAGGCAATAAAGTTTAATGTCCCACATGTCTCCACTCTTTCTCCTTTTATGCAAAACCTTCTGTCTGTCGAAGGTTGTATTAGCTAATAATATTTCAGTACCTCAATTACTGAGGCTCAAATGCACTACAAAGAAGTGGAACTTCATCCTCAAATGGAGGAGGGCAATTCATCAAATACTGTTGCATCTCATAATCATTCATTACTGAAACTTGCCCATTCTAATTTCAGGCATCCTCTAGTAAAATTTGGAAAAGTTATCTTGAAGTGCAGTTTTGAGTTATATTCATATCAGTAGTAGAAAATATTTGTTTAAACATGAGAAATGCTCATTCATCATAGAATGCAGTGCCATTGGGAAAAGTCTAGCAGTATCCATTGCAAAGTAAAACTTAATTTGTGTTAAGGCCCACATTTAACTATTTATTTTGTTTATCTTATATTCGTTTCACTGTGCATACACAGGAATTTGGTGTTGAGTGCTACAACCCAGCGAATGGAGAAACCTGTTTGATAAATAGTGTACCTGATATTCCTGTGGATGTGTCATTATCTTTGCTGAAAGAGGAAGCAGCAATCCATGATCGATTACCACCAGATCCCAAGCGCCAGCGATTAATCCATGGTGTGCTGGTCATGAAGGAGAATGTAAGCTCTTTGCAATATCAGCCGTAATATTTGGAGCCCAATGATGTCACTGAATTTCTAATTTGTATAAATGTTTACTGTGCATTTCTGTTACGCTGAAGGAAATACAATGTAATGTTTCCGTTGCAGTCCATGCATCTAATGAATGTTGAAAGGGCTTGCTCTGAAGCTGGCATCAGCCGACACCAAATTAGATTTACCTCAACCATCACTTTAGATGATCCAGGTCCCCCAAGCCGAACTGCCGAAAAGCTTCAACAATTAATATCAGGGTAAGGAATGGATTTTATTTAAAGAAGTAACAATGCTTTTCCTCACAATTTTAAATAGATTTAATAATGAGTCATTTGGAATTAGTCTTGTGCGAAACTCTTAAATCAATTGGATATTTACCATGGTTGCTTCCTAACATGATAGTTCTCTACCAGGTATCATTAGCGCCAATCTATTTATTGTCACATCAGTCAATTTTTTTATCTGTTTCAAAGTGTTTTATATATTAGTTCGTTTCATCAGAAATGAATTTTCTTGTCCTCATCTGGCTTAAATTATGCACTTACAGAAATCAAAGTGAATGAGAAAACAGGCACTCAAATCATATTTGAAAGAAAATTTTAATGTTAGTTAATTTTTTTTAAATTCAACAATGTTAAGTTTTTAGGTTAATGCTTTAGGTTCCTCTAATTTGAAATTTGTAAGGCATCTTAAAAACCTCACATGATTTTTATTGTTATCATTGAACTACAAAGAGACTTTCAAATTATATCTAAATCCTGTGCAAACATCAATTCTATAACTGTGAATGAATTCATGTCTTTCTCTTGTGATAAATAGTTCTATTCTTATGTACACTCTTACTGCTCCTGTGTGTTTTCTTTTTTATTTGAGACTATCATTTGTATTCAAACTCCAATTGCATTTGTATTTGTGTCTTGTCTGGAATATTTGCAAGCAATGTGACGTGTTCCATGCATGTCTCAATTATGTCTTTTAGGAACCAATAAACATTAATCAATCAAACAAGTGATCACAAATTCCAGCAAATTTTTCATGTACAGTTTTATTAATTCTCTGTGACGTGGATGAAACCAGGTGAAGGAAATTTATAATTTTTTGGTCTTTTGCATTAACAGTCATCTCAAGGATTGGAGTGTTCAGCTAACTGAAGGTTCTTCTATATCCGTTGAAAGTGTTCTCATTAAAGTGGAAACTACAGAGGATGACCAGAAAAATGTTCTAGTGTCTTGGACAAACCAGGTTTGATATATATCACTTGTGCATACTTTTTATTTTTGTCCTTAGTATATTTTCTTTTTATGTTTACTTTCTTTCTTTTCTTATATTATAAAAATTTAAGATCAATTTCTAAGTGTAACAATCATTCGCCTTCAGAATGATTTTTGCACTTTTGAAATATGTGTTTGTTTGATCACTCATCAGGTAATAGTTGTTAGGGACCATCCAAAATGTACATTTAGGTGGTGAGTTACCAATGATGAAACAGTGAAAATGGATGAATTACAAAACAAACGTAGCTCTGTTAGGGGTAGAGAGACGGTTGTAGGGACAAATTTGAAAATAGGGAATTGGACATATGGCATTTTAAGCCGCAATGCAATGTAAAAGGTAGAGATAAAGGGGAGAATTTTAGACCAGTGAAATAGACAACAATATCAGGCATGTTGAATGGAATAAAGGAACACAGAAAGTATGTGAAGTTGAAGGGTAGCTTGTGGTGGTGCAAGGTGTTCTGCTCTGTTAGGTGAACAAAGCTGTGAAACTACAGTTCGATCTTGGTTCTATTAAAAAACCTGCCTTGATTGGTGAACTGTCATTAATAATAACTTATGAAGACAATAATTTTCACCATGCTCAGGAAAGATCATAAGGAGTAGATGATATTATGCTGTTAAATATCATCCCATTAAATGTGAAGAGTGAAAAAATACTTTGCCAGGAATTATGCAGAATTTTTATCCTAAGTTTGATAGGACACTTCATAGTATGCTACATACTTTTATTATGTAAAGTATATTTGAGGGTAAAATTCCAAGCCATTGAATATCTTTGTTCCATTTGATATATCTCTAAAGTATATACACTGATCACAATAATTTATGATAAATAATTGAATAATAACAAATATAATTTATTTTTATAGATATGAATAAATATGTCATTACTTAATGCAGTTGCATTTTGGCTGTTTTTTTACAAAGGTGTCATGTATATTATTTCAGGATGAAGAATTGGGTAGCTACATCCTGGAACTTCTTCAAAACATGGGACGATAATAAAACTGCGTGAAATATGTTGTGTATGTCAAAAAGTGTTTGTATGACATATAATGGCAATCCAGGACGCAGTTAATAACTATTTTATTATGTGTATTGAATTTTTCATTATTTAATAATTATGACACTCTTGAAATTGTAAATTATTGTGATTGTTTTAGACATTTGTGAAGTTCTTTATCTCTTATTTGTAAATACATAGCAATAAGAATGGAAGTAATGATATATTTAATAAAAATCTACTATTTTTGTTGTACCTTGAGTAGGTTGAGTATTAAAAAATATTTCTGAACATTTTATTTGTCATTATTTTTTAACTGAAGAAGCTAAAATAAAGAAAGAAATAAGGTAAACCAGGGTTGCTCATTTCAACCATGAATGTGTAAATTGAGAAGAGAATTAATGCAACCAGGGATGTGATAAAAAGGTGGTTTACAAATTCAAGGACAGATGGCAAGCATGCTATGATCTCATGACAATGTGACTATACTGGCCAAGGAGAAAGATGACTTTTCAAGAATACCTGCAAAATGGAATAAGGGATATAAAAGAAGACAACCTCAAGAAAATCAAAAGTTAATGGCCTGAAGTCAACATAGAAAAGAAAATATCCAAGTAAGACCAGTAGATTTTTAGGAAGTGTACAAAGACACACTGGAGCAAATGGAAAGGATATGCTATTTAGTCAGCAATAGAAAAGGTAAGGCAAGAGTTATTTAGTAAGCAGAATGGGAATGAAGATGCCTTCCTATTTGAAGAAGCTATTACCTCCTTGCAGGCAATATTGATGGCTATGTAAATGCTACCGAAGAAGGCTGAAAATGAAATGGATTTATGAGTTGGAGAAGAGTTGTGAAGGAAGGTTTAAGGTGAACAAGAAGCAAATAATGAAAAATGTCAGAGCAAGTAACTAAAGGGAATGACAAGATATACTGCAAACCAATGCTAGGTATATATAACTTCTAATTATGATTTTTAACAAAGTCTGCAAGTTGTGACAGGACCTAATCATTTAAGGTAAGATCTGATCAGAAGTAATTTATCAGACTAGGAATAAGAGATTGAAGAAATAATTTATTAAGAAATTTCTAAGAGGATGAGCTTACCCCTGTAATTTCTTTTAATATTTACTATGTAGCATTAGATTTTCTAACATGCCAGCTGAGTAGTGCTGCATTTCATCAGGTTAAAATTGTTAAGGCCAATCAGGATGCCTTATACTGAACCTTTTGTTTGTCATTGATGAATAACATCCAAATCCCATATTCCAACCACTCTCAAGCATTTTCCACCCTCATTTCTGCTTCCCCCTAAATGTTTCATAATCAATCTCTGATACCACAAGCAATCTATTATATCCAATATTATTTTTCAATTACATATTATGTGATTATTGAAATATGAACAAAATCTATGTGAAAATTGTGCTTAAAACAATTTCCCACAACTCAATAATAATAATAATTCATCTCTGAAAAAGTATACATAAAAAAAATGTAGATAAAGGATTCCTCAAGATGCACAACATAATGTTACTAAATGTACAAATAAATGTGCATTCATTACAACACATTTGTTTACAGTTCCACAATTTTCAAATTATCAATGAAAGATTTTGTGACAACACACTTTTTTATCGTTTTCTTAAACATATTTATTTCATTTCAAATTAATCTGAAAAAAGCACTTTGGCCTAAACATCAAAATTTTAAAATTATGTAACCAAGACGGGGGTTGCGGTAGTCCAGGGGAAGAGTGTTGGACTACTGACCGTGGGCCCAGGTTCAATTCCTAGGCAAGCCTCTCTAGGCACCCTCTGCTACACCCAAGCTTTGTGATTTTTTGGGTACCATATCTTCCTGGGTAACCATAACTGGCACAGGGAAAGGAACTGGCCCATCTACCCTGCTTTGTAAATTTCACATGCCGTATAGGGCTGAGCACTGGGTGAACTCTGCCATCACCTACCAAAACTGACCTTACAGTTGATTACTGTGTTTATATAACAAAGATAATTAAAAACATCCAAGCGCTAGGTCAAAATTTGTGCAGCAACAGTTAACGGATGAACAGAGGCAAAAACGTCTAGACATCAGCCAGGAACTGCTCGATTGTTCATATGATGACCAAAACGTCTTTAAAAAAATTCTCGCAGACTACGAAACCTAGGTTTACGGTTATGATATGTAAACCAAAGCTCAGTCTTCACAGTGGAAGGGGCCATCACCCTCACGATCCAAAAAAGCTCGGATGTCGCAATGGAATATGATGGTGATGTTGAACATTTTTTTTGATTGGGAAGAGATTTCATTATGAAAATGTCCCCAAAGGACAAACAGTGAATGGTCAGCACTCTTGAGCAGTTATGAGAAGGTTAAGACATGCCATGCTAATGAAGAGATAACAAGGGAAACTGTTGGTGTTTTCATTACAACATTTCACCATTGCACACATCCTAAGTTTGTTTTTGGCCAAAAACAGCACACCGGTGATCTCCCAGCTACCCTACTCTCTGTAACTTGCTCCAGCGGGCTTTTTCCTATTTCCTAAGTTCAAATCCCCCTTGAAAGGATGTCGATTTGAAATTATTGAAGACATCCAACAACATTGTACCACAGACTCAAATGCTATCCCAAAAGAAATGTTCCAGGTGGCATTCAAAAGCTGGATAAAACAATGGGCAGGTTATATTGGCAGTCAAGGCTATTGCTGATGAAAATTGCCACTCTAGGTACCTAGATGAGTTTCTATGCAGGATGTGTGAACACAACTATCGCTACCATTAAATCAAGTAATGCATAAAAATCCTCATTCATTGCTTAACATGGACATTAAAAAAAACCCATAAAGAAGAAAAGAGTCAACTTTGAAAAATTTTAATATTTAGCACATCATATCACTTACAAAGAAGAATGAAAATTGTGCATAACAACTACCAGGCACACATTAAATGCTATTAAAACCAATATGGTTCACATTCTTAGCTATAATGAATTTCATTTCTTCTGAGGATTATTACCCTTGATAGGCATTCCCTTTGGTTTAAGTTTGCCAGCCAATATCCTCTTCTTAGAATTTTCTTTTTCTGCTAATATCTGCTCATGTCTTTCAACTGCAAAATCAACTTCTTTGGAATATTGTATAATTTTTTCCTGAAAAAGAAAAAAAAATTCTTATGGAGAGTAGTTCCAAATGTTTTCACAGGATTGCCACATAATTCATGAAAATAAAGCCAACAGCATAAGGTATTACAAATACAGTTTTGTTGTTTACACCGAGTATGTACATATATCCATATTTTAAAATGTAAAACATATGATGGGTTTATAAAAATCTACCTCTACTCTAACAGAATGTGGTGCAGGCATTTGACTCAGATTGGTTGGTTGCCATAGGATGCAAGAGACCCATTGGCTCTCATCAGTTCACGAAGAGTTTGGATATTGCTCGTAAGGATCAAGGCCATTTCCTAACACACTTAGTTCTATTATTGACTGTAAATGAATTCAGTTTAGGGATTTCTACGTATTCATAAGTATGATATATATTTTTCATTTTGCTAGCTCAGAAGTTTTATTTCATTTTTATTTAAATTTTCATGGCTTACTTTTAGCATTTCCTTGCATCAGAGCAATGATTTCTGGGAAAATATATATGTAGGATTTTTGGACTACAAAACTAAGTGATACGGAAGAATGGGATTTCATCTTTCTGATCATAAGGTAAGCAGGGACCTCAGCGTTGACATTTGCTGATGGTTCTCCAAAATCAAATTCCTAATTTCACCAAAACATTTCGGCAAAACTAAACACTACTACCAAGGTAACATACATGCTTTAAATTGGATCCAACAAGAGGAATATTTGGATTTGCAGAATATTCCAAAAAGACTTATAAGCCATGGTCATTAGTAATGCTCATTTTTCAGATATTATGACTATGCTATATACATAAAATAATATAGGACATGCCATCATTATAAGTCAAATTTATGAGATTCAAATTCGATGAAAGATTTTTAACCTGATATAATTAGTGCTGGGTGATCACTACCATCACCTACTAAACCGACCTTCGGGTTGATTACTGTGTTTATGGTTTTTTAATAATATTCTGGACTAGATAACGTTCAGAATATATAGCAACAATATATCATTGTCTTGAGTAGCGTTTTCAAATACTTATAAAAATAATTCTAATACCAATTTTCTCAATTCTAATTAACAAATCAAATGAGAGATGGGGAAATATTAATCGGCATGGAATTTATCCTTACCGCTAATTCTCTTTGCTTCAGCAACCTGGACTTGAGTCTCGTACCGATTGGTGTCGGACGTCCATCTAAATAAGTATAATCTGGGCCGTCTGTCAAGGGACCATAAGAATTAGGATTTTTTGGGAGTCCAGCCCTGTAACGAACAAAGGTAATGCATTTAAAAGAATGTACTTATGGTTAAGGTTAATAAGGTAAACTTATGGTTAAGGGATACTGGTAGTTAAACAATAAACGTATTAACTCCTAATCAGCAAAGTATATTTATAAAATGCTACTCATAGAGCACGGCTAAGATGTAAAACCCAGGGCAATAAGAGACAATAAAATATCGTTTATTTCCTGTTTCAATAGACATCAAGCATGACGAAGATTGGACAAGGTCGCTGTAATGAATAGTATTGGCACTTAACGTGCCATTTTGCAAATTATATTTTTAAATAATTACCGTTCTCTCCAACGTTGATCTATAAGCAAACGGCTAGTAGTAAAAACGTTTCTTGTAGAGGTATATGCCAAACCTGCAGTGAAGAACAAGCAAGACTCACTAAAACGCGTATTTTAGAAATTAATTTTCACAATTGAACGTACTACTCATGATGTTTACTTACGAATAGAACATAACATTGCTCCACACAACAGATTTCTCATTACGCTATACTATGTAAAAACAATGGTCTACGATCATAGTGGTCCCAGCACACCGATAGCTATTTATGAGGATAAAATTGAGATTGGTATTGCAAGAAATAATACAAATAAGGAAACCCTGAGAATTACCCAAAAATTCAACACTTCTAAGAATGAAAACATCTGCATTACCACCAATTACTAAGACCTAGAAAATGTATTAGTAGTCACAGTTTCTTACTTGACCAATCCTTCTAGTTCGAATAGTTGAGTAATGAAATAATGGCCCATCGCCGTCAATGGGTGTATGTCCCTGTGGCGCAGTGGATAGCGCGTTGGACTTCTAATCCAAAGGTCCCGGGTTCGAATCCCGGCAGGGATGAACTTTTTACTAGATTACTTTTTTGCGGTGAAAGAAGTAGATTGTGCTAACAATAACAATTTACCCAAAAATGAACCACCAATTTTTTGCAAAGTAAAATGTGGGCATAAATGGACATTACTCAAGTGTAAAACACTACTTTTTCCATTGAGTTCTCATCCTATTTGTAGCAAATATTTTTCTTCCCATACAGAAGACAATCATATAAAAAAAATATAAATTCCATGGTTGATAATGAGCACAATAAGAAATGTGATAATGAGCACAATAAGAAATGTACATGGAAACATATGTTCTCTAATTCCTTGTGATACCTTATAAGCATTTTTCTGAACCATTTTTACATATTCATGTACATCAGTAAATTATAACATGGAAGGTAAAAATAATTTTTGCATAGGAAACTGTAATTATTGCAAATTCCAAAGAAACTGTAGGAGATGCCACAACAGTGAGTTTTAATGGAGTCATCTGCTAATATCCATTTCAATGCAACAATTTCGGAGTGTAAAAATCATTTGCCTTGACCGGGATTCCAAACCGGAACCCTCAATGGCCGGTCGAGTGCTTTAGCCAGTTAAGCTGATCTTTAAGAGGACCCCTTGATAGCTTTACTGGCTAATGCACTCGACTGGACATTGAGGGATCCAGGTTCGAATCCCGGTCAAGGCGAATGATTTTTACACTCTGAAATTGTTGCATTGTAATTATTACATTATTCAGTACCCAAGTAAATAAATATGCAGTAGTGCCTCCTTTATTTTCTCCTGAAGATATGGTATAGTTATTAATGAAACAATGTCTCTTTTCAATGAATTTTTTCCAAAAAAAAGGAAGGATAATAAAATAAAAATATTCACACACACACTTGAAGAAGCTTTTCAAAGAGCAGGTCAAAAGATAGCCCTATTGAGAACACAGGAAAGAAGATAAAAATTGATTTCACAGATTCAATGAGACTTTCAGATTTCAGAGGCAATGTGTTCTATTGAATACCATAATATTATGATAGAATCAATATAGCCATGGAAGGATTCAAAACTGGGTAGCATTGAGGACTGCTAACCATGACCGATAATCATTTATTACAACTGACAACCAAGAGGGCGCACAGCAGTCAACGAAGCTGATCATTTGTAGAATGAAAATCATTTCATTATCAGCCATTAATTTCCAATTGATTTATGCATTTCCTTATGCATACCTTTATATATGTACGTATAATACTTTATTCTAAATTGAAACCCTTTCCTTCTTCATAAATGCCTTAATGGCTGGCATTGTTAAAAAAGATTATACGTAGAGCCAAAGACATATTTGCTTTTTGCATTTTCTTTCCTTATACTTTTATTTTTTTGTGCAGGAGCCACCCAAACTCACGATAAAACAATTGCAATGGAAATGTTCGCATGTGAAAATAAACCTTAATGAGATAACTAAGTCAAAGTTACAACGAAACCTTTGTATTAATTATGCATAACCCTACAAACACTAGAATGCAATGTCCCTAATATGCTAGTAGTATTCTCTAAAAGATTTAAAGAGTAATTCAAGGACTGAACCAATACCAATAATAATCTAAAAATTGGTACACTAATATCAATAAAAAATAATGCAAAAGATTATGCATTACATTTGTATTTTTTTGAACTAAAATTTCTTTCATAAAAATATTTAGATTGAATATTACTGTATATGAATCCTAAAAATATTATATTGCTGTACACTCTTTCTTCTATATTAATATTCAAATCTTAAGAGCATATTTCAGGCAATTAAAACCACAAAATTTAGATAAATAGCCAACTGACAAATGTATGTAGATACTGACTCGTTTTCTCACACTAGGTCTTTTTCAATTAATCAAGAGAGTAAGTGATTTGGAATGGTTTACTGAAATAATGCCAAGTTGAGAATTTTTGGGGATACATAAGCAAACCATATGCATTAATTTAAATTTCAAGATTTATACTACATTATTGCAATATAATTTCTCATTTCCAATACCTGAAGGGTAGATTAAATAGGGAAATTGTTCACGCATACGAATGGCATGTTTACCCCAAACAGAAATGAACGGAAAGCAACCCATATAATTTCACAGAAAAAATTTAGACCAGGGAGGAAGATTACTTCCCAAGAAGTGGATAAGGGAATGCTCACAGAAATTGGTTAGGGTTCTGGGGAAATGAAAAACCCAGGCTGGATGAAAACTGGCTTGTTCCTCCAGAATGGGGACTTGGTGGCAATCTGGCAGCCTGCCCAACGATCAATTGTAACAACTCATAACATGTACACAAAGCCTAACATTGAAATGGATTTCATAGATGTTGACCAAGTAGGGGTATGAACATTAATGTTGGAATAGCAGATATATTAAATACTTCTAATGGAATCTCCAAGGTTTTGGAAGTTATAGGTTAAATCAACAATATCCAAACCCAGTATAAAGTTAACACAGATATTATCATGAAAACAAATGAGACAATGGTACAAATTACTAATAACCAAAGGATGACATAACCTATTGAAGTGGGGCAGAAGAAATGAGCACGTGGTGAAGTAGATGTTCTAATGGGCAAGAAATGGTATAATCCCATTAAAGAATGCACTTTCAAAAAAAAATAGAAAGACTATTAACAGCAGTACTGTAACTTGAAAAACAAAATTTAATCAACAGGGAAGCATGCCCCTGAAAAAAGCAAGAAAAAAACTGAAGTATAAAAAGAGATCATCGTATCTTAACCAGCAATTTAAATGCTAGAATTAGAAAAGAGCCTATACTAAAGCTGATGGGCACATGTGGCCCACAGAAATCAGAGCTGTTCATGACTTGATAGTCACAAGCATTCTAAGGAAAAAAGACAAATAGTTCATGGGGACTGCAGAAAGCTGCCAATCTCTGATTAAAATATTTGGTATCATAAGCTGGCCATGCATGTTTACCGAGGAAGAAATATTTACAGCATCTTGTAAAGCTAAAAATATAATCATGAACAAGGCAGATGAAGCAAATACTAGAAAAGAAAACAATAAGAGCATTAAATCTTGGGTAAGACGGGCTAAAAATTCTATAATATAAATTTTCATCACTGGGCCCAGCTAAGGCAATTGCGGTGATACCCAGGAATACCTTTTCAGCTCATGAGACCCAAGTCTGCATTTTACGAAATCCCAATTTCCAAAAGACACTGGTGATGTTAAGGTCTCAAATTTAATCCCCTAAGTTATGTTTTTCCATGCCTCCCTATTCCACTCCCCCTGTCTATTTTCATTTTACAGCACTGGGTGGTGGATGTGGAATCCTAGTAAAACAGTGGTTCCCCTAAGTACATGTAGTAATATATCAGGATGATTGGTCAATGCAGTCCGAGTGGACTTTAATCTATGACATAGCCACACAATTAATGGGAATTTTAGGTTTTACAATCAACTAGAAGAAGAGCATGCTCACCACAGGCAGGCATATGAAATATCTGAGTGTGGATTTACACAACAAACCCGTCCTTAAGGTTAACGAAATCGGCTGCAGCCCCCGTGCAGGAGATAGAAAGAATACTCCCACGGTTTCATGCAATGCACCATCCCAGAGCAGCAGCATACCTATCATTTATCTGCTGGATTCCTAAGCTTCCCAACATTTATGGCCGCCTAGGTTTTTCAAAAAGACAAACAACATGGTAGGAGTTTGTTATTAACCAAGGTATTCTAACCAAGAAAGTGATCCTTCCCCAGCCAGAAGGTGAAATATATGCAAATATAGATGTGACCCTGACTCAAAGGGGTGTTTCTATTCCTGAGTAGAACTAGTCCAAAGCTTTTGCGATCCCAGGGATTGTGACCGTTAATGAAACTGAGACAACCAAACCTCATCAAACATTGGAATTTTTTGTAGATTTAAATTTTAAAATTATCAAAGTTGACATGTATTTGGACTCGATGGTAACCCTATATTCCCTTGAGAAAGGGAGAGGGCTCCTTTAGAAATAATGAAATTTCTACAAAAAGATCCTACGAAGATGCCATGACTTGGTAGGTGACTGCAATTAAATAATAAGCCACCCATAGTGGGGACCAGAAGCCTTTCCTTGAGTATAAGTACCATATGAGTACAGGTGGAAACCACAGAGGTGAGTAGAGGGATGATTGTCTCATTGTAGCAATCAACAATTACTTAAACACCTCATACAATGTGGTAAGCAAGGGGAAAATACCATAACTATAATGCAAGGAGCGGCAATACAACAATTATTTTTCACTGTATTGACTTAAATGACAGGTTAGATGAAATCCTCTCAAGTAGAATTTCCAGGAGGTTAACTAGTCCACCATTTAGATATCAGGGCAAAGATTACTCAAGTGAATACATCAGTTAAATGTATCCATAAATTTAGGCTTAGAACTTTGAAAGCTCAGGTATTTTGGGAATGTGAGCGATTAGAGAGTGTAAAGATATGTAAAATGGGTTAGACATCTCCAGCATAAGTGAAATCAAATGCTGGACCTCAGGAGGTGTTAGAAGATACCTAATTGACTACATGCTTGTGAAGTAGAGATTTAGGAACCAAATTAAGGACTGCAAAAGCTATTAAGGAGCCAAAATTTACGGCATGTTGCTAGTTCAATTTCAAATTCAAGAAGCTAAAGAGCAAAATGAAGACTCAATGGAAGTTATACAGATCGAACAAAACAAGAGCTGAGAATGGATTTCCAGAAGAAACTGGAAAAGAAAATTTAAAAAATAAAACAGAGGATTAATAAAAAAAAATGGAAAGGCATGAGGACTGGATTTCTAAATGCTCTGAACAAAACCATAAACCAAAAGAAACCAATGAAAAGGAACTTGTATCGCAAAGTAGAGGACTTAATAAAAGAGAGGAGAAAGTAGAAATACTCCTGTAATGATAAAGGGCAGGCATGTAAAATCAGTCAAAAAGCCAGAAACATCAGAAAAGAACGAATGAAAATACTGCATGAGGAAGTGCAACTTAAAGTTTTTTCAGAGAAACGATGAAGCAGCTCACGGAATCATGAGACATTCCTTCAATGTCGCAAATATCAATGCCATTAGAAAGAAATGATACTATTCTTATTGAAAGTGAGGATAAAGTGAGTACACGGAAAGAGTGTTTGATTAAATGTTTATGATTAAAACGAATGCATGATAGGAGAAGTGGATACTGTGATCACAATGAGAGAGGAGAGTCTGAAATTGATACTGCAATAAAGGACGTATGGATACATGAGGCATCATGGATTGCATACATACAATCGGAACTACTACATCATTCGGGAAATAAAGGGAAAGATTCGGATACAGCTGTAAAACCTAAAACATCAGGGTAAATATTAACAAACTTGAAAAGAAGAATGTAATCACACCTTTACCAAAAAAGAAAAATGCAACCAGAAGTGACAACTTAAGTACAACTGGGTCTGAACTGAGAGTATTTTCAGGAAGCCACTTGATACGGCTGCAAAATATTATTGAGGACCACTCTAGAGGTATCATAGCTCATTACTCATAATTATGGGGTTATATAACGGATGATGGTGACAATGACATGCAAGAATTCTTCAAAGGTTTTCCACAATGCCAAATAATCAACTGCTGACATTTCAATAGCTGACACATATTGGTGACATTATACCTTAATGATGGTGCCAGAGAGAGCCATTCAAATGCTGGTAAATATCCTGTAACCTGATTTGGCAGATGGCTCATAACAGCTTCATGCACAATACGCATCAACTAAGTACCCAAATCTTCAAACAAAGATATGACATAATTAATACTTATTAGTGGATGTGTCGTACAATAAGAAGAACAATGGAATTAGCAGCCCCAACCTATTAGAAGGACCGAAATGCTGGGCATCAAGAAAATACTACCTAAGATATGAATATCTGAAATTAAATTTCTTCACATAGGTGCATCTACATAATACCCCACAAGCCACCACAAGGGCGTGTGGCGTTAGGTCACCACCTGTAAAAGGGAACAAAACCACATGCAAAATCGACAAGACTGGGTAAAAAGAAGACAGAATACAAAATGAAAACACAGAAGAAGATTTGGGAGAAAAATTAATAACAGGTAGAGCAGCACATTTAAACTGGACAAAAATTTCTCTCCCTTGAACAAAGCTATAGAATATAATCCTTGGGAATGAGGCCAATAGCTGGAAAAGGCATATCCACCTAATAAGGGACTGGTAAAATGAGGAAAGTGATATAACTTAACAATGAAACAGAAACCTAACTGCCCACTTGTTGCTCGCAAATACTAATTAAGGAAATAAAACCAACAATGTAACATTCATTTTTAATGGCACCACATAATTAACAAAAAGAAATAATAACATGGGAATCTGGCAGCACCTTGCCAACACTCGTAACCTGAACAAATAGCAGATTTATTTAGTCAATTGCTCCCGGCTCAACTTCATAGAAGTTCATGTTCATTGAATGAAGAACACAATGTATATTTCCACAGTTCTGTATTTAGCGTTGAAACTAGTTGTACGTAAATAAAGGGCAGTGGAAATATACATTATATTCTTCAATTGATGAACAGATAAATTCAAAACAAGATGCATATAAGACTGACGATGCAGAATGTGATTTAATGTTATTCTCTCACAACAGTTTCTGCTTGCATAACTGCATTGAAAATATATGGATAGGCTATTATTAGAGTTTTGAGTTTTATTAGAATTTATATTAGAAAATAAAGACTGAAATTCAGAATAGGATGTTTTACATTTGCCGAAGATGGCAAAACTTTAAAGAGGGAGCCCAATAATTTAGAAGATCCACATTCCCAACAAGTGTGCAATACTTTTTCCTGATTTTTCTCCTGACATTTTGGAATTTCATTAGGTCCATGATAACCATCCTATAAATATATATATCCAAAATCATTCCTACTCTGATATTAATTTTTGCATGCACTATGAACTGATCTCACAACTAAAACGTACATCAGTCTCAAATTGGGAATGCCCCATCATATTCTCAAATTATTCAAAAATATTTCCCCCCAAATTTTTGAAGAAATTCAATTACTGCATACTTTTCCACAACTGAGTGACCACCCTAATTATGGTAAAAAAAATGTTAGTGATGTAAGGGATTCAGTTAATGTGGTGGCTTATACTAGCTTTCTATCTCAAGGGCTAGGGTTGGAATACTGGCAATGTCAGAACCACTCATAATATACCAGTCTCTATTGAGATCAAATTAAGAGCAGGAATCATCCTGTTGGAAAGAACAGTACTCTGTGAACTATTGCTGCCTTTAGCCAAGAATAGGCCAATGCTGATGCTGGGCCCCTTTCCAACCTTCCGCTATTTGCTAAATAACCTACCTAGAGCAATTTTGCTACCTACTTCTAATTTCCCTCAACCTTATACAACTACTACTACCATTATTGAGTGATGGATTTGGAAAACTTAAAATAGTGCACTCATCAACACGAATTTCATACATTATTTTCACAAAAATTTCATGAGCAAATGGAAGGTAACCAGTGATGAAGAATTATATCAAATAATTTTTCAAAAAGTAGATTATCAAGAATTGATATTTATTTACTTAAAATATCTCAAGTGAAGGTTGTGTTCTAGTTTACCACAAGGGCAGTGATGGTACACTGAAGTCAAAACTGAACTGTGACACTTATAAGATCACAGGTAAACTCTTGCATTGCTCTTGGGTAATGCTGGGTGAATGGGAGATACTTGATTAAAGCTTACATGGCCCATTTATAAATAAAGCAAACAAATTTTTGGGATGTTCAACATCAGTGTTGATAACTTCCAACATACATTTCTTCTCCCCTACTGGAGACTAGGCCATGGTTGATTAATTTTGTTGCCTACCTCATTACTATTCATCTTGTTTAACAAGGTATGTCCATAAGTAGTAGTACTAAGTCGATTAAAAAATTTTTATAGCCGGATTTGATACATTCTCTCAAAAGTCTCTGAAGTAGCACCCTTGTGCGTCCACACACCACTGCCAGCGAGTTTTCCATGCCTCGTATGCCTTCTCTGCCTGGAATACAGCTAAGCTCCCTCATCACATTCTGTTGTAATGCTTCCACCAAGCCTTGGTGACGTCCTTTCAGCATGGATTTGAGGCGGGGGAAGAGAAACAAGTCTGATGGGGCATTGTCTAAAAAATTTGGACCCTCACTCATATGGTCAAGAAGCTTTTGGCAGATCTGCATGGGAGTTTCCTATCCTCGTACAAGAGCACTCACGGCGCCAACTTTACACAAAACTTTCTCATGCTCATGTTTTTGGTCACAAGTTGATGCACATAAATTTTAGGGATGCCCAAGGTCATCAGAAACCATATGAACACTTAATCTGCAATCCCTGCCCAACAAAGCCTCCACTCCTGCAAGATATTTGCCACTTTTTGAGGTCAAGGGGCATCCTAAACTTTCAGCGTCTTCAACATCATCTCTACCCTCCCAAAACAACGTGAACCACTCACAAACACCCGATCTACCCATGGCAAAATCACCATAAGCTGCCTTGAGCAAGTTATCAGTCTCTTTGCCCAGTTTCACTCGAAAGTTGATGGTGTAGTGTTGTTCCAATAATCAGTTAATGATGAAGCGTAATGAGGCTACATCACAGAGGTTTTGCAAATGAACAATCTGCACACTGAAAAGGCTGGGAGCTGAATACAAACGGCTTCCAACCTTTCCTGAGACCCCTCCCGCAAACCCTGCCAGAGAAACTGCCGCCCATCCATCTATCCAGGAACAATATATAGTCACTACTTTTGGGACAGACCTTGTATGGTACAGGGGTGGTCAGCTTTTGAATTTTCTTGAAGAGATTATAGGAATTTATGAGTTGTCAACCCTCAGCTCTTACTCCATGTTGATATTGCTTGCATGTTGATTAAATCTTATTTCCCCATGTATTAATGCCATTTGGCAATTTTTCTCCCTCATTATGACCATTGCATGGGAGAAACCCATTTAGTGGCCTACAGCTTAAAGAGTACCCCAATCGAGTGGTATCATAGGCTGGCCAGCAACTAGTAAAATTCATTTCAAGGTTTTGGATGACAATTTCTACAACCTTGTATCCCTCATGTAATCCTCTAGACAATGCTAAATTTTCTTAGTGAATATCTCAGCATTTTTAATTGTATCTAAGAAATTCATGATTAGATAATAAATCAATTAAAATGGCTTTCAAAATTTGAGAGCTCACTTAAATTAAAACCCCACTTCGGAGGAAGAGTTTACTTCCCTTGTACTTTTGGAGTTCTATACAGTAGTTTTTGACTTTTTCAAGCATTCAGACGATCCTAAAAGTGCCATGATACATTTGTGTATTTCTAATTGCTAGCACTCAGGAACTACAAATACACGAATGAATATTGATGTAAGCAAGTATGTTATGACTTTGAATAGGAATTCACCATGAACATGCCAGAAATTGATAATTCCTTGAGGATTAACTCTTTAAAAACAGAATGATAGCAAACTTTGAAATTATTTTATTGGTAAAAATTGGTAAATATTAAGAGCCACTTGATTATACAAGAGAATATGTAAGCACCCGATTTTAGTGAAAAAAATCATTCCTAATATGGACTATTTATTGTAGTAGATCATTTATTGGAGGACCATGCAGTGCTGCTGTAGTTAGGCAGTGGTTTTGTAGTATAGCACTCAGTGCGATAAACTTAACACTTTCTCCTTCAATGTGCAGAGCTACTATACACAAGTCTTCAACTTCTTGCAGAAGGGATAAAAATTGAAAGCTACTGGTTCAAATAAACCTGCTAGGTTAGTTATTAATATATTAGACTCAAATGAAGATAAGACTAAATTTAATTTTCCTTCTCACGTTCCCTACCTATTTCCCCATGCACTAAGATTCATTCTCCAAATTTCCAGGTTTTTCCATTCCTGGTTTTTTCATGGTTTTTATAACCACTGTCTTTCGTGACGGTCCTTGATATAAATTGCACCTGATATAAATTGCATGAGCCATCTCATAAATACATTTTCATAAAGTGTGCATTTCATTTTAATCCCACTGTTTTGAAAAATGTAATCACATTGAGATGCACACATAAAAAACTACAACAAGAAAAAACACTAACACCAAGGGATATCTCTACACTAGATAACATCACCACCAGGGGAAAATTAATGGCATCAACAAACCTTGATCCACAATTCCACAGCTATTGGTGACAACAACCATTAAGCAGAAAATATGAATAAATTTTGCTATAGATTCTGCCAGATAATAGTTACCAAAGAAAGGGGAAACTGACACGAGTCACAAAAGAAAAAAAAACTGAAGAGACTGCCAAAATGCCTCCTAGAAGAAAATGACGGTAGAAAGTATTAAATTAGCATTCCTAAAATATAAAAGAAGATATACAAAAATGACAAATACTATGGAAATGAATGGTTAAAACAATATTGATGCAAAAACCAAATTAAAACTATAATTTTGAACATTAAGGACGGAAAGAAGCTGGAGATGGAGGGATTTTGAACAAATATACATTTGAAAGATAATAAAATAATAAAAACCAGGATAAAGGGCCATTATAATACCAATTGACAGGTGCACTTCTGAATGCTAGGGAGTCACTGATATGCTGCAGAAGGCCGTGGAAAAAACATCACTGGTACAAAGGCCATCATGAGGGAGACAATACAAAAAAAAATTAAAGCATATGGGGATGGATATTTTTAAAAATTGCCAAAATAATTTCAGCAGGGACCAAGAGCTGAAGGTCAGAAACTATTGGATGCATATAATTTTCATGAAACTGATTATTCCCCTCCAAACCACCTAAAGACAATATAAATAAAGTTAGTAGTATTTGCAAGCAGGGATGTTTGACACAGACTCATTATTAAAAGTTATAGTAGCACGTTTATAATGTTTGTAAATAATTATATTGATGGGAGATATTTTATAAAATATTACATAATTCTTCTGCTAAAAATAATCTTGGGAAGAATAACAGGAAAATGAGGAATAAAAGTAGTCATTTAAACTTCTCAAGATAAAACTCACTTTTCAGAGGCTTTGACAACATTTTCAGAATATCTGGGTTAAACAACCCATAGGAAGAACCACCTTAATACCAACATCAGTAAATAGTCTACATTAACATACTTGAATTACATTCCAATGCAATACCAGTATTCCATAAAATAATTTTTTCACAAGGCACCTTCGGTGTTCACAATCTTTCTACAAAATTATATATTTTTTGGAGATAGCGTCAGCAAAATTACCACAAATTTCACAATTTAATAATCTGTAACTAAGTCGAGAATTTCAGTACCCCTCAATTAAGAAGATAACTTATTTGATGAAACTGTAAAAAATATAAATATTCAGGAATTTGTTTACTCTTAATATTTACTAACTGAAACAAAGCAAAATGTTTTCATTAGGACCCTGCAGTAAATTACGGTGACAGAGACCTCACTGCATATAATTGAAACCATAGTGATGTGAAAAAGAAAATGCTAATATGTCCATAGTGGTCCAAATAGCCCTGCAGTCATGCCAATTATTTGCACTGGAGGCACCAGTAAAAAATCATACTTATCAATCATCAAATGAAAAAATTATCATAAAATCGAAAGGTAAAATGCCCAAGTAATTTTTGGCTCAATTAGCATATTTTTCTAATATTAAAAAACTCACTTTATTGGATACTCCAAATAACATTCCTGCCAATAAAAACATCACACATGATTCTTCATTCTCTTGGCTGATGGACACCCTTCAAATTATACACTTTATTGTAGTGGCAATTGTTGAGTGGGTAGTTTTTGGAGGAAATACTTGAACTAGTAGGTGCCTTAAAGAAAGTTACAGGAAAAATATCTACACACACAGGACAAAAATCCATCAACCATTTAATAAGCAGACATGGTGAACAAGTTACAATTCATGAAATTAAATAGAGATTGTAAAGTCCTTTGTTTCATAGCATGCACTTATTAAATGTTTGTCATATCATGTCATTGCCACCCGGCTTATCGCCTAACAGCAATGTATCCCAAATAATAATAATAATAAATAAAGACCAAAGTGAATGGGATAGAACACACGTATTAGACCACAATAAAAGTAGGGGAAATGGTTTCATAATGTGTAATCAGGCAGGAGATATGAAGGAAGAAAAGAGATAGTGTGGGTGATGGGACTGAGAAAGATAACATATTTATCACAATAAATATGACCAAAATTAATTGGTAAAGTTTGGCACTTCTAAACCCATGTGAATGGCAAGGCCGAGTCGACTGGTTTATTGCCAAAGATATCCACTGATTCTTCATCGCTCAAGCCATGAAATGACAGAAAAATATGGTGGAGGGTTGCAATATAATTTTGAAGGAGGACACATGATTCTGCAACCATTTCAAGTTGATTGAAGGAAAATGTTTAAATAATTACAAAGGAGAGAGAAGATATATGTACTGTCCTTGTGTTCATATTCTTTACATTAAAATTCAGTATGCATTGAGAGCAAGCAAACATTTTCTCGGCAAATGTGTACTCGGTTGAGCAAGGATTTCCAGAAAATAAGAGCATTGTTTTCAGATGTCAAAGGGATGGGACTATTGAGCAAATATGAATTATATGGTGACCACTGCCTTTTGAAACTACATGGGCACGGTCAACACTAAATGATCCATAAAATATGACAATGAGAGAAAGCACTATAGGGGAAGATGAGTAAGCTCTGTCCATAAGGGATAGTTTTGACTGCAGAAGATGTAGTACCTCAACAGAGGAATACCTTCAGAAAAAAGGATTGTTTTATTTACCATTCTTTACCACCACATACTGAGAAAAAATAATTAAAACAATTTCCCATGCATAAAGCTTCATGCAACTGATCAAATTTACTGCGGTACCCTTAACTTAAAGGTATTGTTAATTTTCTAAACTAAATTTGAAATACTTAGTTCATCATGCAACACGAACTAAATAGTCTGATCACATCTGGTGTTCTACAAAATGCATGCAACAAAAAAGTTAGAAAAAGTGAACAGGCATTAATGGTAAGGAATGCGTGTTTACTACTCCCTTAACGTCCACAGAAGTATTTCATGAGTGAAAAAATACTGCTTAGGTATATTAAACTCATTCCATTTCAAATCAAGAGGTCGAGTAACCACACAATTATTAATCCTTTGAAAGATGAACATCATATATACTGATGTTATGCATACAAATCGATTAAATTGATTGATCTACAGGTATGCACTGAATTTGGACTCTCCGTCGTTTAAAAGATGGACATTCACGAAGACAATTTCTTGAATATTTGGGTCATATAAAAACTTGTAAAAAAATTAATGCAATCTATTTTAACAAACACCATAATTTATTTTAATGACTTCAAAAACAGTATCAACATGCTAAATGATATTCTTTGCATATCATACGATACTTGCAAAGCATGGAGTTCTCTTTCCTTGTATGTAAAAACCATAAAATCAATGAATTAACACTCACAAGGCAATGGAATGGAGAATGACAACATGGGTATAATGCAACAGTGATTCAATCTGAGTAGTGTGGTAGGCATCAAGTACAAGGGATAAAACGTTTTTAGTCAGTGGAGGGTGAATAACACGTTAAAATGCCACCTTTCGATGACTTATTTGGAGCACGTTTCACACAATAAGGCATCAGGAAAATCTTATTCAAGTCAGTAAATGCCCTCTTCAGCTACAGTATTGCAAATATTTCCGCTGTCATCACGACCAAAATGTCACTTCAAACACCCGATAAACCTAAGCAAGCTCTCCTTAAACCCGCCAATGTGAATTATACATTCACCTGACATGATGAACGCCAACCATATTGTTCAAAATTCACAATATCTTCATATGAACATTCAAAAACTCGTTGTCACTCCTTTTTTTCTTTTCATCATTCAAAATGAAGACCAGAATAAATAATTATCCAGGTAACCTGAAAATTTAGAGTTGATTAATATTATTTTAAATTGCCGTGAACATTAAATTATACTAATATAGCATTTCGAAACCTCACCAAAAATCCAGCAAAAGATGTCATAAATCCTTCTTTCGTTAATTCCCATGATCCACCGTATTCTTCTTCGTCAACATTTTGGAAGCTCGTAAAATACAAATATATCAATCCGGCATTTACTAGAACAAACCTGGATAAAAATTGTACCATTTAATACTGGTCGTTGATGATTAAAAGCAAAACTGACATACTCTAAATTCATACTCACAAAAGTAAAGCAATAAATCCTTTCAGCGGAATCAAACCCCAAAGTATGCCAATGAATATACCCAATGCTTGACGAGACCAATATATTACATCTAAAAACTCCTCCTGTAAAAGAAGCGCATGCATTAAAAAACAGTATCGAAAAATAAGGAAAATCGGCATATAATTACAAAAAAGCGCTTCCAAATTCAATCATTTTATGTACTTTATCGGGCCACTCCGAGTTACACGTAAATGCCCGGGTCCATACAGATGGTAAGGAGGTCAGTTTGGAAGTCCCATTCCGTTCAGGCACTTTTCTTTTGGCGGACATGATGAACGATTCAGTATTTCCTGTTATCTAGTGTTAGTGCTTGGAAGAAGTATATTGCATTGGACAAACATGCAGCAAATTAAAAGCCGATGAACGAAACACTTAACGAATTACTATACAACCAACATCACTACGATTACCGCATGTTGACCGTCATGTGATTGTGTGAGGTGTACATTTGTACACTAATTTGATTATAGATGGCACTTAAGGTCATCGAGGTGACACAAATTAGAGGGATTTTGAAATGGCGAAACAAGGTATGTGTTTTAAAGTGCTTTTGACCCTCTAATGCCGCTAGATTATAATATTTTTTATCGTGTAGTTTTAGATTTGAGACCTAATGGAACTTCGGAAATCAATGTTATTTTTCGTTGAATTGATTCCCAAAGGGAACATTTTTTCTTTTGGCGGCGGTTACAAATAGATATCAACACCTACCGTCGGCGGAGGAGGAACTGGCATTTTGTACACTGCATTGATTACCTGAATCTGTGAAAATTCCTGATATTTCCAGCATACCTAGGTTTATATTGGCAATTAAACTAGCCTAGCCGACCGCAGTTGAAATTTCTTGAACAACATCCACTGGTATGTATTTTGCAAAACTATAATTGAGCTCGGTATACATGCCAATGTGACATAAAATTAAGGAATGATAACCTTGAGCTGAAAATTTCAATATTTTATGGGATATTTATGCAGGAAATTTCAATATGTAAGCTTACAACATGAACAAATAATTGATATAAAAATTCCACAATCCTACCCATTAATGTCAAAATAAGAATTCCAGTCTGCATGACACTAAATATCGGTTCTGGCATATTTTGGTTAATCATTTCAACATGATTATGATGATGGCCATTAATTTTCTTCGATTAATTAGCATAAAACATTTTACCTGGGCCCTGAGCTCTTTTGGTTAAACAAAAATGGTTCGAAGATATTCTTGCTGGTGATTCATTGCCGACTGCTTAATTTGGCTAATTATTTGCATTATTGTATGTAGCTACTTCATACTTTTGAAAATGGAGTTCGGGCATAGTGTGGATGGGAAAATGAGTAACCTAAATATGATGTTACATTTGGTTGCATAAAAAAATTATCATTGTAATGTATCAGGTGAGATGCCTAGTGCAGCATGCTGTAATAATTGCATTAATCCATGTCATTAATATTTAAGCATACTTCCACTGACCTTCCAAGCAGTAGTTCAAATTATGCTAGCAAATGTTTTGCAACATAGTGAGCTCATGATGTCATACCGCAAAATGTTTTGTAAACCTATTGAGTCGTCAAAATGATGAGGTTTGTGTATTTGTAATTAGAATTGATTAACCCCAAACAAAGTAAGGATTACTGGACTTTGTGTGAGTTTACAGCACCTTACATGGAGGATATTTTCTTCTCTGTGGAAGAAAAGTTTCAAATGGTAATTTAAGCCATTGTGGCTACAGAGAGCCAATTGGGACATCACTAACTGAAGAAAATCATCAGCAATTCAAATTGCTGCTGCAATGAATTTTATGAGATCACCTATGAGTAGTTTTATGCTAGCCTGAGTTCCCATTTCATTCAATACATTTTCATGGTCAGGTTTCAAGGTCTTTTGGTTCTGTACTTGATTTTCCAAGTGGCTTGATGTTAGCAATATCATATTGTTTTCACATTTATTTTTAATGTATTCAACTTCAAGTCTATCCATTGCCAGTAATATATCATTAAGCCCATGTTGATGAAATGGTAAGCCAAAATAAGTCAGCAGTTTGTTTCATCACTTACTGTACGGACCTATGTCCAGAATGTATGCAAAATTTCCACTAAGAGAGGTGAGAATAGAAAAGTGGGAAAAAGAGGGAGAAGAGAGATGCAGATTTATATTTTACGGACATTTAAGTTTTCACTTCTGTCCCATGGCACTTGAATTTTCTGGATGTGCTCCCTTCCACTTCCCTTTTATTTCCAGATAAATTCACACTCTTATGCATGTGGCAGAGGTCTGACATGAGGCCAAGTTATTGAGGGTAAAGGAATGGCTGAAAGCTGAATATGGAATTCTTTTTCAATAATCTTGACATATTGACTAAAATCTTCTTGGCAAAAAAATGCATTGCATTAAAACATTTACAAAGAAGAGAGAGATGATTGTATTGATCTGAGGAAATGAAATGAAGAAAAGACTATGTACACTTTAATATGGGGTATAGTATGGCCTGACTCAGAAACTTCATTGTTTTGGTGCTTTTGAAATGTGGGTTTGGAAGATGACAAAAAGAAAAACAAATGAGCAAGTTATTATTACAGTAGATGATATCACATAGTTGTAGGAGAACTTCAAAGGAAGCAGTAGAAATGGATGCAAGGCACATTAAGTGGCAAGGGCATGTCAAAGACTCTAATAGAGGGATGAATGATAAGTGAGCAAGATAGAGACAGGGAAAGAATGGACAGGTCAAGTGGAATTATGGTCAGCAGAAAGAATGTGGAGTTGGAGAATGATTTTTTATAATGTCAAGTGTTAAAATATCTAGTGTTGTGTTAGGTGGTGCTAAGAAGTGTGGCAGTGCAAAGTCCCAGAACCCATTAAAATCATTTCCCAACTAGGGAAACTCTTGGTACTCTCAATAATCCCCTTATTGGCTGGTGCAAATTGTCTACATAATACACTTGTATTATTACTGTGAAGCAAATTTTTGTTCATTGTTCAATTGAAGCACCATTGTTGGAATCACCATTGATAACCTAAGACTTAGGGTTGTAATATTTGCCAAGTTGTCACTCTGTCATACACTGAGTCCCAGAACTCCTCTTATTAGGTTTTCATGTTCTTTGTCTCAGGACTTTTAGGCCAAGTTGCTGCTTTGTCTTCCATCAAGGAGGACATTATTTTTTATGTATTACATGAAATCATTATTTTATCATGGCAGAGTTTACATGGAGAAGGCAGTAAAAGAAAGCAAAGAAAATATCAAAAAAATGCACTTTTAAGGAGAATAAATCAGAAAGTTTGACTGCCCTAACTTTGTGAACTTTCATCTTCATTTGGAAAGATAAAATTACTAAGCTTTGAAAATAAAATGCAAAATTTTGCTTAGTAGTTTTATCTTACAACATCAGCAAGTTTTCTTTTGCCAATAATAATAATGTATTTGAGGAACAAAACGGAATCTGAAAAGAACACCTGCTACCTTGGATAAAGCTATGAAATGAAATGACAAAGAGGTAAAAAGTAAGCAATAACTAGATGATAGACTATTGTAGGAATATCAAGCAAAGTTAGAAATGTAGAAGAAAAAACTAAAAGCATTTAAAGAGTTTTGCTGAACAAAAATCCAGCTCACTTATGATAGAAAGGGTTAAAAAGACACAATTAGCTGAATAGAAGAAGTCAGGGTCAAATCTACTCAGACCAGAAAGCATAACCCTCAAAATTTTAAAAAAATTATCAGAAAGAGATATATGTAACTCTGATTCTCTATGGATACAAGAGGTTGATTACATTGTTAGCAGAAGACACATTTTCATGATTAAGAGGAATTATGAAAATCAAATAGATGGACCAAATAACTAATGAAAACATTCTATGAGGAATGGGAGAACAAGAATGTCTGTGGATTACTTCAAAATGAATAGGGTTACATATGTTTAAGTTCATCCTGATTTTAGAGACTGGAAAGTGCTCTTTCAAGGAGGTATTTCTTTTCTCTCTGGATAATATTGGCAAACTGTCATCTTTCTCTATTCATCTGCATACCACTTTTCATTTGCCTCATTTATTTTCTTTTCTTGTTAGTTATCATGGTAGAATGTAAACATTCTTCATTAGTACTTTTATTGTGTCCTCATTTTTATGTTAAATTCATTCCATCTCTGCCATCTTCTCTCCACACAGAGTAAATGTTTATCTTCCGTCAATATTGTTTATTCCAGTACTAATTTTCAACAGTGAATTGAAAATGAGCTAAATAAATAGGCGGAGATATGGGCTAATGGAATAATATTGAGCCATAATGATTTGAAAGAAATGGCGTCTTCAAGAAAAGGGGAACAAATTTAATTTCATTGGGTGGAGGGGTAGATATGTGTATCTCAAAATTGCATTCCATTAAATTCGTGGGTATATTGTTTCCTGCTATCATTTGTTTTCCATAGCTCTCCAAATGGTGTTTATTTTTTTCTGATGATGGAAAGGTCCAAAAATTAATTGAATGCTGTAATTTAATTGGCAAAATGAATATTTGTCTTGTCAGTCATTGAGGAATGAAAGAAAATTGTCCAATTTGCTGGATGTACCTCTCCAAAAGGATAAAATATCATTTACTTATGTACATCAGTAAAACAAATTTGTATTGGAGTTAAACAGTCATTTTTCATTCATAAAAATTTCTGCCAACAAAGGCTAGAAAAGTGAACCCAGTATATGACAGCCCTGTCTGCCAGTTGATAAGGTTTTTAATTCCACATGAAAATGATTTTATCTACTTTGTTTAATAAATGGGAATTAAAGATTAATTTCAGAGAAACAAAGCCAATGACTGTGAGCCAAAACAAAACACCACATGATAGCCTATGGTTACAGTAAACAATGACAAGTCAAACCGTTTTTTGTTTATGAGAATGCATGCTGAGGATGAAATGTGCTTCACATACACAAAGATAAGAGTGGCAATGGTAAATAAACTGTGAAGGGTAGCCCATAGGGATAGTGATTTTAACTTATAAATTCAGAATTATTTTGTGAAAAACTTCATTTGAAACGCAATACTCCATGAAAGTTAGAATTGGATCATGGAGAAGATGGAGGGAGAATGTTCTCAAGCAATGGGAATGTGGATCTGGAGAAGGATGATCAAGATGAGCTGGGAAGAAAGGGATACAAATGAGGAAGTCCTAAAGGAAATGCATGGGAATAGGAACCTCATTTAAACGATAAAAACATAAATAAATAAATTAAAGGTCATATGTGTAGTCAGTATGTTTAACTCTATTCTGAATATTTTGTAGGGGAGGATAGTAGGAGGAAAGGGAGGGGAAGATGAAGGCTGCAGTATTGAAACAGCGTAGAGGCATTGATGGAGACCTAGCTATGTACAAATCAAGAGAGTAGCAAAAACAGGACCATTTGGACCATCCACTAGACCAAGCCATTAGTTAAAGAGAGATAAAATGATCTTGTCTCTTGCATACTTTCAACAGGGATATATTTTATAAGTAGCTTGCCCTAATGGAGCTCTACCAATATAATTCAATCTTGCAAAATTGTGCAATAATAACTCCTTGTTAATTGCTAAACGGTTTAACAGCATAATATTGCCAAAAGAATCAACAGAAATGTACATAATTACACATATTGATCCAGTCATTCGGAAGTGAGATTACTGAAATCTACAACAATAAAGTCTTAAATAAAATAAAATTCCTCTAATGACAGCTGGAATTGGAGTTTAGTGTTAAATATATGTATCTTAACATATTTCTTAGTTTTATAATGTGATAGATAATTTGGTATACGCAAATATAAAAAAGTCCTGGATAGCTGACATGGTCATAAAATTATTGGCCGTATACAGTCAGTCATAATGTCATTGGTGACAAAAAGAGGTCTAAATTGTTCTCCAAGTGCGATATGACATAATATGGACGACCATTTTTTGTAGTGGGGAAAACAATTTAATCCTCCTCTAGCTACCCCACAGTTAGAGACAGTAAAGTATGCAACAAAGAAAAGAGTATATGTAGCAGGTAAATGCTGTTCGGGTATTAATTCATAAGGAATCACAACTTTTAGCTTCTCTAGTTTTTATGTCGCTCTGGGTATCAGAACATGCCACAAAATGCCCTATAAATAATGATAGTTTTTATTGAAATTCACCATAGTTTTTATTGAAATTCACCATCAATTCAGTGCTTTTATACAAAATAACATCCCCATTGAAAGTCATTGAATTTCTATGGGTAAGAATTATTTTCTTTTTATCAATATATTTTTATTATATTTATATATATTTATTAGTTTATTTTGGGTTGCAGTAGTCCAGTGGGTAGAGCGTTGGACTACTGACCGGAGTGTCCCGGGTTCGATTCCCGGGCATGGCACTCTGGGCACCTGCAGCTCCACCCAAGCTATGTGATTTTTTGGGTACCAGATCTTCCTGGGAAACCGTAACCGGCACAGGGAATGGAACTGGCCCTCCTACCCTGATATGTGAATTTCACATGCCATCAGGCTTAGTTCTGGGTGAACTCTTCCATCACCAATCAAACCGACCTTCGGCTTGATTACTGTGTTTCTGGGGTTTTTTATTAACATATATTTTATCAGTGAAAGGCCTTGCTTTATTGAATAATTGGTTAAAGGTGCTTCAGTCAAACAATGGTATGACTTTTAGGAGTTGATACTCAATAAAAATATGTGATTAAAGAAATGTTTACATTTATGAGAAAATAAGACACATTGATGCTTAAGATGAATATATTCATTAGTTGTCTAGAATTCATAAGTACTTGCATAATTGATTGATATTAGAACTTGGAATATGATATCATAAGATATACTCATTAAATCAGAATGAGGTATGAAATAACTTAACCTTTGGCTATGAGTGCCATTTCATATTAAGTAATTATATTCGGTCATATGTGTACTTATTATTAGTGAATAACACTAGGAATGATTATTCTTATTTTTTATTAATTTTTTGGTCCATGAAGTTTCTCCATGCTGCAGTCATGATAGACATCTGTGCTCTACCGCCTTTAGAAAGTGTATTTGCAGTGAAAACTCTTCGCACAGCTTTTCAACTTTGCAGTAAGTGCCTATTAATTCATTTTTATAAAATAAATATCTCATATCTCATTTTTATCTCATAAATTTTTTGAATTCATCCATGAAAATTATTATTTATGATATAATTCATTATTTTGACTTATCCCATTGCTGGAATAGAAAATTCAAAATAAGGGTCATATTTATTTTCACAAAATAGCCCTGAAAATGTCTCCAAATACAGAAGCTAATAAAATGGACTGTAATTATTACATTGGTTATCAGTTACCATTCTGATTTTACACTTAAATATTTTTATGTCACTGCAATGATCAATATCCAAGGAGAGAACAATATGAGAATCTTGTAAGTTTATTGGGATAATCGCAATGCCACTCTACCAATTTCTGTCTACAACATTTGGCAGTGAGCACACCCACATATTCTTTCCATTCACAACTTTTACTTACCTACCTTGCTTTACTTGATTTTATGAACTAAAAAACCTTCAGTCAAAAAGATTTATCTAGGTTTTTGGAGCAATGGATTAGTACAAGGAAAAAATAAAGGGAACCATCTACAAATAATGAATTAGCACATATGAGCTGTGAAAAGGAAGACTCGAAGTTACATATCAGAAACGGTTTCATTTTATCTTTTACCAGTTTCCTAGGGCCAACATTGGGCAGTCTTAGATACAGACTTGATGGTTGTTATACTCTCTAAGTATTGGTTGCAACCCAAGATGCAGATCTAGGTATATAAGATGACTGATGATGTCATTAAATGTGAAAATGCAAAATGGGAAGAGTAATGAAAGAGGATGGGCCACAAAACTCAGAATACCAGAATACTCCCAAAATTGAAGTTTCCCACTTTTTTAGCAGTGGAAGAAAATGTTTATTTTCAATCATTCATGCATCATTTAAAAGCTTAAACATTCTCCTATTTTTGTAAATAATACCAGCTTGCCGCAATCTCGTTGAGGAAGCCTTGAGGAAACAGTTTCCCCCATGTACCTATACCACTGAAGCTCACCTTCCAAATTAACCTTGTCCGGTTTCATCGCTTCCACATCATCTTCAAGAAGTTTCATGGAGTTTTTTACCTCTCGTTGTTGGTGATGTGCAAATATCAAAAAAAAGGTCAATGGAGGTTCAAGGTGTGATTTTGTTTTCATTTAATTTTTCTCATGCCATCCTACTTTCTCCCTTCTGTGACATCCTTCAACATTTATTGGAATAGAGATTTGGTATTGGACATTTTAGGGTGTGCACCATTTGGATGAAGCAGGAAGAAGTATACAAAAGAATATACCAGCCTTAAGAGAAATTGTTTTGAAAACTTTACATCTCAGATTTAGTGTGCCATTAGTTGCTTGCAAAAAAGTTACAGATACTGGAACTATTGCAGGGAGGGGAAGGTGTATTTGGAAGGGGAAATGTGTCCCTCTGGCATAAAACCCATGACTTTTTAATCTACAGGCTTAGTGTTGGTTTTTTATAGACCATGGCAGTCCAGACTATTTTGTTCCCAAGCCGTGACTAATATGATAAAACCGATCCCTAGACTGCAAACTGAACATTTCAATGTTTCATTCTTTAGCTCTCCGTACTTCCTACTTCCCTTAATTGCATTCAAAATGTCTATTCTTTTCCTTCCTTTACCTCGCTTTCCCAGTATTCTCCCCTCTATTACTGTGTTCAGTATCTCATTTCTTCCCATTATCTTCTGAATCTATTTGTCAGGCCTTCTTCAAATTTCTCCCAACAACAACCTTCTCTCTATCACTGTCATGCCAAGAACTTTATCGTTGGTTTTCCTTTCTACACATTTAATTTTTTCAATGCCTCTTCACTCTTACATCAGAAAACCCTGTAATCTATGCTGATTTCGTACCTTAATGAATAAGTTTCATACTAAACTTAGCTCCATGTTACAATTTTCACTAGTCTTTTCTTTAAATATTATCTTAAGAAAACCCAATATTTATGTGTGATAAATAAAATTTTTCATATTAGAATATTTTCTTTTGCTTCCTTCAGTTATCATCCTTCGTGAAATACTTCTAAATTAAAATTAAGCTATGTTTGGAAGCGAGGGAAGCAGATAGTTTAGGACACCACAGCAGAGGCATAATGGCAGGGTAAATAAAAGTAATTATTTTTGTCAATCGATTTTAACTATCCTGGGGAATTTAGAATAAAATTTTTTCTCTTCTACTTAGACACAAATGTTTATTCCCATCCTTTCTTCAAGGGGGAAGTGGTCACCTTGCGACCATACAACCTCTCCAGTTAATGTGTGCTTACATATACAGGGTTCGTCCGGAAAATAAGTGTACTGAGCTCAGGAAAAAAAATTTATTACACTTTTACATATCTTAAGCTAATATTCCTCAAAATAGGACCCTTGTGAGTCGATACACTTGTTCCAGCGGCGTTCCCATTCCTGGAACGCTCCCGCGAAGGCATCATCGGGGACCTCTCGAAGACTCGTCGTCGACGTCTTCTCTGCCCTCCACGAACATCTTGTGCCACCGAAAGATCATGTTTCTGGACATGGCTGACTCCCCGTAAGCCTGGTTAATCATACCGACAGTTTCGGTAGACGATTTCCCAAGCTTTACCGCAAATTTGATGGAATAACGCTGCTCCAAAAACTTCGGCATCGCGTTCCGTGACGTGGGTCGAGCGTGGAGGTTCGCGTTAACAAAGTTCCTCACTACACCACAGCTCAGAGCCGACTGCCTTTTTCAGCGTCGCTTGCCAACATACCCCCCTCCAATTGCAGCCCGTCAGAGCGGTGCTGGGCGCGCCTGGAGCGGCGCGCCCAGCCCAGGAGTCAGTACACTTATTTTCCGGACGAACCCTGTATGCAACCAGCAGGATATATTATAAAAAATTGAAGTCAATACGCCAATATGTAGTTCGATGAGAGTATGTTGAATTCATTGGTTACTCTAGTGCACTTGCGCGTGAAAAATTCTCTGTTGGTTCTCAATTTCAAAATTGTTAGCACACTGTCATTCCATATCAATAGAATTTGGTCTAATGCTTCACGGATCCTGATAAAACTTTCAGAATAAGTTAGGAGTTTATTTCAAATCAGCTTTCTCCGGTAGATTTGATAGAAAATTATTTAAATGGAATAATTAGTCGTTTCAAATCCTCCAACCTAACGTACCTTGCAAATATTAACTTCTCATGTAACTTCAATGCTTAGGTAAATTATTTGGTGGTGGGCTTACTTATGAGAGAAAGGTTTATTCTACGTAATTGACGATGAAAATTATGAATAAGACTATAATGAAGTACTGCTTCAAATTTTCAATCTCGAGATTTCTGTAATGCTTCCAAATTTATTAGCGTGATTAAAAATTATGGCATTATTTGAACCTTTAAATTTCTTTTTTGAAACATTAATGGCTCCGTTTCTTACGATGCAACAATTTCGAAGGTAAAAATAACTTGCCCTGACCAAGATGATTTTTACACTTTGACATTGTTGCATTTTAAAGCACATCAGCGGATGTATCCATTAATAGTGTCTGTCGCGGCGTCTCCCACAGTTTCTTTGAATTCCGTCTCTTTTGTTAAGAATGGTGAGAAACGTAGTTTTAGCCCGCCCACTCCCGAAGTTTTTCCGATCATTGTTCCGACTGAAAAATCACCCACTCCTCATAGGATTTTTTTGTGAGAATCATTTTGCACAGTATCCATCACCCTCTTTGTCATCAGGATACTTATTTTCTGTGATATATAAAATTTTTATGAAATTATCAACACTGAATAAAATCCAAAATTGAGGCAAGGAATTTCGGAAAAGTATTTTCGATCATCAAGCCCCTCATGATATTGGAAACATCTCACTACATAGAATTGTGGCTTGCGCTAGCAAATTTTACGCTTTCATGTAGGATAATAATGATGAGGACGAATTTCTCAGAGTCATTTATACAGTTTTTTAGAGGTACGCACGGGCATAGATAGGGGAACGTTAATCCAGGAAGGGAGAGTTAAAGACCGTTTAAACTAACTTCACCATTAAAGATTGATTGTTTTGTGAAATTGCAGTTGTAATGTTGCATTTATAAATGTGATGGAGAGCCAGAAGTGATTGACGATAAAGCATTGGTTTCGTACGAAAGGGATCCTTCATTTACGCCTCACTTAGCATGCAGGTCCAAATTAGGCGGGATGGAAACAATTACTACTCTGAAATTGGTCACCATGGACAGATGTCAAATAGCAAAGACAATGGACAGAAAAAATTCTCAATTCCTAGGGGTGAAGTCCCGATAATTTGGTTCGTCTTCAGTCAACCATTCAGATGATGCAAAGAGATAGAAGAGAGAATGAGAAAATATTTTGGAAGCTATGACAGGCTGAGATCTCCAGTCTTTTCTTGGAAATAATTTAATTACTTAATTTTAATTACATTATTTGAGAAATATTACGATATACCTGTATAGACTCAATTATAACTAAGTGAAGTTAGAACACCTACTCGGTAACCTTCCGAAGTTTTAGACGATGAAAATTTTCCGTTACCTTTACCACCGCTCCTGAGCTGTTAAGGTCTAATTTAGCGGTGCAAAGAAATTACGCGTTGGAGAGTCATCAAGAACCTTTACCGGGTCATCCCAGCTCAATTGGTGGTTAGGGGTAAATAATTTATTTTATAGCTAAAGAATCATCAAGAGCCTTCACTGAGTTACTCCAGTCCAATAGGTTGATTAAGTTGAATAATTTATTTAGTAGTTCAAGAATCGGATTTTGAAGTGCGTCCATTTATGCCAAAAATGGCGGCCGAAATCGGGTGATCTTGTCTTTGTGGTTGAGTTTGAAAATACTTTTTGCCTGAACCAGCTTGTGAGCGACGTAGAAATAATTTGTGTTTGTGTTCACAGGATTAAGTTTTACTATTTTGCATTACGAGACGTTTACCATTTTCCCCTATAACTTTTAACTGTCACGGATTTTGAAATACCCGCGTCCGTTTTTTTCTTTACATTGTCACAACCTGACGGGGAAAAATATCGCAATATGTTCTTAAGGAAGCCACTGGTCATTTGACTTATATGCACCTAGGTCCTCTAATATTTATCCTTATGGAGGAACAACTTTGAAAAGTTTCATGTTATGCTACTTATTTACTTAAAATATTTTTAAAACTTTGATTAAAATTTCAAATGCCGTATTTTCTTTAGATTTATTTGATAAACCTTTGGCAGTTGTGCCCTCAACATCCAGTTGGGGAGAAACACACTTAATACTTGCTTAGAAATGCCTAATATTTTGAAGTTCGTTTTCAGCTCCATTTTTTACTAAACAGTCCTAGTTTTATTTTTCGGCTCAAAGAGCTTTTGACATCCAGGACACAATACTGTGGAACACCAATCTGGTGATCGTTTTTGGACACAAATACTGGTTTTAATAACTTATTATAGGCTGTTCACATGTAGAAAGAATTCTTTCCATTACTAATTAGACCACATGAAGGTCATTCCGTCTATGAATGGCTGACATACGTGTATTGTATACCAGTGTGTGCCGATGATGTGCGTTCCGTTGTAGGATTGGAAGGAATATCTAACCCGACATATGCTACGATTAAGAGAAGAATCTAAGGTCTCATAAAATGTCTGTTTTCTCCAGCTTGAGAAATAATTTGAACACTTTATCAATAATCTTTTGCTTGGACCTAGAGATAACTTTGATATTTTATGTGATGATGATCCAGTTCAGAGTGAAAAATTAAACAATTTTGACGTTTTGAATATTGTGAAATTTCCACCATGAGAATGGTTTCATGAAAAAGTTTCCCTTAAGTCTCATATAATTTTAGCCTGTTGATGTTTTATTACAGTTATGATATTAAGATCCTCAAATGTCTGCGGAATTACAGTAAAATTTCCTCCCAAATTGTATCCGACTATGTTTTGTGCACGTTCCGTGTTTAATAACGAGAGAGCGTTCCTCGTTCATCTTTCCGTTGGCTTCACAGCGCCACATTATTCTCCGCCACCCCAATCGTTCACGCCACCTGATAAGTTGCATTAGGCACCGAGATTCGAGTCGATATGAATGACGGAAAAAGGTTGGAAATCCCGCCTCTCCCCAATCCTTTCACGTGCGAAGTGGGCCCGACGCAGCCTCATTCTCATCCTTACCTCCGGTTTAACGCGGACGATGAGATCTCATTCTTCGTTCTGGACTCCACACCGTGTCCCTCGAAGCTTGAAACGACGATTTAATAACATTTCCTCCCGAAATACGAGAGTTACTTCCGCGAGTGGAGAGGGAGAGAGAGGATATGGGGGGGGGGGGAAGGTATTAATTAATCCGCGTCCCGAGGTTTCCACGGACCGTTGATCAGACCGACAGGCCGCCGCGGGAAATTAGTGCGAGCGTAAGGGTGGGAAGAAGGGGAGGGGGTGGTGGGAAGGAAGGATGGAAACGTCGCGGGCGATTCGTTATGGGCGGACGAAATGACGAGACAAAAGCTTGCCACGTGGACGTATTAAAAGGAAACAAAAAAAAGACACTAAATACGAAGGAAGGGAAATAGGAGACGAATTCTCCCACCCTCGTCCCGACAACCCCACCAGAGGGTGAAGGGAGAGAGAGATAGAAAGGGATGGAGAGAAATAAGAGGGAGAGCAAGAAAAACCGACGAGGGACGTCCACAAAAGGATTTTCCGCACGGAAAGCATCCGCGCGTATAATAACGGCATTTTTTCCGTAAATTGATGAGACGAGGCTATTGATAACCGCGGACGCTGAATGAAAACTGCCACCCTCTCCCACCGTCCGCTCCCCACCGCACACACACACACACACACACACACATTCATGGAGGGAAAGAGAAATAATAAACAACTCCCTCCCCCGGTGCTGCTGCTCCTCTCCCACGATTACTGCATTCCGCGCGGCCCACGGACGGGGCACGGGACGAGGCGTCGTGCATCGTGTCCTCCTCCCTCCATTCCTCCGCTTCCAAAGCAACCCATCCCCACCCCCGAATCCCCTTGGAGCATTTTTTTTCTCACCCCACCCCGCCCACAAACCCTCCCCACGGCCCCTTCCCATTCCTCCTCCTCCTTCCCCCACGGGGCTTAATAAACTCCCGAGCGCCGCACATAATGAATCTCTGAAAACAGATGGAAGAGACCGCACACGCCCTAGGTACCAAACACATACACACACACACACACACTTACACAAGTTGTGCACACGTGCCTGCATGCACGCGGTCGCCCATGCATGTGGAGTACGGTTGGGGGGGAGGTGAGGGGAGAGGGGAGGTAGGGGGCGGGTTAAGGACGCGACGATGGGCAAGCGAAGGGACATCGGGCGGATGCGGAGCTCAGGGGATGGGTCTCTCTGGTGGTGGTAAGGGGAGGAGTATGGGAGAGGAAGAGAGGCGTTCCTCTCTTGTTTTTAATCCCCCCGAAGTTCGACGTGGAAAAAAATGGCCGTCACGCGTCGGTAATTATTCGCTTCAAATGTGATTCGGACAGTCGCATTGCACGGCCACCGCAGGGAATTAAAACGGTGGTCAATGGGACCCATCTCCGGGAACAATGGGCCGGGCTGCAAAAAGGGAGGAAGGGCGAGGGGGTGTGGCGGGGCGGAGGGTGGGAGGGGATGGGGGAGAAAAGGGTTTATAATGCGAGGAGGAGAGGGCGGAGGAGAGAGATGGTTGAAACAAATGATGGCGTTTTAAAAAGGAGGATGAATGCTGAGGGAGCGAGGGTGAGGGGAATGGGGAGTTGGTACGGCTCCGCCAGGATAAGGGGTCGGAGTAGGGGTTAAGGGTAGGAGGACGATACATAGAGGAGCATCGATGCGCATCGTCTCGATTCTTTAAATATAATTCGTATCGTGATCCCGAGGAGGTGTTTTGAACGAGGAATGCTGGCGTTTTTTGTCGATTTCCCCGCTCTAATAGACACAACATACTCTTTCTGCTGCTGCTGTATCTTGATGGAGATGGTAGATTTCAATGATATTTCGCTGTAATTATAGCCACCTGATTTTAATCCAATTAGCATTGATTCAGAATTTATTATTGACTACCACTCTTGCATTGTTTTTTGCAATAATTTCAGAGTACCATCTTTTAACAGCATGCCATTGTTTTCTTAAAATAGACCTAACAGGTTTTTAACCACCCCTTTTCGTCCAATGATGTATTTATCCTGTTTAGAGAATCTGTCCACCTTTTGTTTTGCTTTTACGTATATTACCTCATTAATATTTGCATGCTGTCGGGTAGTGCCCCAGCTGGATGGCCTAGTGGTACACGGTTCAAATTAGTTAGGGGAGGTACAAAAATCACTGCTGCTAAGCTGGCGAGTATTTAAATACAATAGTGACACTAAACTGGCATGTACGCGATAGAATACTCATAAAAGAATATATATGTGTTCATTTAATTTGATATATATTAATTATTTAAATACTATGATACCGTCAAAATTAATAGAAGGTTAGATAATAGTTTTTACAAGGAGAGGAAATAAAATATGATCACTCGAAAACAACCAATGGCTGCCGTAAAATTTCTTTTGGTAGAGTTTTCAGTAACAGATTTTCATTGAACGTCTTTTTGTGAAATTTGACTTACTGTTAAGTAGATTGATAAAAAAATTATAACGGTTTTAACTTAGTGTCGTTAATAAAAATAGTTTTAAATTAGCAATTGCTGAATGTATTGAATTTCAATTTCTTTTGCAACACAAACAGAGAATATCCTATGGAATATTCAGATATCCTGGGGCTGGTCTTCTGGTTATTCGTTATATATATATATATATATATATATATATATATATATATATATATATATATATATATATATATACGGGCTATGGGTTATATTCTTTGGGTTATTTGTGTATATCATTTGCAATATGATAGGTTATTAATTTTTATGGTTGGAAAATTAGAACAATTTTGATTCAGTCAAACAATTACAAATTTGTCCATTTTCCCCAATTAATGGGTCCCTCAAATCTCGGGAATCATTGTAAAGTGTCTCACGTAGTGAGTAATCTTTTACTGATTTTTCTTTGTCATCTGACATCCAATTACTTTGTTGGATAAGTTTAATTTCAAACTTAAGACACTCGGGCCTCTAAGGTAGTTTAGGTGCGAGTGAGTTTGATATTTCATTTTTAAATAACGGCCGATTGTGCACGAGTAAATTATAACGGTACCTGGTATTACCGATTGTCAGCACTCTTTCCTTGTCCCTGTTTTATTTTTATTAGCCATGAGCTTTATTTATCTGAGTAATAGACTTGGCACACATACTAGTTTACCCGTTTGGATTTTCACAGTATTTCAAAACACTCAACCCACTAATATTCCAAATCTTATATACTGTAACAAAAAATAAGGATGGATATGAAAGTAAATCCTTCTTCTAGTCTCGTTTATTTCTCTGGAACATTGCAGAAAGCTGAATGACTGGTTTAGTAAGTCTTGAAGTAAGTTTACGAAGTTTATAATTATTAGCGTATTTAACCAGTTAACTATCACTTTGTTTTAGCAAGAACATGTCATATTACTAGATGTTTTTTTCCAAGAAATAATTTAAAATGCAATATGTGCAGTAAATGTTCATTTAATAAATTATTTAGCAGCAAAGTTGAATAAACGTGATCATAATGCATAAAATGGCGTGTTATTTGACTAGAGTATAATATTAAATTTCAGTTTCACAAACACATCGGGAGCTTTGACGCATCGATATTCTCATGTCCTAGATCTTACTTGTTTCTATTTCCGAGACGGGGCGAAAAACTGTAGGCTATTGATTATTAGCATAATAGTTAACCATCATCGAAAGATTTTTACGTGGCTAGTACTTGAAATATTAATTTTGGGACTGCATTAATTCACATTATTCTAATAGTGGTTAATATTAAATTTTTCTTCCACGACTGCATCGAATGTTCAGATATATCGATACCCAGAAAACAATCCCTATGTAAGGGCATAGTGGGGTCGAGGGGTCCGGAGGGAAAGGAAGTGTGGGGGTTGAGTAGGCCCGGGGGGGGGGGGTTGGGTGGAGAGAGTATGGAATCCGTGGAATGATTGGAATCCATTTGCGTGGCGCGCGGAGCACTTGGCGAATCGTCCGCCCGTGAGGGTATCATAAGCGGGGAAGAGGAAGGGGGAGGTTCGAGGGATGGAGGGGGAGGTTCTCTTTGTTACACCCTCCGAACTATCGCCAAGGGTCCGAGGGATGATGGCGTGGGAGGGTTGATGGGAAGGGGATCACGGAAGAAGGACGGCAGTGGAGAATAGAGGGGAAAGGCCGAGAAAGATAAAAGGTGGAGGAAGAGAATGAACTCCTAGCCACGAAAACCCTATTCGCAATGGCCGAGAGGGAATGACTCCTCTTTTTTTATATATGTACAAATGCACGTACGTATTCTCTCTCGCTCTAGTGTCATTATTATTATTATATTTTTTTTCTTCCGCATCTCCTTCCTGCCGCTTTTATTCGGCGCGCAACATTCACGACGACCGTGACGTAATCAAGGGGGACGATGAAAAATATTAACGATCCTCGATGGTTTTTTTTTGTCATCATTCGAGCGTGATCATTTCGGGGTGGGGGATGATTCGCTCGGTCTCGTTTTTTTCCCGCGGAAAAATGATGACCCCCCCCTTACCTCCACCCCTCCCGCGTACACATATCCTCGGCCTGCTCTCACAACCTCCCCCGCCCGCCCCCTCTCCCTTCAATCTCCTCACCAGCCAGCCGCGAAAAGCTCGAGAGCACGTGACCACTGCACCTCCCCCTCTCATCTCCATCCGTCCCACCATCTCCGGGCCTCGCACTTTCCGTCCACCTGATGAAATCTCCCAGCGTCCGTCTCCGATTTCCCCCCCCCTTCCCCACTACCTGCCATCTATCTCTCTCTCCACCCCCGTTCATTCCGGAAGGGCGCGGAGGAGGAAGGGAGGGGGAAAGGGCGATTGCGATCCCGTCATCATCATTCCTCCCAATTTCCCGATCCCCGGTTTCTTTTTTATTCACTTCCCGTGTAATACTTCATCTACGCAACGGGGCTTGACGTGTGAACAACGGGAAGCTGGGGAAGGGGCGAAATGCCGTCGAAATTCCGATAGCAAATGGGTCAGCCCATCCGTCCCCGCGGAAAGATGATTGAACTGGAACCTGAAGGAGGAAATGGTAGGGGGCGTGGAGCAAGGTGACGAACGGCTGGGAGGAGCTGTGGGGATTGGGCGGGGGGTTGGAGGGAGGGGATTTTGAGCGGGCGAAGGTTTGTAATGTGGAGAAACCTCCTTTGATTTTTTTTTCCCGAAAAATATTTTTCGCTTCCGATGCTTTGCCAAATTCGTTGGGAGGACGTTTGACGGATGGACACTAAGCGTCGAAAGAGAGTAAGGGGCTCGGGGAAAGAAATTCCATTCCCATCCAGCGGGAATTTTTATTCTTCTCAAATTTTTTTCAATATCTGTGATTTGAGACTCTTTTGTGGACAGCGAGAACTTTATTTCGTCCCATTGGGACTGCGTGGGCTTGCCCGTCTGCTTATTGATACTATTGGTAATACGGTAATACACGGAGGGTCCCGTGGTGATTGTGAAATTTTTCCTTGCCCTTCGGATCCAAATAGAGGAGTGGATGATTGAGGAACCTGAATCAAATCGTGACGGAATGGGTAGGCGGAATTCATTCCGGTCGGATTGAGGAACCTTTTCTTGTTCCCGCTCGACAGGAAGAGAATCTGCAATATTGTCAAATAAAATTACTTGACACTGTTATAACATTATATTCTCAATTGCCAAGTACTTGGCCATTCAAATAATAGGTTTCCATGATCATGAAAGATTAATGATTGATATCCGAGGGTGCTATGTTTTATGCATGCAAAGGGTATCGCACATAAGTACTCTTTACACCTTTGCCTTTCGGAGTAGACTCAGTAAAATAAATAACTTTAGATTATGACGAGAAATACGTTGTCTCGTTCCTTATGTATCAACCTATTCTTTCATACGTCTTTCGCATTTACAAACACCTTTATTTTATTCATAAATACTATTTGTTCCTCTAATGTCGAATCCATATCTCACATTCATGCATGAACTTTTGAAGCATGAAGCACTTTTAGCTGTTTTGGTGGCACTTTATTACGCACATCCATGTGTTTCTTAAGAACTTATTGAAGTGCAAATAGTCGATTCGTACACAATGCATGAAATATAAAACAGCATGGTATTCTCCAGATGTTTCCATTACTATATTCCATTTACTGTATTCCTCCTCCCATTTACTGTATTTTCCATTACTGTAGTCTCTCAATTAGCTCTTCGCGGAATATTTTCCCCGTAATGCTCAAAAAAGGCATTGCTCTATAATTCATAGGTTTTCTCTATATCCTCCTTACCATCGAACAAAGATACAGGTATTGCAGTCTTCTAATCTTTGAAAACAAAATAATTTCAGGCATACACAACTCAAAGAAAAGGGCAACCATATGTGAGGACTATAAAGTAATGAGTTTGAATACGCTAGTTCTCAGGATCGTCAATATGAGGATAGAGAGGAGGGCAAATGATTACTTAGGGGATCTTCAGTTAGGGTTCAGTAAGGGGGAGATACTCATTATGCCATAGCAGAATGAGCTCTCTGATTAAACAAAACGTAGAGTAAGTTAGGACTTATTTGTTTGTTTAGTATATATTAAGGAGCTTGATCGAGTGAGTTCGTTAGAATTAATGAATATTTTTCTGAAGATAAGAGCCGATAGAATGGATGGAACGACTTATCCGCAACCTGTACAGTTCTCAGACTGCTAGAGTGCGTGTGGGGGATGGAGAGTCGGGGTGGGCAGTGTTAGGAAGAGAAGTAAGACAGGGATGTCCATTATGATATGTGATTTTCAACTCACGTAAATGTGGAGAAAATGCCACTGCTGTAATGAGGTCGGTGATAAAAAGTAACATAGGTTGAATGTAATTAGGCAGGGAAATAACTAAAGATATCGATTACTTAGCTAGTGATGCTAGTTCATAAAGAAATAATTTCAATGTAATGTAGGTTAAATGCTTGACCCGCAATGTCACAAGCGGAAGTGTTAATTACCGTGATGCGATTGCTTTTCTCTTGTATTATTGAACCCTTTTCAGATTTTCAAATAGGAAAAGACGAAGAAAACTCTCTAAATTACAAAACCTTATGTTACCAAATTTTTTAATAGTTCCATGTTATTCTTTTTAGACTACTATATTGAATCGATGGTCGAGATGGAGTTTTAGATCTTGTAGCACATAGTGACTCTAATTAATAGTTTGAAATTTTTGATTCTAATGCTATTATTATTACTCTTCCAAGTACAGCTTGAAACCCCTAAAAACTATAACTTAATAATTTAAGCTTATGAAGCACTTCTGGGCAAAAGCATCACCCACCACTGTTTAGTTCATCATCTCTTTCTTTGCTCCCGTCTTTCAAATCTTCCAAATTGACTTTTCTTTTCCCCTTTCCGTCTTATCTTGACTTTTGCTCTTATCATAGAGCGTCAACATCCCGGTACCTCCGGTATCCTTGCTGTCTTTTTTCATCTTCTATAAATAACTTCCTCGCTTCTCCTATCAGAGATAACACTTCTTCATGCCCCATCCTCTCTTTCCGGTTTATACTTTCTGCGTCCTTCAACCCAATAAATCATAACGCTCCAATCTATGCTTATCATCTATATCAATCCCTCAGTTTACGAGCCATTCTATGGTTTATACATTTTTCTAGACTTAATTACTCTTCAGGTATTCATTATTCATTTAAGTGCACCTCTACTTAGAAACACCGTAATCAATTTTATCCCCTTTGTGAGGCGTAATAAGAAACTGAGAATGCGAGAAATACTATAGTATAGCCGTGGGTGAGAAATATCAGGGGAAAGCCAGGGATTGTTGAAAGAGCTATGACAATATTAATTTCAAATATAATAAAAAAATAGTCAGCCAAAAAGGAAGGAGAATCTTTAAAATGATTTGTAAGGTAAAATTGCCTTGCTCGGCCTTTGAATGTTAAAGCATGATGGCCCTGAAACTCGAATGACAATTTTTATCACTTCATAGCACACACATAACAGCATAGACAAATATGTCCATGCTGTTATGGGGTGGAGCCCTTTCCATTTACTACAATATTGATATAATGCGGCGTATTACAGTAGATAGGAGTAGATTGGTGGGATGGGTGATTTATCTGCAATCTGTACCTGTCTCAGACTTCTCATGTACGGATAGCGAATGATGATTCAGGTTGGTCAGATTTAGGCAGGGGGATAAGACAAGGCTACCCACTATGACCCAAGTTATTCAACGCATGCCGGAGGAAATGGTAAATGAGGCATGCGAAAACAGGATATCAGAATGAAGTAGATGAGGAACGCATCAAATCATAAATACTGGTGATAGAGCTTTAGTTAAGTCAAAGGACGGGAGTTGGTTTGACAGATTTTACATTATGAAGAATTGAAAATCTTGAAATATTGCTGAAAATAGCACCATATTGAACATGCAAGATATTATAATGAACAAAAGGTGAACAATTGAAAAATAATTCCATCTTGGTCTACCATATTGGTAACGAGTGTAATACCATGTCTACATCATAAAATGCAATAAATATTTGTAGCATCCCTCCCTTTGCTTACCACTGCCCTCTATTCCCCGATGACTTTAGGTTCCTGTTTCATGGCATGTTATGGATTATTTATCACAATTGATCGTACAAATTGTCTCCTTTTTCTTTCTTGTAACTATTTGCTGGCATATTCACTTGGATTACCACTAGTGTGGTTGAGTCTGCTTTTATCTCTACCGATAGAAACCTGTCACTTACATGCTCTACATTCACCGCCTTCCTTCCCAGTTTCCTATTCAGTACAATGGCCACTTCTCGATGACTTTCCTCCCCAAAATTTAAATTACTCGATAAATATCACACTAATAATTCCCGCAGTCTCTCCATTTCATCGCACGCATTCCTCATATATTTCTACCTTCTTTCTCCATTTGTCTCTTGATGCTTTCTAGCTTCACTGTCCTAATTATCATCCTAACATTCCATATTCCTATCCTAAACATTTCGTCCCCCTTCTGGTTTTCTTTTATTTTGTCTTTTGCTGGGTTGTGCAAGGGTTTCGTCTAATAACTACCTACCCGTTCCTTGCCTCTCCTTCTGCCACTCATGACACCCGGCCCTGTGGGTTGAGTCTCATAAGTGCAGGATTCATTATCTAATTTTATCCGACCATATTTATCATGGAATAGATATTTTAGGTGGTTTCTCGTTGCCTGTCTGAATATTGTTCTTAAATTCCAAAAACTCCGGGAGATGCCGCAACAGTAATTTTTAACGGAGTCATCCGCTAATATGCATTTCAACACAACAATTTCAGTGTAAAAATCATTCGGCTTGACCAGGATTTCAGAATTTAAGAGGACGTCTCGATAGCTTAACTGCCTAAAGCACTTGGCCGAACATTGAGAGATCCAGGGTCGAATCCCGTTCAAGGCGAATGATTTTTACACTCTGAAATTTTTGCATAGTGTTCTTAACGTGGCACCATCTGAAATGGCCGCTCAACTGGGATCAGACGTCTTTGCAGCCACCTCATGGAGGAACAAACGCCGATTGTAGGTACCTTTACCCTCGCTTAGACTTAACGAACTTTTTGGCATTGGTGACCCTTCCAAGAGCAATCAGTTATCATTCCGTCCACCAGGACAGTTTAAGAGGTCAACGGAACACGCAAGCCCCTTCATAAGGTCAACGTCGTAATTCATGGCAAGGAATACATAAAATATGCATCATTTTATTTTAAAAATGTAGATTTAGTTGGTGAACAAATGTAGTTGGCGAATTCACGTAGGAAAACCACGATCACCTTTAGCCATAATCACTGCTAATTTTTGAAAATGTCAATGTTTAAATTAGCACATTTAAAATTTTTATGAAGCGCATTTTAGATGTGGAAAGAATCCAGACGACCCCGGACAGCCATACTCGGTGATCGTCACATCATGTGAGAAGCGGACACTCGGACGTGAATTGGGGTGAACGCTTGGCGAGGATTTCGCTGTAGAGGCCGAAGACGGGAGGGGGAATGGGGGGTGGGGGGAGGTGGTGGGGACGCGGGGGAGAAAGAGGGTTTGGGGATGAGATGGAGTTTGGGCGCTGATCAAAAATACATAATGAATTCTCTCTCTCTTTCTCGGCCCTCTCAGCCCCACCCCCACTCCTGACTTCCCCACCACCCCACCCACTTCTTTTGTTCAGGGGGGACTCCGGAGCGCGGAAATCATAGGGATGGGAAGGGGGGTTTGGTTAGGCTCGAGGGAGGTCGTTGAGAAGGGATATGGAGAGAGGAAGCGAAGGAAAAACGTAATAAGGGTACGTATGCACAAAGGAGAGGAAGAGAATAAACTCACTTTGCTCTGGGACTTAAATCCCGCCGGAGTATTTTACATGCATCTGAAAGCACTAAAACAAAAGCGTGCCAAAAATATTTTTAAAATTTATATGGAACACTATTGTAGGATATAAATCTTTCTGGGATGCAATTACCGATGATGATTACAAGCAATCGGAACTTTTGTAAACATCAATATAATTATAAATCTATGCTCGAATCGAAATTGAAATAAATTATAAAAGGTTTGCATACATATGCATAGTAGATTGTAACTCATATACCTAGATTTGTCTAATTCTCTTAGGATGCGAAAGATTCAAAACATTTTACCCAATGAAATTACCCGGGATTATTCTCACACATTCACTACCTTTTTTCATAATTCATATTAAATCTGTAACAATGTGATAGGTAAATATATTTTTTTCAATAAAATGTGTTTCTAATGACCCAAATATAATCCGCGATCCATGTTAGTCCTGACAACGGCCATTGAATTTTGAGTTGAAAGAAAAAAAATTAACAGCTTAAATATTCGTTACAAGGAACTTTGCGACGGGATACAAAAGTGATAATAATTACAAACATTTTAGATTTTTCAAAAGAGTAAATTAACATCGGGAAACAGCAATTTGTAATTTTTAGCCGTAGTAGACAATAAAGCACTAATATAGAAAAGTAAAATGTAGGAGAGCATGGAGGGAGGAAGAGAAAACGCGAGGAGAATGAAATCTTGGAGTTGGTATGGGGGAAGCTACATGTAGGATAACTCGCGCAGAAATTAATTCACTAGATTAAAAAAAAATTGCTCCGTCTTTTGTTTTCGCTCCCTTACTCCACTATCCCTCCCTCATTATACGTGTATTACCACCACATCCACGACATGCTACTACTCCGAGGGAACTCGCGAACGAAGATGATTATTACTATTATTTTAAAATTTTTATCAAATCTTCTCCCTATTGAAATTTGGGGCAACTTCGGTTCCTCGATAATTACAAAAAAAATGAGTGAAATAATGAATTCGTTCGAGAAATTCCCCCATAAAAAGGTAAATGAGGACTTGCATTTTCTTTTGTTCGTGTTAATTAAAACGAATGGGATTACTTTGCCGCTGATGCCACCAACGCGTTTTCGGAGGGGCGGGGTAGGGTATGTGGCTGATAGGGATGGGGATGGGAGGAGATGGCGAGACTCAGCGAAGTGCAAGGTTTAGGGGGAACACGGAGAGGTAGTTCAACGTTCCTTTTGTTAGCTGCTGGCGGGAAAGTAGGAAAGGTTTGAATGACCGATTTAGAACACAAGGGAAAGAATTAAGTAGGCATTGGATAATCCCTCGAGATAACAATTATCATAGACTCCTTTGGTTGTTTCACTATGCTACTACTAAGTACGTTCGCCCTCTCTAAACATGAGAAAGATTTAGTTGACTAATAATATCCCTTTACTATTATTTTAGCTAAAAATTTGTGCCAATGTTGCAAGATTAGTTAAATAGATCCTCTTCTTTAAGACATGAACACTCCAATTTGTTTTTATTTCAGTCATTTCATTGGTACGCTTACAAATATATGAAGAACATTAAAAAAAAGGATATAACTTGTGTACGCTAGAACAAAAGTGTGGTAAATGGATAATTTTTAGCTAACTGAGTAAATTTTTTCCGGAGAACTACGTATCTGATGACGCCAATTACAAGCTATTTTGCAGCTTGCCAACAAAATACGACCCATGTCTGCCGGGGTAGTTTCACCATGCAATGATATATAATATTTGTATCTGGAAATATTTTTATTTGTTGTAATTTTTGTTTATATATATGTATATATGCATATACATATACATATATATATATATATATATATATATATATATATGTATGTATATATATATATATATATATATATATATACATATATATATATATATATATATCTCGAAGATGGCTTCATTAAAGACGAAAGCATGACATGTAAAGACGATCGGCGTCCGCAGATATTAAGAAGCAAATTCGACAGAGCCGTGGCAGACCTGAGAAACAACAAGGCACCAAAAGTTGACAAAGTAAACGGAGAAATAATCAAGGCACTCGGGGTCAAAGTGAAGGATGCCCTCTATGGAATAATCAAAGATAATTACGACAGCAGAAAGATACCAGATCACTTTGATGAAAGTATAATGATTGCAATAGCGAAGAAACCGAAAACAGTTAAACGCAAGCAACACAGAATATTGAGCCTGGTGACAAAAGCATCGAAAATCCTCGTTCGGATAATTAGCCGAAGAATAGAAGGAAGGATATAAGAAAACCTCTCGGAAAACCAATTCGGATTCAGGAAAAACCGAGAAGCTAGAGAGGCAATTCTCAGCTTGAGAGTTCTGGCCGAAAAAGTGAAACATATAAATAAGCCATTATATGTGGTATTCGTGGACTTGAAGAAGACCTTCGACGAAGTCGAATGGAAAAAGATATTCAAGGTACTAGAAGTGCTTGGATTGCACTACAACGACAGAAGAATTTATCCATAACCTCTACAAGAATCAGGTTGCAACAATGCAGACGAAAAATTGAAGAAAAATAGAGGCCAAAATAAACAAAGGAGTAAGACAAGGATGCAACCTCTCGCCAGCAATATTCAACGTATACAGGTACCTGGAAGAGGCAATGAAAGAAATATAAGAATTGGGTATCAAAGGAGTCAAGGTAAATGGAGAAGAAATCAATATGCTCCGGTTTGCAGATGACATCGCAGTAGTGGCGGAAACGCGAGAGGACCTGCAAGCAACTCTAAGTGCTATGGACCAAGTACTGGGGGACTATAATATGAACATCAACAAGAAGAAAACTAAAGTTCTTATGCGTGGAAGAGAGAAGCTGAATGTAGACATCACAATTACCAAGGGGTGACCCTAGAGCAAGTGGAATCCCTCATCTATTTGGGAAGCAGCATAACATGCGATGGAAGAAGTTCGACCGACATCTTGTGAAGAATAGCCCAAGCTAAGAACGCATTCATGAAGAAGAGGCAATTACTATGCTCAAAGAACCTAAGGCTGGAAACAAGGAGGCGATTCCTCAAGACTTTCGTGTGGAGCATGGCGTTCTATGGTTCCGAGACTTGGAACATTGGAAAAGTGGACCAGCGAAGAATAGAAGCCTTTAAAACATGGTGCTGGAGGAGAATGCTAAAGATTAAATGGACAGACAAAGTAACGATCGAGGAAGTTTATAGAAGAGCAGAAGAGGATGGGACCATATGGAGAACTCTACGAAAAAGAAGAAATAGACGGATTTGACACACATTGAGGTACAATGGATTGATGAAGAGTATAATAGAAGGAAAAATAGAAGAATTGAGGCCTTCCTCAGGTCAGATTGAGCTGAAGAAGGCCTCAGACGGCCGAAAGCTCCAACTTTCTAAAATGTGAGAGTCCTTTTACGTATTATCTATTTTATTTTTGTTTTCTTTTGTTCAGTCCGAATGTTGTATTGCTCTCGTGAATGCTTCTACATCATCGATATGTATTCACATATTTTCATTTCCCCTCCGCTCCCAACGCTTTCCATATTATTCTAACACTTCTACAAATTCCCCTCCCAACTCTTCCCCTCGCAAATCTTTCCCCACCTTCCCTTCTATCCAGCGTCTCCAACCCCTTCTGTTATAACTTTCTCCTCAGTTTCTTCCTTCTCTTCCTTGAGAACGGTGGCTTGACCACCGGAAATCCGAAAACGTGTGAGTTTCTTTTATTTTTTGTGTTTTTGTTCGCTTGTGCTAACTTCATGTACATTATTATTCACATCTGTGAGACTTTCTCACAAGTTATGTATATATATATATAGTTGTATACATATAATTGTATATATATAGTTGTATTTATATATAATTGTATATATATATGTATATATTTTTTTTATAGTTGTATATATATTTGGACGGCACAATAGATCACAAATAAAACAGTAACACTTATAAGGACACTCACATGGTAAATTGTTTAAGCTTTCGGCCTTCTCCGAGGCCTTCTTCAAGTAAGACTGAAAATTTGCTGGAGAGCGGTAAGGGGTCTGGGCGGGGGAGGAAAGGTGCAGGGAATGCTGGGAGGGAAATTAAAGAAGGTAGTTAAGGGTGGGAATTTTGAATGATCGGAAAGCTAATATACTATATGCGGAATCTCGAGTTCTCACCTCTATATTGTTGGCTGAATCGGGTAGGGTTTCTAGGATGCTAAGAGCAAAACACTGGTCGAATGAAATGTAGTTGTAAACATATATATATATATATATATATATATATATATATATATATATATATATATATATATATATTTAAAACCACAAACACAGTAATCAACCCGAAGGTCGGTTTGGTAGGCGATGGTAGAGTTCACCCAGAACTAAGCATGACGGCGTGTGAAATTCACACATCAGGGTAGGGGGCCAGTTCCTCTATCTGTGCCGGTTACAGTTTCCCAGGAAGATTTGGTACCAGAAAAATCACATTACTTGGGTGGAGCTGCAGGTGCCCAGAGACTTGCTCGGGAATCGAAACCGGGACCCTCCGGTCAGCAGTCCAACACTATAACTCCTGGACTACAGCGACCCGTATATATACACTCATTCACGTAGAAATAGATATAAGGAAAGGGGATAGGAACACACATAAAGGACGAACACAATAGCAGTGGGGAAGGCGGAATCAGGCAAATCACGAGTGTAAACTCGTGATTTTCCTGATTCCATCTTCCCCACCTCTATTGTGTTCGTCCTTTATATGTGTTCCTATCCCTTTTCCTTATATCTATTTCTATGTGAATGAGTATTTGTTGGCCGTTTGGCGGGATTTCGTGTTTGAGTGTATGTGTATATATATATATATATATATATATATATATATATATATATATATATATATATATATATATATATATATATATATATCTTTAAGGTCATTTATGTCAAAATATTACATTAACGTTCATTTTAAAAGATTACCGAACGCGCAACGCACCTCAATATGCGGCCGTGAAGTAATATTTTGAGTGATTGCCTAGTGATTCTCTTAGCCCACCCTAGCGATTCCCTTAGTCCGATCCCGCATTGGCCGTAGGAGAAGAGCGGCTGCTGTATGCACGGCAAGAACTCTTCATCGGCTCCTTCCGACGCTTTCTCTAGTCAGCTCTCGTCCACCGCTTCCCTCCTCGCTTTCACCATTCATCCTTCCCCTCCCCACCACCATCCCCCTCAACCTCCCACCACCCCACGGGCCATACGAAGTGGGAGGGAGCAGGGAGGGTGCGAGACGGAGAATATGGCTGGAGGGGAGAGAGCGGTATGTGGTGGGGGTAAAGAGTAACCCTGTGAGAGGGAGGTAGAGGAGGGTACGGCGGAGTCCTCAGCTGCGCTCAGTGCAACAGTTAATGAAAATCCGGTTTGCTCCGGAAAGCCACATTTGAAGAGAGAGAGAGAGAGGAAGGGGGTGGTGAGATGAGCGACTGCACACACAATCACATACACACACAAACTCAAGAGCGCAAGAGCGTGTGGAGTGGGGGGAGGGGGAATGGAGTCTTCCTTCATTGGCGGGTGCAAAAAAAATACAGGGACGGCGGAGGGGAAGGGTGAAATAGGAGAAAGGGTTCGGTGCCGCCGTTTGGTGGGGGACGGGGTGGGGTTAGAAAAGGAATGGTGAGAGGGGTTTGGGACGTCTACGGTAGGTTGGAGTTCATGTGGGGGTGGGGTGGGGTTGTGTGCGGTTAAGGCGTGAGTGGGGTGGGGAGCGAGGGTGTGGGGAATTTGGGAGGGGTTCGAGAGGGTTTCAGCGGGTATTAAGGGTATGGGGTGCAAAAGGGAAGCGGGCTGGTTTTGGAGAGCAGGGAATGGCAAAAAGGGTTGTGGCGGGTGGGCTGAGAAGGGAAGGGGGGGATGGAATGAATAGGTGGATCGGGGGAGGGAAGGAGGAAAGAGCGGTTATGGGAGGCAGAGAGATGAATCCGGTTGCTGGGTCAGATTTAGATTAGAAATTTTAATTAATCTCCTGAGACAAATTGATGCGACGGAGCAGCGAGAGGAAACATCAAAACACAATGAACGAGCAAAATATTTTTTTTCACAGCACGTAGGTACTCTTTAAATCTGGCACTTGATGCCAAAATGAAATAACGTGCAAGAAATCTTGACTTAAGAATATATGGTTATTTTGGGCATCTCCTATTTGTTACCATAATTTTTATTGGGATTGTATTAGGTCAGGTATTATTTTTATTGTGCCTAAATCCGTCCCATATTTGATGCAATGTGAATACATTTTAACTAACGTACAGCGATCCTCACACTGGAAAAGATACTTGAATTTTTGATGGATTTTTTTAGATTGAACCTTGTTTTAATTCCAGAGTTTATCTCAACTTTTTCGGTCACCATAAATCTAATCAACTTAAGGACGAAAATAAATTTCCCAGAAAATTACACAATTGTTTCGAAGCAACCATCTCCAGCTGGATTATTAGATAAGGTTCTTCCTAATTTATCTTCGCCTGTACCCAATTTAAATAAAATAAATAAATCCATTGATGCCCTCAAATGGCAGGCCAGTCTAATTAAATTCAAATCGAGATTATCCTCGGAAATCGATGGGTCGAAAAAATTTAATTGCAAAATAAGGTAAAATAAAAATGTAGGTAGCACGCATATTTTAATGAGTAAGTGTGAGCCCCAAGTCATCCATCAGAAATTTAACTATGGCAAAAGAAGTTTAACACTGGTATTAATTAAAACAGGTGACAGAATCGAATTAATTCCAAATTTAACTTGATAATATTCCGATTTATTGCTTTTGTGTTCTTGGTTAGAATAAGATGAACTATCGAAAATATATATTTGCAATTTGGGCAACAAGGTTATTTGATATGACTTTTAAATGATTTTATCGTGATAGGGAATCCCAAAAAGGGAAGCACTTGAGGGATTCATATTTCTATTTCATATATATTCTATTTCAAAAGACTTAAATTTAGAATCCAAGTTAAACCAATGAAAAAAATGGAATTTAATAATAAGGCTATGGAAGAAATATGCAAAACTCACACTATTCGCAAGTTTAACTACAATTTTCACCGTAATTTTATCCACGAGTCATTTAAATAATTTCGATCTCTAGGGTTTTTGTGGGATTTTAATGATTAAAGAGGACAATTAAAAATAATTGCATTCTAACTTTCATTCAATGGATTCATTTGATACTTCGGGAGTGAGGACCACTGAAAAATGTTTTATACTTTTTTCAGCGTTATTATTGATTACTTGAATATTTTCATTTCACGTTATTTTTAGAATCTCTTTCAATTTTCGATAAATTATCACTAAGACACCCTCGCAGAATGGCGAAGTTTGTAGGGCTCATCGCGGCATTCCGTTTATGAATCAAAGTTATTCTGGAATTTCAATCGCTTCCTTGCGCATCTTAAAATTTTCGGCATCCTCCAAGGCAGTTATTTTTGCAAATTATTTCGCGTTTTTCGCTCTAGAGCATTTTTAAATTCATTTTTTTTAGTTTTAAGTGAACATTTGGAATAATCTGAACCAATTTTTGGGTTGACGATTTAGCTGGTTGTAAATTTTCACAACTATTCGATGATTATACGTATGACGGCTTTCGAGCTTTGATCTTATTCCATTTGTCGCATCCCGGCGTCATCGCGTGGGATATGGATGGCAATTTTAATGTTACCCAGCAAGTCGAGCAGCTGCCTCACTGGTAACCATGGGCTTGAATTAGGTGGGTATTGGAAGAATTCGGAAAAGGAGTCCAAAGGCGCTCTGATTTCAACCCCAGACTTGAATGTGGACAGGAACAAATTTACAATAAATACAAACCCTCGCAATAGGCGCTACCACCAGAGGGGCTCATCTGCGGCGCCCGATTGCAAGTCCCCGTCTGACTTTACCATACAAGGTGGCTTCAGTCATTCGTTAAATCATCAAGGGTCGGTCGATGATAATTGGGTCCGACCATTAAAATACTCCAGCAATAATAAGTGGTGTAGAGTGGTCACTACTCTCAGTCGTCACTATCATGACACAACCACTCACTCCACTTGCATCAGCATATGACTGTTGCCCAGATTCAACACAGCGATCATACTTAGGTACAAAGTATGAGTTTTATTGGTATTCTACCGTTTAAGGTAGGTTTCGATGGGCAATGTCTGAACAAAGATGCATTTCTTTGCCTGTCCATACGAAACATAACTTGACATACGACACTACAATACTTTCTTTAATCCGAATTACATTCTACCTTCCTTCATTCCGTCCAAAAATTCTATCCTTTTCCTCCCTCTTTCTCAGATGCCTAGCGTTCTTCCATCTATCACAGTCTTCAACAACCCATATCCCATCAAAATCCCTGCAACTATCTTCCCCGGTTTTTTTGATTTCTATCAAATATTCTCTCTCCTCCCCCACCATGCTTAGTATTTCTTCGTTAGTTTTTCTTTCCATCCATTTTATCGTTTCCATCCTTATCCACATTTCAAAAGCCTCCAATGCACCCTATCATCTTGCTTCAAAAACCGTGTTTCCGGGGTGTGAAAAAGCACACTCCATATCAAAGATTTAACGAGCTTTTTCTTGACATCTTTACTCAACGTCCTTGTCATATATTCCCTCCTCATTTTGAAAGCTTATTATCCAAACGCATTCTTCATCTTATGTCCCCACTGCTTTCACCATAAAAGTATTGGTCCAATATACTTCTGAGATAGGTAATCTTATCCACCTTATCTAGTCTTTGCTCTCCTAATTAACATTAGAAAGTGTGATGAACGCTAAATATTTACCCCCTGAAGGAGTCTGCTTTTACGCAAAGGAACTTGAAAGGCATGAAATACTCAATATTTATTGAAACTCTAGAGTAACTCTTAGAAAAATGCGTAGTCGATTTTACAAAATTAAACATTTGAAGTACATTGTAATAAAAACCAACCGAGATTTTTAAAAAATATTTCTACATCGACATAAAAGAAATATACTGATATTAGCGGAAGTTACACTTTGCTAAACGAATAATCCAAGAAGATTATGTTGTGTGGGTTGAACCGTATTAGAGATTAGGTGTTTATTTCAAGATTGCTTTTAGAATATCAAGATTGAGCATTTGTGTAGTCGTACTAGTTATAAAATAGGTCAACCGACATGTGAGGTCATTTACGCAATGAATTTAGTAGAATTAGGAGAGATGGAGAAACCAAACGCTGTGATGTGTCAAAATTTGCCTGCTCTAATGTAATTAGGCAAAGAGTTCAGAGCTCAACGTTCCATGGGACGGACTTGAAAGTATTTTCCGAAGGGTACCCATTTCTCTGAATTCTACCGAAGAGTAAGCTAGTCTTTAAAACCGTCCCACCTGTGTGGGTAGCCAGATAACGAGTTACTCCCCAAACCTCATGTATCTGCTTTATTGATAAGAAGATGTATTCCTTACTTTAGACTGCAGTTGATGGTAAAGATTTCAACCAACAAGAATGGGCGTTTTCTGCATTAGGAAATTTTTATACGGTGCTGCAGTGGTTTTACATTGATAAAATTCCTATTCGGTTTGTTTTATCAGGAAAATTGAAAGAAATCATCATAATTTCTTGAATAAGGTAACTTTAGTCCGCAATTTACTCGATTAAAGGTGAATTCTTTTATTTTTGTACTTATCATATCGCTTTCCTTACAGTGTCAACTTTAACGTTTGTCCTTTGGTGTCCTCTTTTAGGTTTTCCTACAATTATTTTTCTTCAATGACAGGTATTTTTACTCCACAACTTTTCTCTCTGACCGCACTTTATAATCCAATCTAATAGAGCGTGGTAGGGCTTTTGATCTACTGATAAGAGATTTCATTCTGTTACTGTAGGCTAATTACCTAACACTGTTTACTGCCTCGTGCGTTTGTCGTGCAGCGTGCGAGACGACCATCACTGGAAAAGTACGAATCCAACAACGAGACGTCTACAGATAAAAGTTGCCCAATTGGTACTGTCATAATTTTGTGACGAAAGACCCGCGGTGCGTAGTTCTTCAAGTTATGAGTATAATTCGAGGATATTTCCTTTAATAATTGTGTGCTCGGAAAGCAAGGCGAAGGGTGGAAATGAATAGGCATAGGGTATTCTGATGACCTAAAAAATGATTGTAATCCATATTAATATAAATAATAAATAAATATAAATAAATAAATATATATATATATATTAATGTATGGCTCAGCCAAATAAAAATCTCACATGTGGTAGAGAGATAACCTGACCTGGAGTTTTTAGGCATCTAGTTGAATGTATACTGAACCATGGCACATTTAATTTCAAGCATTAGAAATATTAAGTTCTTAACCGTGAAATTTCCTTACAAAATTCATGGGAAAGCTATAGAGTAATATTTTATTTTGGATTAATTTTTACGAGATAGCATGGCATAATATTTGGATGGATATAAGGTCGGTAGAAAATACACAGAGCTAAAGAGTGAATTTATATAATAACAATTATGAGCTGCTAGAGACTAGTTTATTTAATGTATGCTAGATATTAAGAGTACAGCTGTGTGTAGGGACCAGGGCCATCAAAAAATTTCTCTAACCCGGTAGAACAGGACTTAATAATGGGACCAGTAATGATAAAGAGTTGCCACCAAAATAATCGTCGACCAATGAACGATTTTCACTCGAACTTAACGTCAAGGAGTGTCAAGTGAATCTCATTTACGTGGGTCCACAAAGGAATAAACGGGGGTCGCCGACAGATGGTGAGGGAATGGGAGTGGAAGCCGCGGAAACTGGTAGCATCATCGCAAAAGCTGCGTGGGGTTAAAAAAAATAAAGGAGTTGGAAAGCACATCAGGAACTATCTCGTCGCTCTCGCCAGCACGCTTTGTGGCGGTGGTCGTGGCGTGTTTCGACGGCCGATTCCATGCCGCCTCCAATCATTCCATCGGAACTTTCGATTTCCTTTGTCCCTTGGCCGAGCGGCTAATTGAGAGGAAAGCCATCGACGTCACCGCTCTGTGTGGCCGCACACACACACACACACGCGCTGCCGGCTCAGAGCAAACCGGCGCCGTAATCAGGATAGGCCAGCTCACTCATCATCACCCCCCCACCCTTACCTCCACCCCCCGCCCGCCCCCGTCGTCTCTCGGGAGAAAGGAGGGTGATAAACAAACGCAGTCCATTCTAGTTCTCTAGTTCGGAGTTCTGAGGAGGCATCAGAGGGAACGCGAAAGGGAAAATTGAAATGGGTTTTGCTCGCGTCTCCCATCCATTTTCATTTCCTCTGCCCTGTGCTAGACTCCATCGCATCTCTCTACGGCAGGGCAGGTGAGAAAGTTCCTTTGAATGACACTGGTCATTATAGTAGTGCATACCATGCGCCTATGCTGGTGAAAGGGAAAAAAAGCAAGAGCCAATAAAAACTGCTGATGAAGTTAATTACCACACAAGGAAATTGACTTGAAAGTTATGATTTTCGTAAAAACTTAGTTTTTCAGTAGTCATTAAATAGTTATCTCAAGAGTAGTGAAAATTCAGCTATGTCACTTTATCTGGATCATTGGAAGGGGAATCTTTTATTAAAAATCATTTTAAGAGAAATAAATTGCACATCAACTAAAAATATACGGAGCACATAGAAGCTGTTGCAAAATGAACTTTCGTCACGTTATCTATTCATTGTAGGTACTTACGATTGATTATGCCACATTATTTGTAATTATTATAGACTATTTTACGTTACTACATGTATGAGCTTACCTTTACGTGTAACAATAATGGTTTTGTTATTGACGTTATATTAAGTATATTTTTATGAATGAAAAATCGAGCATACGAAAAGTATATTATATTTAAATAGGGTATTTAGAATAGGTAGTCTTAATTTAATTAATTGTCTTGATTGTTAGGCAGTCTTTCGAGGAGAGATAGAAGGATATCGGGGTTCACTGGAGCGATAGATAAATTAATATACAGCGCAGAAGAGAGTCAGCAGAGGGGTGGCATTACTATGGAAAGAAAGTAGAAAGAAGCGTAGTAAAGTTAGAGCGGGTGAATGGTATTATTAATAGAGATATAATTTGAACAAAAGATTTTTGTCATTAATCAGGTCTACATGCCGATAATTCATCATGAGGAGTAAAAATAGACATAGTATACGGTCAAATAGAGGTCGTAATTGCGTGACCCAGCAGGGAAATATTTGATGGTGATGGGGAATTGGAACGCAATAGTAGGTGAAGGAAGAGATGGTAGTGAGGCAGTGGACTACGGTTTAGGAACAAGAAATGACTGCGGAGAGAAAGCAATAGAGTTCTGCAGGAGAAAGAGGGTGATCAGAACGAACACTTGGCTTATTCACCACAACCGACGTGTTTATAAGTGGAAAATGCCCGGATACTCAGAGACCGTGTTCAGTTAGCCTATATTATAGACAGGCGTATATTTAAGAATAGGATAATTATTTTGCACAGATTTCCGGAAGCTGATGCGGATCCGTACTTATGCTGATAATCTGTGACGCCAAACTCAAGAGGATAAAACAGAAAAGGAGAAATGGAATTAGGAAATGAAATGTGAAAGCTTTAACCGGGACGAAAAGGAGTACCAGGAGGGAATGGAAAACTTTTTGAGTGAGGACAGGCAGACGGGTAAAGCAGCAGGAATAAGGTGATATCTTTGGCAAAGGACATCGAAAGTCGAAAATGATAATATAGGAACAGTACATAGGAAAATGGATGCTAAACTATGAATTACAGATGAGATTATTGAGAAGTTGGGCGAGAGAAGAAACTGGTAGAATGTAAACCGAATTAGGTACTACTCGTAGATTGAAGGACAAGGCGTTGAGTAATAAACTAAGGCGGCAGACTAATATGGCGAAAGAAGCGTGGTAAAGAACGCAGAGCGAGATTATGGAGAATTTACAAAGGAAGGATGAAATGTGTATGAATAAGTGAAAGCACTATCACGAATTAAGAAGGGAAAATCTGTGCACAATCTCAAAGATAAATTAGGATGATGCTAACTGTGACAGGAAAAATTCAAGCGAGATGGGAAGAATACATAGAGGATCGATATGGTAAGGATAATAGGCTAACAATTTTATGCATGCTAAAAGAATTTGAATAATGTGGGGATAGCTTGAATGCGAGGTAGAAAAGGCATCAAGAGAATGAAAATCAGATAAGACTGTGGGGATTGATAGAATCCACGCATAACTATTAAGGGATCTAGGAAAACGTAGGAGGAAGAGATTGTATAGTTTTATCCTTAGCAGTTTTGAGGGAGGCATTTCGTCGTAAGATTGCTTATGTCAGGGCAAGTTCCCATTCCAAAAAAGGGAAATGTAGCCGTATGTGAGGAATATACTCGCACGTGCAGAAACATAAGTTTTATTACGTACGCAGCCAAAGTGGTTCTTACGATAATCAATGAGAGAATATAGATCAGGGTGAATAGTACTTAGGGGATGCTCAGTTTGGGTTCAGAAAGAGAAGAGGCACGTGTGACCCCAGAGCAGTGATCAGGGCACTAATAGAGAGTAACATCGGGTACAATTAGGATATATTTGTCTGTTTCGTATGATTTTGAGAAGACGCTCGATGGAACGAATAGGGTAGAGATAATGAATGTTTAACAGAAAATATGAGTATATTTGGAGGGATTGGAGACTTAACCGCGACCTGCACATGACGTTGTAGCTGATACTTACAGTCATGAAATCCTTCCACCAAATTGCGGATGTCAGAGAAATGGAGATGATGTATTTGCAGAGATAAGGTGTGACATGAGTGAACGTACCCAACGAATAAGCAGTCATGGGAAGAGAAGGTACGTGGAGTAAGTGGACTTACTCCTCATAGGGTAAGATGTTCTCACAATTTTATTAAACCATGTGACGTTTCTTGGAGAAATATTGCCGCTAAACAATGAGCCTTCATTTGCAAGGAAGAGGGTAGTCCCCTGTACTTTTAATTATATAAGAAGGTGGGTTTCAGAGTGGACCGTATATCAATACTCATTTCACCTCAAAAACAATACAATCAGGAAATAAAACTTCAATCTTGCATTGCCATCTGATTTCTAAGATTTATACACGAGGGGGAAATTCTAAGAAATTGGATAAGATTATAATCGCTCCTGTAACGCCTGCATCTACATGGTATCCTGCAAGTCACCGCTGGGGTACGTGGCAGGGGGTGTTTCAACATGGGGAATGAAGCATCATGGGTGGATACATCAATTTTAACACTTAGAAAAAGTGTCGCATTGTAATGCGCATAATCGGATGACTCCGTTAAAAGTTACGGCATCTCCCGCAGTTTCTTTGAATTTATCAAGGATGACGTTTTTCTTAATTGCTAGTTACATTATATGTGCATGAATATGAACACATCAAAAAGTTCAAATAAGGATAGAAATCTTGACCAATTCACCTAAAAACTGATTCATTCAAGGTTATGGTCCGAATAATCTACTTAAAAATGAAGAAGCAAGTGAAAAAATGCTTTGACTAGAATAAAGTATTCTTCATCTTCGCCGTTCTTCTTAGCACTTGCTATCGCAGTATAGGATACAGAAAGATCAATTGGCCGCGATTGTATGTGTGTGTCATAGATGATATGAATTATTACCACAGAAGTTTGATGCACTCTCAGGGAGTAAAAAGGAATAGGTTAACTGGAGTAAGTTTTTCAGACTCAATAATTTCCGCCTCTATCCAGTATGTGTGCGTTGAGAAGGCGATTAACTCTTTAATCCAAAGAAAATAATGCGTACGAATATTGAAAGAAAGTATTAGCAAGATGTCGTCTGGGAACTACATAGCTATATTTGGAAGTAAGAAAGAAGACCTGGATAGATGCCCGTATGAAGAAGGGAATAAAAAGGTACGTCGTGAAATAAATCAAAATAAAAAAAATTGATGATGAATGAAATACGGAGCATGAGGAAAATTTTCAAATATGGAATAAAAATTCATTTAATTCTATATTTTTACGAGGGGGATTCGAAAAGTAAGGTCTCCTATTTTTTTCATGAAAAATCAAATTTATTCTCAACTTTGCGTGCACCGTTGGAAAGGTTGACCATGAAACTATTTTTCTACATAGTTGCCTTGAAGATCAATCACTTTTTGCATCCCTGTAAGCAGATTTTTAATACCGGCGTCGTACCTTTCTCTCGCCACGTCGCGAAGCCAACTGACGACTGCTTCTCCGAAATATATTCATCGCCATTTAGTGGAAGTGTATGAACATCAAAAACGTGACAAAGTGGTGCAGGGAGTTTTTCGATGGCCGGGAAAACGTCCACGATGAGCAGCGGTCGGGGAGGCTGAGTATGCAGGAATCAACGGTGGCTCCAATTGACGAGATGGTGCGCAATAAGCGGAGAATTACACTTCATGAGATAAAGGAAGCCCTTAATGAAGAGAGTAGCGACTTCTCCATGCAGAATATTGTGTCGAAGGTCCTCGGTTACAACAAGGTGTCTCATCAAAGGAGTGTGTTTGCATCATGACAATGCACGCCCACATGTGTCACATCAAACGACCACCCTACTCAATAAATTCGGCTGGGATATCCTCGACCACCCTCCTTACATATTCCAATATTATCATATAAAAAGAAATATTTTATCTGGTCGATATTACTCCAAATACATCGGGCACATGATTTTATTTACAAAATTACTCAATTTACTTGAAAAACCTATCGGGACGATGTATCGTCGCCTTCTCGATATTTATTTTATTCCGACGGATGATATCAGAAAATGAACATTGCAGAGCCCTAAATGCTCTTGGCGGTTCCTCGCTCTGCCCCCGCTTACACCCCACCCCTCCCCTAAAAAAGTCCCTCGTAGTCCGTAGTCCTCAGTCTCCGCCCTCCCCCGGGAGTCTACCTATCATCCTCAGGGGTCGCTCTCCGTGGATACGGTGACGCCACATTCCCCGCGACGAGCTTGGGGTGAAAGGCTGTCTTTTAAGGAGACCACTTCAGTGTCTCATTCGCAATCGAGATGTGGAAAATAGAAAACCTAATATGAGAGAATGTGCGTACTTTATGAAGGAATAACCCAATCCCTGGGAATGCTTGTAATTTCACTTAACTGAAAGTGAATAGAACGAATGAAATCACAGGCCTCAAAAAAGAAAGAAATACACGGTTTTGATGAAATAGAACACGCTCGCATTGAAATTAGCCCTGAGAGTTAACCATTGTGACATCATCGGTTCATCAAACGTACCTGTATGTACATGCATATTCAATATTATGACGACGTGAGTTTTCGATATATCATCGCTTAAAACTGTTCAATTTATGACCCAAAAGAATGCTATTTTAATTTAATTAATTTAGAATTCAATGGTTATTCTCTTGCCATTTATTAATGAAATAAATGTGCAGTTGTTGAATTGGATTTTAGGAGGCATAAATGATTGAACTAAGAAAGAAAAATTGTCATTTCAGGTATTATCTTTCACTTTTATTGAAACAATTTTACAAGCTTTCTTGCATTTCATTTTGGCACACAGTATGATCCAGTAAACATGACTATCGTAGACATTAAACAGAAGTGGATATATTTATTAATTTTACGAGGCTTGTAATCATCAGCTCCATTACACACGCTTAAGAACTTTGATTTCACAAAGATACGACGTGCAACAGCGATTTACAAGGGTGTCTATAACCCTAGTTATGAATATTAATTAATGTATTTATGGTAAGAACACTAAGAGTTTGAAATTATAATTAACTTATTTTTTATAAATTTATTTCGTAGCGTTTCCATGCAACCCGCATGCACGCATAGTCAATAATTCTGTGTATTCCTTTCCAAGAATATGCGCATAGGTATTTTCCCCTCATAAAGCTCTATGCTGTTAATTCATTCAGTAATAATATTTCGAATTTGACCATACTTTATGTGTTGTTTTCTCACATTAGACTTAGTTAGCTAATAGGCATTGCCAACCATTTACTCACCAATCTTAACTCTTTTTCTCTATCCTCTCTGATCAGTAAATGCGGAGAGGGGACGTAACAGCGATGTATATAAAAAGTATAACACCACAGGAAGAGTAATAAATTTAATACCATTACGATTATTTGAGTTCCAAGGAACAACCAAATGATGAGATTTAGTTAAAACGTCCCGAGCGGGAAATAATGTAACACTATTCATAAATATAGTGCATTTATGACCTTTGAAGTTGTTTAGTGTGTTGAGAACTTTGAAGTAATACACATCAAGGACCTGTGGAAGTTGGTGTCGTAAAGGAACTTTCTTTTTTCAGTTCGGCCGGCCCCGGTGGCTGCGAGGTAACGTCCTCGACTGACCCAGAGGTCGCGGGTTTGATTCCCGCCTGGGTGGATTTTCCTCCACTTAGGGCTTGGGTGTATGTGTATGCAATGTCAAAGGGTTAGGTGGAATAAGGGACTCTAAGTCTTAATCTCGCCAAATTAAGTCGATAAATAAATAAATAAAGAAGGAATTTAAATCTGTGCGAAAAGTGCTAACCAACGCGTTATTCTGAAATGAGATTTTCGTAGATGAGCGGCCTCAATGGAGTACTCTTCAAACAAATTTGGTGACTTGAGTTAAGGCATTTTTAAAACACACATGGAAAGCAAATGCCTTCTTATTATAAATGAACAGGTATAAAATTCAATAAATAAATGCAGAACTAGCAGAATCAAGGACTCATTCTTCCTCGTACAATGGATAATACGTGATAATTCACGTTGATTTTTCTACCTAATGATGAAGAGAGGTAACTCCGGGTAATCAATCAGCGCTGATTTTAACTACCTTAAATTTTTCAAAAAGGCGAATTAAATAACTTGAAGACAAAAATCAAAGGCACACTTGGTTAAAGGATAAATGGGAGGCCTATAGCCTGCACCTGAAAACATGGCCATGATAGAAAAGGAAAAACCTACCCGATTATCCGGCATTTTCAATTAATAACCAGCGCCTCCCCCTCTACCTTGATGTAGATATAAAGTCTATTCTATTTGTGTATTATCCATCCGGAATGTGTGGAATACTAACCGGTAATAAGAGTCTAAATTTCATGCATGTCTGTCGTTTTTCAATGTTTTTTCTTGCCCTCTTTGTGTGCTACTAACCATGGAATACTCGTAATAAATGTATGTGTAGCAATGTTACATGATTGATGTTCAGTCGCCCCCTTTTCACGCAGTTTTGGGTGGATCGCGGGGTACCAGGTAAATTAGGAAATAGAGGAAATATAGGTAAAATGGCTGGTGACCTATCACCCCCTGCCACACGTCCTTGCGACGTCTTACGGGGTATTGTGTAGATGTACCTGATATAGAACAGACATATTTCTTATTTAATTGGAATATTTATCATCACCTTTTCCTATAACTTTGCTGTCTGATGTAAACTGTCAAACCATTTATAAATGTATAAACCATCAATTACAAAATAAGAAATGATCTGAAATACAAGTCTTGTATTTTTACTAGAGGTTTCCTCAAACAAAATTATGTTACAGACATAGACATATATTTGATCTTCATTGACATAATGCCTCGCGAGCCAACGCAAGGGCGTGTGTTGGGGGATGGTAGGTCACCAGACATACGTGCACGCACATCATTTTACAGGTATCTACATACACACCGACATTAGTTCGAACATGCATTCGAACAAAGTTAGCCATCACGCAAGGAGGTACTTACATGCAAACATTTCTATTGAAAGGACTACATACATTCAGATCATGTGGGAAAAATATTTAAATATGGGTACATTAAAGATGCATGCATGATAACGAAGAATATATATGTACACTTTTAATATTAATTATCACCTTCGAGCTTGCGATCGTATCTATTTTGATCTCTAATCGCATGAGGAAAAATGGCATTGTAAATCTACCCGTTTTACAGTCTATCTCTATTATTTTATGTGCGTGATCTGATCTACCGTAGTACGTCAAGACTAGTAATGTGTCTTTTACATCTAAGTGGCCAACCTCAAATTTATGCAGTCAATTTAACCTATATTTAAACCTACCAACTCGTAGCTGCCATCCTAATTCTTCCTACAGTGTGGTGACACTGCTACCTTGTTCATAACAACTTTTCATAGATCTAGCTGCTCTATGTTGTACTCGATCTAATTCTAAAACTAAGCTTACCTCGTGAGGACCCCGATACACCCGCAGCATATTTTAGGTGGGCTGTAACTAATGTAAAATTACAAAACTTCCTAACCCTCTTTTTAGAATTCACAAGTATCCTTCATATGAATCCAAACATTTTATTTGCTATTCCACAAATTTCACAGACTGTGTTTACCCCAGGACATGTCTATAGCTATCGTAACACCCAAGTATTGCACTGATTCTACGTTTTGTTATGTTGACTTCCTGTACGGCTTAAGTGTTTCTAGTGAAATAATCTTCCTCGAAAAATTTATCGAAACCCTTTTCTTCTGCTGCTGGCCCCGAGCTCCCCCGACCGAATTCTTTTCCCGACTGCCCACTCGCCCGCGTCCGCGCGTTAATATGCCCGCACGACCAATATGGCCGGCGGACACATTAAAACGCGGGCACGGCCCGAGAGGGTTCTTCGGCCAGATTTTCGGTATTGGGAACCCAGGACCAGGTCACTAATTGTGACTGGATATCTGTTATTGATTGAAAATACATATTAAACAGTAATGGTCGGGTTCGGAACATTATTCCGTTGCCCTTTTTGAGAGTATACAATTTCACATCAATTTAAACATTATTAAGGTTTAAATTAGTAAGGTTTAAATTAGTAAGGTTTAAAAATTTAATTGTAGCTCTCATATCTCGCACCACTTTTGGATCGCATTTACGTTATCAGATAATGATAACATATCTTCATTACTGAATATGTCCTTATATACCATTTCATCCTCGGCAAATTGACGAAGTTCCCTGGAAACCTGAGATCCGATGTCATCAATGTATCAAAGGAACAAAAGCTAACCCGATGAAACGCTTACTGTATTGGATGGTACTCAATCCATTACTCCATCCAATCCTTTGCTCGCGGCCTGTTAAAAAATTTAATTAATCCAGTCAATTACGCACTAATCTATCTCGTAGCTTCCCAAATTTTGGAACAGCTTCATATGAAGAAATATGTCAAAAAAACTAATTGAAATCTCTAAATCTACCTGTAGAAATACAGCATCGATTTGAACTTTGATTTCACTCAAGACCAAAACATCATGAACGAAAAGTGCAAGTTGGGCCTCGGAAGATATACCCTTACGGACACTATTTCGGCTTTTTATCAGTAAAATCTAGAATTTCAGTTCATTTCGAAATGTTTAATAGATGAGGAATGGGTGTAAGGCAGCTCACATGTGAGAGTAACACTAAAATAGTTTTTATCTTCAAAATAACTAATTAAAACTCATTGATGGCTGATTCTAAAATCGCGATGTTACCTCAGAAAATTACAAAATAGCCTGAGGCAGGAGTCAAACCCGCGACCTTCGAGGTAGACTTGTTCCTTTCTCCCACCCACGAAGCCCATCTGATCTACGTTTTGTACGATTTTCGACAACGTTAAATTCAAGGGGTTCGTCGTAGCATTTACTCAAGGGAATAGGACGGACTAATAGAATTCCGTTAACTGCGTCAGAACCACAATTCAAACGAAACAAGAGAAGAGGGGAAAGGGCCTGGTGTGCGGCGCTCCCCCTAACTGCCATTCAGAGGCGCTCGGGGGAGCCCGTATGTATCGCCGAGAGCGGGGCGGCGTCTCCGATCTCCTCTCTTCGATGCGAATACCCTACCTCCTTTTCTCGGCGAGAGCCCGTTGCCCTCAGTCGTGGTGGCTTGTCCCCTTCTCCCTCTGACCCTCGGGGAGAGAAAGGATCCAGAATAGATAAGCATTCATCTCCTTTCCTCCATCCTCCCCACGCTTTCCCTACTCGCTTCTCTCTGCCCTCCTTTTCTGCATTGACTTTCTCCTCCTCATTTCTACCTTCCTCCTCTCACCTTACCTTACACATTCGTGTGTCCTCTTCTTGCTTCCCGCTCGTGTTCCTTTTCGAGGACTTTTTCCCTCGAAGTCTTGCCTGATATCAGTTCACCGAGGCCTAATTATCATGTGTTTCAGAGCTATTCGCAGGAGATATCTCCGCATGGAAATCGTGAGGAAGAGGTAACAGATTGATACGATTGAAGATTCATACGACCCAAAATCAAAGTTCTTTCGCTGAGAAAAGACTGAACTTACATAATTCTCCTATGTCGACAAAATCTAAGGCACGCAGCAAATATTTTAGTTCTAAAAATCTGAGTTTCGGCAAAATAGAATGCCAATGCGTATTCAATAGCTGTCTGGAGATAAAAACTGGAAGAACTTGGGGCGAAGAAATCAGTACTCGTAGAAATTAGTAATAGCCTCTAAGAAGAAGAAAACTATAGCAAAAATTAATTTCCAATTGTCGGCGAGCGGAATAATATATAACTAATATGAGCTTAAAACGTGCATATTTTAACGGAAAAATGAGGTTGGAAAAAATATAATGGCGAAATTTATATAGATGAGTCAGGAAGTAAGATGAATCCGTTATGAATAATAGGTAATAAGGTACACCTGTTCAAATCACGGAAGGGGAATGGGACATCGTGCATTAAGATGCAGCAAAGAGAAAATCCTTACTGTATAAGATAGAGAATGAACGACAGGGGAAATTAATTTGAAGATTATTAGTGAACTTAATTAAATGATATCTAATGCAAATTTATTTTTGAGTTTGTAGCTACTGATGGAGTGGAGGAAAAGTTAAAATATTGTGAAGAAGAGAGATATAACTCTCGATCCTTCACCTCAAATTATTTCACATGCTTCAGTATCTTATATACTTGCATTATGTTAATTCGCACTGATAACGCTCGTCCATGAAGCATTTCCTTCCAGGGGGTAATTAAATCACGTTCATTGAGAATCCATTCTTAATTTACCCTCTTCCATAATACTTATTCCATTCGCCTCCAGTTTCAGTTCTCCTTACCATATTTTCATACATTTGAGAATGCTCAAAGTTTAAGCCTGCACTTTAAAGCGAGAAAAGACATAGTACGGCTTCCAAATCAAGTTTAGGGTAGAATTATGCCAGTAAATGCTCTTAAGCTTGCGTTACGCAATCCATAAATATGTGTCTTTTTAAGAGCTCAATTTTTTATCATCCCTTGCAATAAATAAGTTGCTTCATGAACGCAAAATTTAAAATTAGGTTTATTTTTACATAGACGGTTTAAAATTATACTACCTGGTGGTTGAAAATTGAAAAAACCAAATTGATCCACTCGTATTCCTTTACGTGAGATAAGATGCAGGTCCGATGTGACGGCAGCGGCTATCCATTAAGTTTAAGACATCTTCTGAAAAATTGAGAAATATAACGGGATTTAGGCGAAATGCTGAACGTTAATGGGGCCCTATCTCGTATCCTTGAAGGTAATCCCTTTAACACCGGAGACGTAGTAATACTTTAAAAATAAGTTATAATTTGAAACCTTTTTTAATATTGAATATCAATTGATATATGTTTTTATGGATACTTCTGATTTGTCCTTAAGGACTACATAATTTATTGGGGGCTGGAAATAACCATCGTTGTTGAGGCATTCACTTATTAAAATCCCTGTCTACATATTTAAGCTTTAAAAACTTGTGCAACACAGAAACAGTTCGAGAAGTTTAGAGTACAGTTTAATCGCAAGAGAAGTCAGGGAATGAAAATACCAAACAGCGTGAAGGTTACGTTGAGCATTAAAGTATGAGATAACAAACTCTAAAATGTTGAGAAGTTCACGTATTTGAACAGTATTTTGAATGAAAATGAGCTAAGTAGTGGCGACCTAAGGAAAAGAAATGTGTTGACGAAGAATCACTTGCAAAAGGAGGGGACTGATGGTGGGTGTACCATACAGTTGTGTTAAGAAAATATAAGTAAATACTTAAACATGGGGGGCGTAGCGCGGTATAGTCCGGAAAGATGGTCTCAGAAGCATGAAGATTAAGATATATTGGAAGCTTCTCATATTTGGATATTGTCAATAATAGAGAGAGAAAGTTGTGCAAGGAGAAAGACGAGCGAAGTTTTAAATTTAATGGGAAATAGGGGAAAAAATAGTAAGAAAAAAAACTTGGTAGAGGAGCTTTGGAAAGGTAGTGGAATGTCGAAGGCCGTGAGCGGAGGGAAAATGTAGGGTAAGTGGAGTGGAGAACGTAAAAGAATATAATTTTTGGACGACACAAACGCAGGTAAAAGATGTGAATATGTGACTGAAAAACCATGTAATGTAGACAAATATGAGGTTGTGCACACACGATCAGTAGTAGTGAAATAGCACATAGATTGGTGTCAAGTTGAGATCAAAGTTGATCAAGATCATTGCGATTTTTTCCTCATTTTCTCATATTGTTCTTCAAGAATTAGAAATTTACCTATAGTGGATATCTACCGAATTTGTGGGGATAGAGTTGATCAATTATTAGAAATAATAAATTATATGAAGTTTTCTACCAGCAGAATGAAGTGCCCGGGCTTGGCTTTTCGTGCGATCTCTAGTTTTCCAACCTTTGAGGATCGTAGTTCAGCCTCTCTCATCTTTTCAACCCCCCCACCCCCCACATAACCCCTTCCCGGGACAAGGACATCGTGCTCCTGGGATGGAGTCCGACCGGTGCGAAATTAACTTACAATTAAGCCACCGGGGTACCGCCTAAAAACCAATACCTCCGCTGAAAAATAAAACGTCCCGTTTCCTCATTAAAGCGACTCCTCCTTCGTCATCCAATTAGTTCCAAATGCTAGGGATGGTGCTGCCGTATCGTGGTTGAGGCATTTTTCCCCCCTTTCTTTCACCCATAATCCTCACCCTTCCGACGCTTCCTTCCCCTTATTGCTTGCTTCCCGTCGACTAGTCCACTTCCTCCCCTCCCCCACGCCCCTCTCCACCGGATACTAAACGTCTTCGGGGGCCCCTTATCTCAGGGCTTCTCTCGCCGCTATTAGGGTACCCCACACCGCCTGCGATCCTTCTCCGCGAAATTGAATAATCCCCTCTCCTCTCCTTAGCTCCCCTCTCCACCTCGCCCTCCCTCCCCCCTTCCACCCCTTTCAGGGACGCACAGGTCATTCCGCTAATCGACGTCCGAGAGTAGGGTTTCCACGCGCCGGTCGGTCGAACCACCATCATCAGATGTAAGCGCAGACGTTTCCCGAGATCCTAAGAGAAAGGGAGGCAGTGAAGGGGTTGGGTTTGGCAAGGCGATGCACGGGGGTGGTGGTGGTAGTGGGAAATGGTGGGGGAGTGTTGAGTCCTTTCGGGAGGGAGGAGCATAAGGGAGTTGAGAGATTAGATTAGCGCTCCTTTTCCACCATCCCCTCCTCACTCCCGACCCCTCCCAACGCCACCCTCCTCCCCACCGCAAACCTCCGCAAACCCCGCCCCCCCCCTACTGCCCGTCTTTCTCCGGGAGCTGCCCTTAATCCACTCTTTGCAGCGCTTCCAATGGACTTAATAAGTCGCGGGCGGTTTGATTAATTAAGCAAGGCCTGGGTTTTAGAGAGAGGATTTGAAAAGGTTTACCCTCTCTCTCTTTCTCCCTCGCACTCCCTTCCTCTCCCGTTTCTTTTTCCCCTCCCCGACGGATAAGAAGGGGTGTGAGGGCGAGGAAGAGAGAGAATTAAAGGGATGGATGGGGGGAAAGTAAGGAGGGGGGTGGAGCTGGAGGGATATGGAATGAAGGGAGAACGGCGAAGAGAGAAACGGCGGAGGGAAGAACCTAGGAGGGACAAAGGAGAAGTAGAGGTGGTGAGAGTAGGGGTGAGGGAGGAAAAAGACGATGGCATAGGGAGGACCGAACTATGTAAGAGGATTAATACGGAAACGTCTTTATTTTGCTGGGTGAAGTTTGGAAGATAGGTCGTGCAGCTCTGGAAAAAGTTAAAAGCGGGATGAGTGAAGAAAGAATATAGAAGTGAGGATAAATGGATTTCTTTTCATTGGGCAGTTATGATGATGCACTGCCTTTAAATTTGTGGTCCTTCTTACATCTTAGTTTATTCCAAAATATCCGTTCTAGTCTACTCTTCGATAGCCTCTTATTTTCTCCGCAATTTTTCTTGGTAGTACTGTCTTTCAATAATTGTTTCTCATAATTCGCTTTATTCCTTACTTGATAATTTTTCTCCACCTTACTTCCCCATGCGTGGTGAAGTCGGAGAACTGCCTCAAAATATCTAATTACGTAGTTTCTCTCATCTTTTTATCAGACTCTTTCGCAGTCTTCTGCTTTTCAAAGGGTACTACTCAATCCTCAAAATAATTTTTTAATTTTATGCTGTCTGTATGTACGCAATCAGCTTAATCATTACGTTGGACGAGAAAGAATATTTTTGATAATTTCTAAGGTCTGTCTTATAAAATATTTATGTGCGAGAGAACTTGACAAAAAAAGTGAGAGTTGTGGTCAAGGATTTTTACGTTTCATTGCATGTTATTTAAATATGTAGGTCGCCATTTTCGATAATGTATTTCTAACGAAAAGATAATTTAATAGGATTAAACAGAGAGAAAAAATTTTATATTTGCTTTCCAAAAGCATTACATAGCGTCAAGTGCAATCGCGTATCAATTTATAATAACAGATAGAGCAGAAAATAAACAGCCTCAGCAGTCAGCTTAATCAGGGATTGGCTCCTTACCTTTTAAATTTTTTTTCAACTAAAATTATCCCCCAGTGGTATTTCAGAAAGGCTGAAACGATTCTGGTGGTTCACATCATTTCCATGAATGCTGTAAGGAAATATCAAAACCGTACGCGGAAATTTTTTTGCCTACTTTCAATAGGAAGTCAGAGATTGTTAATGAAAACACGAATTAATGATTCCAAGGACATTTTAAGTTTTCTTACTCGCAGTCATGAGATATAACAATGTAAATAGAAAAGTGCGATTATAATTTACATCCTTTATAAATAAGCATACTGAAAGGAGCAAGGGGGTTAATTTCGAGAAATTGAGCGATCGAATTTGCAATGACATGCTATGTGATGGACTTTCTATGCATAATTATGATTGCATTCTTCTGCAAATATTATGAATGTACGTTAAAGCATTATACAATTAATTTGGCTTACCCTATGTTTAAAGTGTACGAAGTGGGATGTTATGTATGACTAAAGGAAAAAGTTAGGAAAACATTGGAGAAATAAGTATTCTTTTATTAAATATTTGCTGTGAGAAAATAAAACAATTTCAGTACTTCCTTCCTTCTCACACCATACTTTCTGCGATGAATATAGCCAACCCCAAAAATTGCAGCATGAATTGAGGCAGCTCAAGCACTGACGATTGGATGCGCTATAATACCTGTCTATGAAATGCTCTAATGTCTATTTAAACTTTGAAATGTTGGCGTGAATAGGATGCCCATATATGGCATCACATTGTGTGGATTTTAGAAATTACAGTTTCACCAAAAGTAACTTCTCAATAGTGGGATATCAATTTTAATATAGAAAATGAACTGTCATATCTTTTCTTATCTTTGCTCGAACTAATTTTTTTCTTCCCCTTTTTGTGCTCCTTGTATAGGACGAAATTCTTTCTTTAAAATTTTGGGAAAGTGTCAAATGCGACAATAAAGGGTGCAAGGAGTAAAATACGTAAATTTTCTTAAGCCCGTTAGTCATAACTTGGAATACGTTGATCAAAATTCTTTAATGACAGAGGTGTTTTTTTTCCTGACACAGAATAGATTATTATTATAATAATGTTAATAGTCTTAAGTTTGTACGCTTTTGTTAAAGGCATAACCACTGATTTAGGTGTGTATAATACATTTTTATTTTATACTGTATGAGAAGGCCTAAGCCTGTATTAGGATAACTTCATTTTTACTATATTTTTGGGAAACATTTTCTGACTCTGTCAGGATGTCATGCAAACCCTTGGAACGTTGCCTTTGAGAAAGTATGTGTAAGCCCGAACTGGAGATGTGACACGGCTCACACAATCGTCGTTTAAGAATAATGATATATTTTTATACCACTGTGGACAAAAAGTATTAAAATTAATTAATTTCATTTTGTACCAAAACATTATCTAATTTGATTGTTATTCATATGCTTCTTAGCCTCATACTTGCGAGATTGGTGTGAAAAGAACCTGTGGGGTTGCTAAATTTGTGACCAAATATTTTTTGCTCGAAATTAATTTTTTTCCAGTTTTACTCCAAGAAAATGAGGAAAGCCAATCCAGTGACACATGTACGATTGATAGGTTTTGCGTATGCTATTGAATACTTTAATCATGATATCGAACTTCAAATTGATTCCACCAAACTACGGGAGATGCCGCGACAGTAACATGGAGTAATCCGCTAAGTGTGCATTACAATGCAAAAATTTCAGAGTGTAAAAATCATTCGCCTTGACCGGGATTCGAACCCGAATCCCCCGATGCCCGGCCGAGTGCTTTAGCCAGTTAATCTACCGAGGCGTCCTTCGAGGATGACTCGGTAGGTTAACTGGCTGAAGCGCTTAACTCTGATATTGTTTCATTTAAATTGATATTTTGGAGACGCCAGTTGTGATATCTGATTCGTAAAAACAAAAGAACTGCGCAGAATATTCATAAAAAATAATAAAATGTGCTTTGAAATATATATTTTGAAAATTTTCCTGATAGTTGTAATAGCATTTTTGACCAAGAAGTCGTAACGTTTTTATTGCCATCAAGTTAATTAGAATAGCAAGCATTTCTACGGAAGTAAGGAATCTAATGCCAATGCAAAAAATAATAATTTTTTTTAGCCATTCGGTGGGATTATGAGATCCGGACAATTGCGGGCTTCAAGTTCTTTAGCATTAGTCGCTTAATTTCAATTGGTTCATTATAACATGCTTGGGTTTCAGAGTTAATAAATGAGGTAGAATTGTATATTATTTATTTAATACCAGTCTTGAGCAAGCATTTAAAGGCATTCAGGGCATCTAAGGTGGATAACAAATGTGGGATTTGATAACATTTTCATTTCGCTTATTCACCTTGCCTATGCAATCTTAGAAAACCGAGAGAAACTGTTTGTGCAGATTATATGCAAATAAATAGTCACATTTTCCTGATAGTTGTAATAGCATTTTTGACCAAGAAGTCGTAACGTTTTTATTGCCATCAAGTTAATCAGAATAGCAAGCATTTCTACGGAAGTAAGGAATCTAATGCCAATGCAAAAAATAATAATTTTTTTTAGCCATTCGGTGGGATTATGAGATCCGGACAATTGCGGGCTTCAAGTTCTTTAGCATTAGTCGCTTAATTTCAATTGGTTCATTATAACATGCTTGGGTTTCAGAGTTAATAAATGAGGTAGAATTGTATATTATTTATTTAATACCAGTCTTGAGCAAGCATTTAAAGGCATTCAGGGCATCTAAGGTGGATAACAAATGTGGGATTTGATAACATTTTCATTTCGCTTATTCACCTTGCCTATGCAATCTTAGAAAACCGAGAGAAACTGTTTGTGCAGATTATATGCAAATAAATAGTCACATTTTCCCTACGTCATCGTACGCAGTTTTTTAAACCAATGTGGAGATAATAGAAAAGAGTTTTACAACTTGTGACTAACAGGTGCTACTTTGTGATAAGCAATATTGCAAGCAGTATTCGTACTACATCCATCATTTTTGTGCGATTTGAGTCACAGAGAAGAATGACCTTCTCGCGGCTGGCCGCTTTCTCCTTTTACGTCAAACGCATCATTTGACCTCACATCCGAAAACTTTCCCTCGGGAGGGCAAGGTACCGGTTGAAGAAATCCCACCATGCCCTATTCGCCTCCCTCCTCCGGCTTGCATTCAGGGGCGAGGTCACAAAGCTGATCGCATTATTTCTACTATTAGACGGTATTTGTTGCTGCCGCAGCGCGGAAGAGACGCACTAAGCCTTAAATCTTTCGGTTTCGTAATCCACGCATCCTGTTTTTCATCAGTCAGTAAGAGACACCCATCTCACTCCCCTCGTCGTGCCCCCGGAGCCATTAGCAGCCCTCCCCTCCTCATCCTCCCCCCTCCCATATGCTCCCGAATAAAAGGACGGGGCGGGGGATGGTGGAGCTAAAATAATCAACGTATTCGATCAAAAAGAGGGGATGGTGCTGGAGAGAGGGAAGACCCCTTCAATTCACTTGTTCCAATCTTTCTTTCCATGCCACCAGCTTCCCTTTCATCCGCCACCCCTCCCTCCCCCCCCACGCGGCAGAACTCTTCCACCCCAATGCCTCAACCCCTCCGTTTCCCATTTGCCTTTTTCTTCAGCACTCTCCCTCTTCCCCCCTTCCGCGCCCGATTTTCAAACACCCTCTACGCGCCCGCACCCCTCTCTTCCCTCCTTACTGCATCCCGCGCACGCGTTCATCCCTTTCAATACACTCCCGAGATTCTATTATTTCCATCCCTTATGTCCCGCTTTCACCTCTGAGAGAACGCCTCCCTCGAACCCCATCTACCCTCTTGATTCCACCCATCATCCGCCTTACCCATGTATGTGTGCGAGTATAAACTTGTTTGAGTGTATGTGCTTTATGCGCATATCACTGCTGACGAAGGGGTTGCTCACCGGGCCCGAAACATAATATTTTGATAACTAGTTTATATATATATATGTATATATATATATATATATATATATATATATATATTTTCCGTCGAAATATCAAGAAATAACGTGTGTGTTCTTCTTTGTTACTGTGTATTGTACTATTCGGCACTTCCGTGTTACGTCTACGAAAGCATATATATATATATATATATATATATATATATATATATATATATATATATATATATGTATATATATATGTATATATATGTGTGTATATATATATATATATATATATATATATATATATATATATATACCCCATGTGTGTATATACACACACACACACACACGAGGCATGTTCAAAAAGTATTACGACTTTTGTGTTTTTTCATGAATTATTTATTTGTTCATGAATATCTATTTTGTCCCCTTCAAAGTAATCCCCATTTTATATTATACACTTATGCCAACGTTTTTTCCAATTCTCGAAGTACTTCAAAAAATAGTTTTTTGTGATCTTGTTCAGCACCTCCTTCGATGCAGTCTTTATCTCGTCAATTGTAGCGTAGCGTCGTCGTTTCATGGGCCTCTTCATTTTCGGGAACAAGAAAAAGTCACTGAGGGGCCAGATCTGAAGAATACGGTGGCTGTAGCATCATTGGTGTGTTGTTTTTGGCCAAAAATTCGCGCACAAGCAACGATGTATGAGCAGGGGCGTTGTCATGGTGCAAAAGCCAATATTTGTTCTTCCACGAATCCGGGCGTTTGTGGCGGATTGCTTCGTGCAAATTGCACAATACTTGCAGATAATATTCCTTATTTACCGTTCTACCCTGTGGCAATAACTCATGATGGACCACGCCCTTATAATCGAAGAAAACTGTACGCAAAACTTTCACATTCTATTGAACTTGGCGCGCTTTTTTCGGTCTTGGCTCGTGGTGCAGCTTCCAGTGGGATGAGGAGCTTTAGTTTCCACGTCATAACCAAAAACCCATGATTTGTCACCAGTTATTAGCGAATTTGGGTCTCGTGGAAAGAGTCCAACACCTCATTAACAATGCTAATGTGTTGATGTTTTTGGTCGAAATTGAGCAATTTTGGTACGAATTTCGCGGCGACCCGTGTCATGCCCAAATCATTGGTAAAAATCGAATGGTACGGGCCAATCGATATGTTTAGGTCCGTACGAGCAAAACAACCATCAGTGAGGGGGGGAATGCAACCAAGGGTCTCGATTCATTGGCCAGGATACAGTCCTCTAGAGCTGTTCCGCCTGGGTAATGGACGCCAGAGCTACGAACGAACACACAAGAGGGAAAAATAAACGGTCTGTAGTCATAGTTTGTCGTGTGGAGTAGGGCGTTGCGTTTAAAGGCATTGTCAGGTCAAGGAAATGAGCCTTATTGGTCAAGTATACATTCAAACACGAAAACCCGCCGATATGCAAAAACATATACGAATTGAAAGTTTGACTACTTCCCCTATATTGTGTAAATACTAAATAAGCATACTTCTGCTGCTGACATAATAGGACCAAATGTGTGTTAATCAATCCCGCCAATAGAATTACGTAATAATCAATTCATCAATTCAGTTTTTGCTTGTAAATATATTGGTTAAAAATGTGATTCCAGGCCTGCTGCACGTGTGGATTTCCAATTTTCTCTGACAACTGGTACGAGGATTGCAGTACCATAAAAGTACTGTGAACAATATTAATTATGCTATCCATCAATAAAAATGTAATTAATGGAAATTAAAATAAACAAAGAAGAAGTTCTAATAGGATTGACAAAAAATTGCTGTGGCATATCATCGATAATAGAAGGGAATATACTTATCGGGTTTATTAGGAAATGCATTGATGAAGGAATTACGAAAAAAAGATGAAAGGGAGGTCTGCGGGGGATGAAAAAAGAAAATAATCTGTAAAAAATTAATATCTGGCGGAAAAAACGAATCAATTGAAGTCAATGAGTGAGATAGTTACGTAAAGAACAGTGCCAAACCAATCCTAGAATTAATGACCTTCTGATGACGATGAGTTGATGGCTTAAAAGATTTAATCATAAATAACGTAACTGATATATTATGTGATGATTGGACAGGGTAAGAGAAATCAATAATTTAGGCAATGGAAAGATCATTTGAAGAGACCCCAAAATTGTATCCGTTGTGCGTAATATGGTAATATAATTGATCGTGCCAGGAAAATCCGGAATTAACACGCCACTACCGAATTAAAACGTGCCAAGTTGCCTGAGGAGTGAAAATCGTTTAACGAGCTACTCTACTGCGAGAGGGAAACGGCACGCTTGATGTCTCCTTAATGTAATAGTGTTCATTTTCAATCACAAGGGTTGTCGGAGCATTATTTGGCCACGTTTTGACACTCTAAGGCATAAACACACGTGTCCATCGCCCCTCCTACCTCCTAACACACTGCTCGCTTCCCCTCTTCGAAATATCCAGTCCTTCCTTTTTTTATACCCGACGACGCACACAAAAAAAAACTAATTCACTTCGCATCTTTGCCTTGCGATAGCTTCAATCCCTTTCATCGAGTGCATGAGGAGGGGGGGGTCGTTCCGAGGGTTTGAAGAGAGGGACCGGATGTGTGAGGGTATGGGGAAGAGAGAGAGCGAGCGAGCTGGTGCATGCATACATGTGTTCAGTCTATCCCCATCTCTTCACCTCTTCTTCCCCCCAGTACCCGGGTCTCGTACCCCCCGTGGTCCTTCCCCCAATTCAAAACCATCCCCGTGACCATGGGTACGCATCCCCATCCCCTCTGCCCAGCCCGTCCCAACCCTTCCCCCCTTCAGTCCTTCTATGCCCCATTCACGGAGCGTAATGGACCCACTCAAACCCACATAATGGCATAAGGCACGCTTCGTCGTGGCGGTGGCTGCGCCGGTGGACGGGGACTCCGAGGGTCTCCCCGACAGTGGAAGGGGGAGAGCGGACCGAATGGAAATCTCCCCCCTCCCCCCGCGCTTACCATTCCCCTTTCAACCCTTCCCTCACCACCTTCCTGTTCCGGCACAACCCATTCCCAGCTACGGGATGTACCCCAACTCCCCTCGCAGGTAAACATTCATACACGAGCATCGGCCGACTTGCATGGGGTTCTTTGCAGGGGCGAGACGTGAAGTTGGCGGGGAAGGGAGGAGGCGACGGGCGAATGAGTGAAGGCACCCCCCGAAGGCCGAAGGGTAAAGGAGTTGAAAACCTTGAGGGTGAGGAGTTGAAAACTGAAAGTATGAGAAATGTGTACCCGATTGAACGAGGGCATTGTCCACAAGTATACGATGCTAATATCACAAGCATACAATTCAATTTAGGAGACCATTAAAAACAGTCGTAAATGCAATTTTTATATGGTCGTTCACATTTATAGTAGGTTTTGGATCGACGCATACTTAACGCCCATAAATTTGTAGGCCTCACCCTGAAAAGACAGATCATGACATCCCATACTACAATAAACCCTTCTTAAAATCCGCATAAATTCAGCATCCCTTGATTCCGTCCGACATTCTCTAAATGAGGGAAATGAATATCCTATTGGATGCTGTATTTTTAGATTTTAAGAAAGCCTTGGGCAAGAATTCTCATGATATATTAATACAATAACGAAGATAACTAGAATGGGGACTTCTTATCTGACATTAAACAAAAAGTAGTATTTGACAGCTGGAGTTCATTTGAGGCAGACGAAACTTCTGGAGTGCCACAGGAAAATGTTATAGGGCATCTCTCTAGGTTTTCTCTCGTCTTCTTTCACGACGACACTGTACATTAAAATACCTAATCTCCCAGGTTTGAAGCAATATTAGATAATATAAAGTGGATGAAAGGGGTATTGACCGGTAGTGGGATGTTGAAGATTGTGATTGAGGGGAGAATGTTGGGCAAACGAGGAAAGGGAAGGAACAGGATAGGGATGTTGGACGGGATGAAGGGAGGAAGAAGGTACTCAGAGATGAAGAGGGACCTGATTTAGAGTAGGATGCTGGATGTTTTGTTTTGCTAGGAGTCACAAAATATTTATTTAGGAGCTGTGTCCATCCAAAAAAAACCTACCTTAACTGGTAGATTACCTAATAATAATAATAATTATAGAAATATATATATATATATATATATATATATATATATATATATATATATATATATATATATACACACCACCAACCCACACCACTGCGTACACACACATATATATATTTATAGAGGTGTGTGTGTGTGTATGTGCGAAGTGGTGGAGTGATGACCATCTTGTACATGTTTTTCAGGGATATCAAGAGAATGTTTTTCTTTCCCCTTTCCTAGCTCTTGAAACACCCTTCCTCTCCCTCACCCCTTACCCGTTACACCTGGTGCTTGCACGTCCTGCCACACGCCTTTTAGGAATATCGCGGGGTATAATATGTAGTTTTAGACGATTCTCTCCCTCCCACACGTCACTATATTCCAGAGCCATGCCCTCTATTACATACTTACGCGTATATGCCTAGTCTCTAAAGTAGATTGAAATGTGAAATAATAGTTGGCCGGATTTTGTCCATACCCCACACAGAGATGAAGTTTAATCTGTCCAAAGAAAAATTTTAATTTAGAAGAAAATGGTAGCTTCTGGAGTCCGTGTTTTTTCTATTGTGAATCAAATTGGAGCGCAAAATAATTCAACTTCTGAACTAATTTTAGTACGATTATGCTGCTAGTGACATGATTATGAGATGAAAAATTATTTTCTATTGTCGGGTTATGTAAAATTTATATGTTTAACTGATAGCTAGCAGCGCACGTCTTTTAAGGTCAGTTTAGATGCCTTAAAATTATATTCGTTTCTCAATGGATTAAAGAAAAGTAATGCTGAAAGTATTTTGTTTATTATCTGTATTTAATGCTTGCTTTCACGCGTAAAAAATCTCCCGATGAAGTATTATTCTTTTAGACTCTTGCCAAAGTGAAGAATTAGTAGTGATAGCGACCACTTTTTGCGAACGCGAAAAATTTGTTTGCCACATCTCATCGACACTCTCATGCATGTGGGTGTGTTTCTTTTTACGATCATCGATCATCATTTTTTCTCTAGGGTTCGTTTAATGTAATGCCTTCGTTCATTTCGAGAAAGTTATGATCAACGCTTCTTCTTATGTTTTAAAAATTTAATTTTTGGAATCTCTTCGCAGTTAACGTGAAGAACTGTCCCAGAGAAACAATGGTACTTATTGTTAAGACTCAGTAAGAAAATTCGGGATATATTTTTAGGATTAGAATAAGACTCAAATTAATGAAACATTCCGTGCGAATATTTTATCCAGCCATGGACCCAAACTCGTTTGCGCACACGAAGCGTGCATATAAACGAATGCATTTAGTTGGCAAATATCTGTGGATTGTCCTAGATGTCGTTTAGTTTGAGCTTAGGAGGAGAAAAAAAAACTATTGAAGGGTGTACGTGTGTGCGTTTTTGATTTGAGCGATGAATGAAAGCAGTGACCAAGGCAATTGTGGGATGTTCTAAGGATAATGCGTTAGAATTTATTCTAATACTGCGCGCTTTACTCTTTTTGTTTAGGTTTTAACATTCGTTTCTTGTTAATTTGCCCGAGGATTCCAAGCGGGGTGACTCTTAGAAGCGACGAATGATAATTAAAGCTTTAATCCTCGCACTAACTTTTGAAATCAAGAGAGAGCGCCTCCGAATGCGTAACTTCTAGTAGATTCATCGCCATAATTAATCACGCTACGGTTAAAGCTTTCTCTCTCCCTTTTTTTTATCCTTTCCCTCTTCCCATTATCGGATATTCTGAGGTCTTACCCTCCGAAAAATCAGGGAGAAAAACGGCGGAGAGTAAAACGGAGAGGAGGGTAAAAAATAAGAACGGCAGCCATCTTCCTGAAAGTACATTATCTCAAATTTTAATGGAGCGAGTTCTTGGCTTTACAATTCCAAGGGAACATTATTAAAAAATTCCATTGTGTATAGTCGTTCCATCTCTTTATTCAAATGCCAACCTCTCGCAATCTCGAGTCCGACGCCGAGAATACAGCCGAGATTTCAAGCTCCAACTCCTCCATTCTCTCCCACCCCTCCTCTCATCCTCTGCCCTTTCTCCATCCCTCTCCGGCGCCAACCCCAGTCCTCCTCCCCAGTCCCTTTTCTCCTTCTCTCTCCCTCGCAGGCGGAGGCATCCAGTATTAAATCAACGTGATTTCATTGTCACTAAGCATCTTACGTAATTAAAAAATGCGTCCAGGGGCCTTTCTTCTGCCTGCCTCCCTCTCGCGCGAAGTGATGCCGAGACCCCTCGGGCACATTATGGGAAGGGTCGCGGGTTCACATTTCATCTGGCGAGGAGGACAGGCGTTTCGTTTGTCATTTCCCAACACTCATTGTCGCAGGTTCGTAGACCCTTCCCCCCTCCCAGCTCTACCATTTCACTGCCCCCCTCTCCCTCCGCCAACCTCCCGAACCGTCACTACGCAATCCACCATGGCAATCGATTAGTGGAATCCCCTTCTCTATTGTTGCAGCTCCCATTCCCCCCTTCCCCTCCTATCTCACTCTCTCTCTCTCTGCGATGCACAGACGTTTCGCTCCTCTCCCGTCTTCTTGCTCATGGGTGTTTATTTTCCCGTTACGGTTTTTGCCGGTTAATCATCGTGATCGCTTGCATTGTGGTATGGGGAGGAGGAGGAGGGTGGAAAGAGGTTGGGACCCTTCCAGGGATCTATCGGAGTTCTTGCAATTTCCAACGGCGTAACCAGCGAGAAATCAGCCATTTTAGCGCCCAAAACAAACTATTGAAACCGAAATTCCTAATTTGTCATCTTAAAAAAAAAACAAAAGAAAAAGGTAGACTCTTCACTGTTTCTTCATCTGTCCGCTACTTCCAGGTGATTATTGAATGTTCCGGTTGACGTAAATAATCTCAAGATCTAAGCATACACGTTAGCGCCCTCATGTCGTATTAGTCATTAATTATCATTGCTATACGTTAAGGAGCAGTTGCTTTACGGATAATGGAATGATGAAATCTATCTTAGGTATTCCACAGTTATTAAACGTGAAAATAATGTGAAAAGTTCAATTAATCTTCAAAATGAACCCTTGTTAATATTACTACCCATGTATAAATTTATGATTAGATTACAGTTATTTGTTTAAAAAGTAATTTCGACTTCGTGGCCCAATCAACTTGCTGAGCCTCTAACGTTACTCTTCCTACAGCTAAAAATTATTTTATATAAATTCTGCCTCACGAAAATACGAGTTCCACCACATAATATCCAAATCGTTTTTATTATCATGCATTTATATCGGACGTTCGTTGCAGTGAAATCTTTTTGGAGTTAATTACACAAATGATTTTTAGATAATTATAGCTGTTTAATATTGAATAATTATTCTCTCTATATCCAAACAGTGTTTTTACTACTTTGCATTAAAATATTTAAAAAATACGGCCCTTTAAGTAATAATTGTTACAATTCAATCTTGTTGAAAACAAAATAAGGTGCAATTTATTTGTTTCAAAAAACAGAATAGATAAAGTTTATTGAGTTAGAAATATTTGAACCTATAACATTTCCTGTACGTAGTTCTCTTTGCCTGTGTTGATCTTAAGAGTTTTTAACTGGAAAACAAATAATTATGAATAAAAATATAATCATTCATGTTTAAGGAAAGTGACAGACTCTGTTCAATGCTCGGCAATATTTTCCAGTAGTAATATCTTCTTTCTAAAAACCATTAATGGCTCCAATTTGTGTTCCTTCTAAATACCATTTACTCCTGTTAGCTAATATTTTGTTCCATTTACATGAAGTATTCCTTCTGAAGCAGAGATTAAGAATTTTTAATTGAAGAAAACTTGCACTTACGGTATCATTGTTCCTAAAAATATGAGCTGCAATTCAAATTTCAAGTTATTGATTCATTTCCCTGTTCTATTTTCCCATGTAACTAGTTATAAAGTCGACTCTCGGCCCATACGGACACATTGCGTAAACTTCTCATTAGTGGTTCTGTGTTACAGGTCTCATCAGTGTAATATGACTAAGAGTATCTGTTAATTGATCTTTTTTCTTGATTTACACGTGTGGATATACATGCATGTGATGGCCTAAGGAACTGACTTGACGACTGGAAGGTCACAGCCTCAAAATCAGAGAACTAGAACTGACTTTGAAGGCATTATTTTACTGCCAGCCTTTTAGATTATTTCCAGATAAACTCTACTTCTATCTGTAACAGTCTCAGCTTTAGATGTCGACTGATATGTTAAAAATGGCCGTAAAAATTAATTTATACAGTACTTATTTTTTTTGAATTCATGATCCTTTTCTGTCGACTAAAAACAGAATTGAAACTGACTATATATCTTCCGATAACTTGCAATGGATGATTTTCTTCATAGTTTTAAGGCCTTTAATGCAGTTTGAATTTTCATGCCTAAGTAAGGGAACAATGGCGGATTAATTGGAGGTTCTTTCATGAGTACACCCTTCAGAAATTGTTGAAGAAAAAATATCAATCAATTTCTCCAAGAATATAAACGACAGGCACACAGATTAATAACGCGTCAATCTTATTAATTGGAATTGCATCAGCCCATCAGCGAAGTCCTACGGTTAAAAATGACGAAATTTTCAAAGGATAAATTTTCAATTATGTAACAGATATCACTTATTTATGAAGAGTGACACAAGATATCTAGAATCAATTTTGTTCATAACCTCACACTCTGGATACATAGTTTATATTGGGGTTATTTTATATATTTTTCTAAATAAACGACAAAAACGCGACCTACCCAAATTAATAAAATTCCCCCTCTGGAATCGTAATTATGGTTTGATAATTGGATAAAGGCGAGAATATGTCCTATTCACTAAAGATTGTTATTAGTGAGTACCCCATGTATGTAATATATTAAAAGCAAAAAGATGTTTTAGGTTTAAAATACGCCCCTAACAATGCTGTCGATGTTACAATGGTTTTAGAACCTTGTTATAGGAATTTTTCATTCTCGACACCAATTAATTGCGTGTGACTCACTCATGGTGGTTGTTTATCTCAGCAAATTTGTCTTTTCTTGAAGCTTTGAACAAAAACACCCCTGCGTGCCAGTCCAACAATTAACGCTATTGTTAAGGAGATCTCTCCTTAAAAATAAAATGAAAATCATTGTCTCTTATCGTCTCGCACATCTGGCTCCAAAAACAAGCTATGCATCATAGCTACATTTGCCTGAATATAAATTGAATTTTTTTAACCTTAGAAATTGAAATTTATGATATCCGACAGAATTCTACTAAAGAAAGATTTTCTCTGCGTATTATACTCTACTAATGTATTTTCAATAATATCCTTTGTTTTTCAGGGTCATTAATATTTCATTGGTTTGATTTGCCTTTTCATCTTGAATGGTTGCACGCTAATTCTCCTTGAATGAGTAATTGGGCACTTCAACATGCATATATTTACCTATTCCGATAATAACTAATATTATATGTTACCATTCACTACATTCTGTGATTTATGAGTGGATTGTAGGGAGTAATTCAATTTAATCTGATAATTTCAACTGCGTATTGAGTTAATCTTCTAACTTTAACTACTTACCACCGTTACAAAATAGATCGTTTCCTTTGTTTCTTTGACCAGTACCTGACTTTTTAAGCCTAGATAGATATTGGTCGATAATGCCCGATAATTTTCTATTTCTTGCTTGCACTAAAGTTAAATTTTTGTAAATAAGGTTATATTAGTCATAGGACATGGTAGTCAAGTGGGTAGAGCGTTGAGCTATTGACCGTAGGGTCAGAGTTTGATTCCAGGTGACACATTTGAGCCTAAGCAATGTGATTCTTCAGATACCAGATATCTCTGGGGAATCACACGGTGGAACAGAGAAGGAAACTAACTCCCATAACCTGATGAGTGAATTTCATACTGTTGTACTTTGGGATTAGCACTTTTCACTCTTATATCAAACCGACTTTCAGGTCCATAACGTGGCTAAAACAACGAATGAAATTTTCCGCATTCTCGGCGTAAATAGTTAGCTATGAACTTAGTTAAGAACGGCACTATGGGTTAAGGATGAAATCGCTTTATAGATCACCAAGGCAAGTCGCCTCTATCAAAGACAAATCTAATTCCATTATTCACTTATATTTCTATATTATTGGCATGACATCACTGATAATTAAGAGAAGGTTGACATGAACGAAAAGGTAAGAAGTACGACATTGAAAAATGTACGGTCTGAAATAAAAATGTCTAATAAAAATAGAATAATAAGTGGCTCAAATTTAAATACAAAAGTTAGCAAAGAGATTAGAATAGGATATCGCAGGGCTTGTTCCAGGTTGACAAATGAAAAGTGGAAGAAGTAAAGAGAGACGAAATTCACAGAAGCAGCGCAGCCCGCAATATTCCTCAGCAATAGTATCTATGAAGCAATGGCACGTGTATCTAGATTATCCAACCTGCCAATTATATTTTCTCGTGACCCAATAGAATGCAAAATTTGGGAAAAGAGAAATATACTTTAGCACGAGCTGGGGAAAAACTGCTGTCGTTTTCATGCGCGACTCCATATATTTTAACAGGTCTGCCGAGTGAATTATCAGTAGTCCTCGTTTTTGAGTAAAACCTTCACAAACAAAGCTAGTGCCGTTTCGATATGCGTCACTTATTTGAAATTAGCATCCGCTGGGACGCAAATTCAATGTAAATCGATGGAATTTCATCTCGTCGTGTATCTTCATACGTATATCCATTATTCGTTATATATATATATATATATATATATATATTATTTCGTCGCGAAGGGGAATCCAGTTCGTATAGGAGTCGGAATTATTTAACGGATACGGAACGGTAATTATGGCCCGCATGCCGAAAAAAAGCAACCAGCCTGTTGGTTTACTGAAAAGGTTTACTAACAGATGCTGTTTCCTTGCAACGAAACAATGGTCTTGCAAAATAAGAACTCTAGTGGAATCTGTAAAGATAGTCTCCCCTCACTTACGCCTAGTATGAGAGACAAATGGTGGTGTTTGTTCATTTAATGCAGCTTAACATACTTCTTCGTCGTATTCGAAACTTTGTATCATGGACCTTCTGTGTTTTTGATAATGAAAACAGTTTCTCTTTGAAGTTTAATCTAATAAAAACCCATGTAGATTAAAGCGATACTGTGTGCATCGGATTACATTTGGTATCCCTGCCCCTTCAGTTAGGACGGGAGGGTCCCGTCTGCCGTTCCCCTTACATCATCCCGGAACATCCCCAGCTCATCTTCACACGCCCTCGCCCACCCTGTCACAACGTAATAATCACATCTCCCTTTTACCCTCAGAGCCCGCGCCTCTCCAACCCCTCCCTCTCCTCCCCCGGGGGATGCATTATCTCGCCAACCCCCGTCTTAAGCCCCACGCGACACGCCCACCCCCTATAGCCACCTCCACCCATCCCCCCATCTCTTCCCTCCTCCAGCCGCTCCTCTCCCCCCCCTCTCTCTCGCTCTCTGCCACGCCCCCTCCTCCTTCCTTCCTCGCCATCCTGCCGCCCGAACGCGGTCGCCCAATAGAATCGAGTCTCGTCTCATTCCCACGCTCCAGATGAAGGCGGACGAGGGGAGCGTGCCTGTTATGTCCGCGCGAGACCAATCGCCACTTGAAAGCGTTTTGTGATCGCCAGGGATTGACTGTTTCCGCGCCCCTCTGTTCCATGGGTTATGTTTCAACTATGCTTTCGTTTAGATATTTGAGAAAAAAGGGATTTTATTTCCCGTGAGAGAGTAGCCTGTGTCTGAGCTGAGCTGTAGCGTCGGGAGGAATTTTGAAGGCATAATTAATCTTTTTGTTATTATGTTATTGTTATTACATAAATCTCGTTGCAATTAGGTAATTGTCCTGGTGGCACGGTTAAGTCTGGTCAACGGTCACTCTTGCTATGCACCACATATGCAAAAGAATAGATATGAGACGAAGTTCTCTTATGCACAATGACACTTAAAGATAACCAACCGCACCTTTACCATCACACATGGGCTAGATTCATGCCGTACGTACATTAAACGCACCGTCCATCGCCACACTCCGTCCATAATCACGCACTCTATTACTTCATATACCGTTCTAAATCCCGTACTATTAACACATCATGCACCTTTGCATTACAACTTCTCACGCCGATCATATCACGTACAGAACAATATTTTTAATAAGTAAAATAGTGTAATAATCACAGACCAATAAAGTTTGTCACCCAGTGGCTGCTTTGCACTTATTCTTAAAACTTCTAAAATTGGATGGGAAGGGCTCAAACAAACCTCCAGGCAGCTGGTTCTACTCAACAATAGTTCTGTTTGAAAAAGTATTTTTTCTTACTTGTTTTTTGTGTTCTTATTTTTATCGTAAAGCTGTGGTCGTTTTTTCCCTTGAAGTTGGGTTTTTTTATCTCTTTCCATAAATCTTTCCACGCTTCGTCATTTTTAACAATTCTATGCATCGCGCCTAACCCACTCCTTTTCCTTCTATTTTTGTAACCCTCTCATTTTAGTATATCCAATATTTATAACACTATCTGTTCTTTTGAACCGTCCGAACATATCTTGCTGCCTTGCTTTGAACTTTGTTTGAATCTTTTTAATATGTCCCACCTCATATGTATTCCATACTATGGACGAGTATTCTATAATAGGGCTAACCAGTGCCTTATATGCTTTTCCTTTTGTGGCTTCGCTGCCACCTTTTAAATTTATTACTACCCAATAAATTACTTTAAATGCCTTCCCTGTCACATTATCTGCTTGGCCTCCCCACCCAAAGTCCCTACTTAAGTAAGCGCCTAAATATTTGCAATGACTGCTACATGGGATACCTTCTCCAAAGAGGGTGTAAATATTCTTTTGTGCATTGTTTTTATTTGAAAAAGTTATATGGTTACTCTTACTTCCATTAACACCCATAATAACATTTGTAACCCAGTCACTAAAGCTATCGATGTCATTTTGAAGTATTACGCGGTCATTTACATGCTCTACCCGTCTGTATGTAATTAAATCATTAGTAAATAGTCTTACTCGGGCATATAAATTTTTTGGTAGATCGTTTACATAAATGAGGAGTAATGACCCTAGAACGAGGCCTTGTGGAACTCCTGCTATAATGTTCGCCTGCTTTGAAAAAAGAATCCCATATTTTCACTTTTTGAATTATACCTGTAGGAAATATTTGTATCCATTGCTTTCCCCTCAAATCCTATGGTAACGACTCCGACTTTAACAATAATCTATCTTAAGGCACTCGTTTGAAAGCTGCCGAAAAATCAACTATAAATAGATCATAAAAATCAACTATGTTGCGTCGCCGATATATTGGCTTAATCTCAAAAGCTGCGTTCCGTGCGAGTATCCCGTTCTAAACCCATGTTGTTTGAATAGCCATCTGTCTCTTGTCCACCATCCAGAATGTAGTCAGGAATTCTTTTTTCCGACAACATTCTATTTTGCAGATAACTGATGTAATGCTTACCGGTCTATAACTATTGGGTATTGCTTCATCCCCTTTCTTAAAAATTGGTGTAATATTTGCTTTTTTCCAATCATTAGGCAAGGCATCGTCATTTAAAGTTACTTTTAATAGATTAATCAGGTACAAAGCTATTGCGGCATCACCCAATTTTAGAATATGAATTGATATATGAGTATTGTCCGGTCCCACTGGCTTATTCTTCCTCATCGTTCTTATTTCTTCCACAAAATGCGAGTCCGCCACGATTATACCGTTGATCGAGAGAAGTAAGCTGTTTTGTGTTGTTACCCTAACGAAGTTATCTGTCGTTTATGAGCTATTTAGGCAAGCCTTATTTTTCGTTTAATTTTCTATACCTCGTAAAAAATACGCAAAGCAGGAGTTGAAAATATTTGCTATTTCTACAGTGTCGGTTATAATCCTGTTATCGTTAGTTTGTAATATGTTCACGTGTTCCTTTTGTTGTCTTTCTTGCTCCCATGTATCTATAGAGTTTCGTTTCATTGTCCTTTGTTATGGCATTGATAAGAAATTTTTCCTTTGCCTTTTTTCCGTATTTAGGTTCCGTGCCAAGGTGCTGTGACATTTCTCTGCTTTCATTCTTTAATCTGTGTGCCTTCCTTACTGCTTTTTTGAATTTTTTATGGTTTTGTTTTAGTACTCCGGATCCGCATTCCATTTCAAATTTTTTATGGGGACATTTATTGTTTGCCGTTCAAGAATTATTCATTTGAATGTTTCCCATATTTTCTCCACGGTCGTTCTACTACCTGCCCATCCCGAAAACATGCCCCTTAAAAACTCTAGAAACCCTTCTCTATCTGCCCGGATATATGGCCACATTTGATTTTTTATATCTCATACCTCCCTTTTGCTGCATTTGATAAATTTTTTTTATGTTATAACCTACAATATTATCTATTCGGAGAGATGTATAATGAAGGAAGGAAAAAATATGCAGGGCATGTAGAGTGGCCATGGCATGTTGAGAATTCTGATAGAGGGGAGAATGTTGGTTAGAGGAGGTAAAAAGTACGAAAACAATAGGAATATTAGACTTAGTGTATTCCTACGCTGCCTAAAGAGCATGAATAAAATGTTGAATTTTTTACGACAATTTTAATAAAAAATAACTCGGAAAGAATTGTTTCATCACATGTATGTAATAGATTACACTTGGAACTACAAGGGGATTCCACTCTTTCAGGTTTTATTATTGCTAAAGAGTTGCGTATGCTCTTTTTCAGTGATTTAAGGCCATTTGGGTAGGCTGTTGTTCAAGAGTCTAGTGTTGAAGATGGAAAACCACAATTATGTAGCTGTGCGTATTCATTGCGACTGTTGCATCAATTATTGTGTGAACGTTTTGCGAAAAGTTGGCTGCTTATTTCACTGCAATTATTCCTTTAACAGTGGATCGTTGATCATAGACGTCAAATCCGATTGGATATTGGGATGAGGGTTGGAAATATCCATTTTCAAAAACATATGTTTCCATTTTGCAGTAGTCACGGTCATTACGTGTAAGCGCTGGCAAAGTTTGTCCAACGAGAGAAAAGTCTAATTCTAAAAACTTGGGCTCAGAGGAATGAATTTACGAATAATTTATTACGCTTTGCGATTTAATGTAGTTAACCAATTAGAATTAGTATAACACTAATAAGTATGTAAATATGAAGTAATCATTTTGCTCCTACGATCGAGTTTCATTTAATTGGAAATTTAGCTTTTCAAGAGGATTAATCCAGGACTCAGTCTGTCTCTAATATGATCATTTCTTTGGACTGTTTTCTTTATAATGTTTTCGGATTATTTAATTATTGTAGGTTCGTCTATGATTAACACTCTTGGACACATTATAAATATGGTTTCTATCGATGGAGGAAGATAAACTGTTGACATTTTCCCCTGAGAATATTTATTAACGAATGTGTAAACATATGATGCTTTCGTGTGAAAGTGAATGATACGCAATCGGGAATTACAGGCCATATTGCTCGCCATAAGCCATTCTTTGGGCAGGTTATACGAAGATATAATTGTCATTATTATTATATAAACTATACGTCGCCGAAACTGAGGAACTCCCGGGACAATTGAATTCGAGATAGACTAAGCCTATTCAGTATTAGAAATCGTTCAAGTTCTGGAAAAATCTATTTTTTTATGCTGTTTAATATGTTTCACTTGCATTATTATAATTTTAAATTGGTCAAAAAGTAGATGCATTCGCATGGTTACCTCCTCAAAGTTACAAAACCTTGTCCCCTTAAGGAAACATTCTTGGGCATACTATGCACGAGTTTTAAATATCTTTGGCATGGTCAAAATACTGTGTTTTATGCGTAAAACAATATATTTTCGTAATCAAAAGTTAGTATTTAGGCTTTTTAACATCGAAATCCGAGATGAGCTGAATGCCATTTTGAGGAGTCCCCATAGAATTTCCCACGCATTTTTATGGTAATATGTACGTACATTTCTTTACTAGGTTCCTATTAGTTTGTCAAATTTCATTTTTCTGGGTTTCCTCCAAGTAAGATTATCATTTTTACTTACATATACTTTTATTTGCGAGTATAGGGATAAAATGTCGAAATGCCACCTGCCCCTCAGATTTCACCCTTTAAGCCTCCAATTAAAAAAAATTGGACAGCGCACTTAATTTTCAATTAACTAATTGGTTTTTATCCTGATTCAGTTAACCAATATTTCGTAGAGAATCTGTGATCGTGTGGCCGCAGGTGTTTGAACATTTCATGATCGTTTTGGGTTTTAAAAGCATATCCATTTACTTAATTTTTGCTGAACTCCTTGAGATTATTTTACTGAATTTCGGCCAGCTAGAGTCACAAAAAATGGTTTGCTTTGACCAGTCTTGATATTTCCAAACTTTTTTGAATGAATAAAATCTCCATTAACTAAAAATAACAAAATTCTGTTGCCAAATCCTTCATAGTGATCCAGAATATAATTATTTATCCTTATTTTTGCTGACTAGTTTTCGCCGACTGCTATGGCGGTTTCATACGGACATGCTGACACAGTCTTGTTAAAAAATATAAATTCAGTTATTATTACTCTTTACAATATTTTATCATTATTTAACAGCCACAGGGAAAATAAAAGCTGTTGTGTAAGCTAAGATAATAGATTTAAATAGACTCTCTGAAATCCCTGTAATCATTGAAAAATTGTAATATATTTCTTTCTTCGGATGTTGTGTCTGTGAGTTAGGAATATATAATCTCGCTCTGGAGAGATGAATGGAATGCAAGCGTAGAAAGTTGCCGGTCTATAGTCTGTGTGTTCCAATTAATGAATTCACCGTGTGACCAGGCTCATTAAGTATTTTCCCAGTCGCATGGTATTTTATGAACTCCGTAAAAATTATTAAGGTTTTCCAATCTGAAGGCTGTATTCGGAAAAAAATTACTCTTATAGGAAAGCTCAATTAAACTATAATTTAGCGGCGAAATGTGACTGAAAATAAAATATTTCTGCTCCTTTAACTGAATACTTGGCTTTTGCTTGAAAAAAAATACTTTTTAGAGTTTTTGTTTAACAACATTTAATTAACAAGTATTTCAAAAAGTTCAAAGAAACTGCGGAAAATTTAAGGTAAGTGGCTTTAACGGAGTCGATCGCGGTTGTGTACGCAAAGTGCAAGCATTTCGAAATCATAAAAAAACTTGACCGAGATTCGAACCTCGGCTCCTCAGCAATAATCCAGGAATTTCCGTAAGTTTTAAATTTTATGGGGTTTTATTGTTATCGGTGGCTACATGTTTCTGATTCGGATTCCGAGGATTCCGTGTTACAATCCCAAATGGAGTTCTTCTCCAACTAATAACTAAAGCTGTCAAAATTTTGTAGACACGAAAAGAGGGACGGGTTCCTTTCAGATATGAACATGAGAGGTGAGTAGTTTCATGAAAGGGATAAAATTCCTTTTCCTCTGTTGTTTTAGCTCCCTTCCATGAATGGGTAAGTTTCAGAGGCTATTGGCTTAAAACAACGTGAATTCTTGACCCTCAAATCAACCAACTGGGTTGATTACTGTGACGCTAGATACGGTTAATAGTGAAGCTCAACCTGATTCCATTAGACTACTATTTCAACAGCAGTGACTCTGGCAATGAGTTTGCAGTCGATCTGCGTACGTATTGCCACTGAAAGAAGTTTCCTGATTGTTGTCCAGATGTTGTGTTTAGAAACGATTTTATATATTTTACGAAAGAATCGTCGGAGAAAGCTAGCAATTCCGAGAATAAGCACTGCTAAATCTTACGAAGTGAAAAGGGAGTCTTTTGAGTGACGAATGTGATCAGTTTATTCCACCACTATTCTCTCGCTTTCACCATCCATTCCTCCGTCGTTTGCTTCCTCCCCTATCCGACCTCCCCCGCCTCTCTCCCCCCATCATCCCTCCCCGATTTCATTCACTTCCCAACACCCCTGCGCGGCCCCTCCCACTCGCCCTCTCCGAGCTCTCCCTCCCCTCCTCCTGCGATCCCCCATTATTCTCCAATCGACGCTGCCAGCAGCAGCGTGTGCCGCGTAGATTAAAATAACCTCATCAACAGACGACCCCAAAGGCTCTTCTCCCTCCCCCACCGTCTCTTTCCCCGCTTCCTTCAACCCCTACACCCTCCCGACCCCTCCCCCTCTCGACCTCCCATCCCCCGCGCACAGCCCCCGGTCCTGCTTTCCCTCCTCTTCCCTTTCTCCCACTCCCCCCTATACGTTCTTTCCATTTTTCTCGCCGACGTCCCATACCCTGTAACCCCCGGAACCCCTTTTACCCCTCCCTTCCGCGTGTCTCCTCCCCATTTGTTCCATTCCTCTTACCCCTTTTACGACTTTACTTTTCACCGACCGCATGATTTTACTTTTTCTCCGTATATTTTATCGTGTAAAATATGTCCCATTCTCCTTAATAAAACTATCTCGCGTATATGAAGTGGTGTAAGGATATTTTACCTCAGAGATTGTCTCTCTATAACCCTTATCTTTCGCTCCTTCCCACAAGGTATGATGAATACCAGTGGTTTTCTGCCTCTGTACGAAGGTTTATATATATATATATATATATATATATATATATATATATATATTCATTCACATGGAAGTAGAAATGAGGAAAGGGGATAGCAAATAAAGAAACGACGAGCTCAGGAGAGGTGGGGAAGGCGGAATCGAACAGTTAACAAGAGAAAAATGTATATTTTATTTATCTTTTCTCTTGTGATCTGTTCGATTCCGCCTTCCCCACTTCTCCTCTGTTCGTCCTTTCCATGTGTTCATATCTTGTGTTTTTGTTTGTTCCCCATGTGTTTTACTTATATCTATTTCCATGTGAATGAATATCTGTTCGCCATATTGCGGGATTTCGTGTTTAAATGTGTGTGTGTGTATGTGTTTATGCATTTGTAAGAATATATATATATATATATATATATATATATATATATATATATATATATATATATATATATATATATCTTGGAAACAGAACGTTTTTTGGTGACGCACAAATATGTAAAATTGATAAGGACATTTAAACAAGAGAAACACAAAGAAAGGACCGGCATACTTGCAGAAAAAGCATTTCAGAACTTCGTTCATGACAGACTTTGCAGGCAAATAAGAGGAAGGGAAAGTTTGATGTCTAACAACCCTGCAAATAAATGTTGACAATCATTATGCAAATAGATTATTTCTGATTGGGCGTCTAATAATTCCTCGCCACTTATACGCAGAAAAATTCGATGTAGATACCATTGGATTCCTTGGGAGCCTCTCGAGAGGAAAGACAAAAATAACTTAGAGTATTTTTATAATGCAATAGTTATTATAATTTAGTGAGAGTATCATTTTTTAAATATTTTTTAATAAGTAACTGCTCTTTCACTAATCGCCAGATAAACTTACATATTTGATTCGGTATGGAATAATGGTTGAGTGTGCCATGTTAATAAAAGTTGAGAGGATGTCATTTACGTAGGATGTTTTTAATGCTCTATTCCTTGTCATATTTTGTCATTTATATTCTCCTTAAATACTCCCTAGACTTTTGAGACCCCCTAAACTATTGAATAACTTACCGACTCTTTGTAGCAGTTACCGCATTTAGAACGGTCTCACTTCTTCTGTTTAGACTATACTATAATTCAGACTATCCATAGAATATAAGTAAAACTTCACCCTGGAATAATAAAAGCCGTATAAAATGTCTTTATATTCATCTCTGATCGTTCAATCCATTACTGCAGTCGAAATCTTGACTAGCGACTTTCATTATTAATTTTCGATGTAGAAAGCTTATCTGATGCGACTACAAATTTTTCATAGTTCTTGCAAAACCCGCTTATGAATGATATGGTTAGGTCGTGACTGCGTGAGTCAATTTTTCATGCCAATTCATGTATATACGAGCAATGAAATTTAATGCAGCCCTTATTCATTTATCCATAGCCATATATTTGAATATAAGGACTTCAGATTTGAATATGAGTAATCTGAAGTTCTTATTATCTTTGAAAACTTGCCACAAAACATATTTTGAATTATTTTTGAGGCGTAATTTTTTTCAAAACTATACGATAACGTATGTTATTTCCCATAATTTAGTTAATATTATTTGAGGAAATGTAATTAGATGTTATTTCTAATAATATATATTTTTCATGAGATCGACATGTCAATGTTGCAATACTCATCCATTATTGTTCTGGTATTAATCAGTCAAGAATTACCATTAGGACTTGTATGAAATCTTAAATTTTCAATGTCAATTGCTATGAAACCTAAAACGGGAATACTCTATTTTATTATAGTCATTTTTTAGATTGAGCTTAAAATATTCAATCAATATTACATGTTCACGATATCTCTATACAACCTCCTTAAATATTACGAGTGTTAAGGCATTACTTTATTGTGCGAGTAAACTCTGTTTGACTGCGTGAATCTCCCACTCAATATAACACGTATGCTACTCTAACTTAGCTTAAAGTCTGATTCCTTTTTTTGTTTGGAAGTACGGAGCTACATTATGCCTATATGAGGCGCTCCTAGAATCTTCTTTTAATACTAGCACTAGATATAAGTACTGATATTTTTTTGTTCGGTGAAATATGCTATATAATTTATCTGGTTTTTGATGCATGTGAATAAAGTTTCACAATATTTCCTCAGAGTCTAATACGAGGATTACAATGGGAAAATTTCTCCTGGGAATACACCGAGGGAGTATGAAAGATTTTTTTTCCTCGAGATTTAGTGAATAAAGGATAAAATCCTCGTCGTTGATCCACATTCTGTGGTTCCCCTGCACGACGGCTCGAAACATCAAAGGGACCTTAATCTACATCTATTTGGGAGATGGTAGAATCTTCCCAGTGGACCACAGATAAGTCCAAAGACTCCATTTTGCTTTGTATACTTAAGTAAAGGGACTTGAAAGCGTAAATCTTTTTGTGATCCAATGGAAGATGATATTGAATCAGGTCCTCAGACCAAGAGACCAAAGGAAGAACTCATTCCCCAAGTTTCTCGTCATGCATAACTGGATCGCTTTTCTTTAAACCGAGGCGTTGCGAGGAGAGGATCATTAAGGCACATTTAGGCGCAATAGGTACGTATGACATAAGCCATCCCTAATAGTTTCTAATCAGCAGAGAGAATTTTTAAATGTTTTGTAGGTATTATCCGAATGAGAATCGGCATAAGCGCTAGCTCGAAATTGTTTTAGACAAATTGGCACTGGCTCACATGTTAATTTCAAACAGTTTGACATAACCCGATTCTGAAACTACTCTTAAGACCAAGTTTGAGAAATATTATGAAAATAGATTATTCGTTATATTAGAGAAGTTCCCTTTCATTGATCAATAAAGGATATTATTAAATAAAACACGCTATTCCTAATCCAACTCAATATGTTATTTTGCAATTACCTGCCCATTTAAAATTGTAATTTGAAGTTATAGTCGTAAAATTTCCGTGAGTCGAGAGTGATAGAATGTGTTAAAAATGTACGATATATTTAGAAGGCAATATTGTTGAGCGTTAATTAATATCACATCATAATTTTCAAAACTATTACAAAAGTTTAACAAGTTCCCAGCTCCCACTGATTGCTCCTATCTTTAATGAATTAATTTAAGAATTATAGTCTAGAATGTAAATATCAAATTTTATTGTCGTTATAAGGTATTCTACTGTTTAAGATAGATTTTGGGTGAATAAAGACTGATAATTTTCTTAGTCTCTCTTAAGGAAACTCAACCTGACACCCGAAAATATAGTAAATCTTCTTGAATTCCGCATACTTTCTTCGCCAGTTCGTTCTGGCCAACACACTTGTCCATTTCTAACCATTTCCTTGTTCGCCTCATGCTTTCCCCTCTATCACAATCTTCATCATTCCATCGCTTTTCAGAATTGACTGCAGCAATATTTCCTGCTTTCTTTTCCCTTTCTCCCCCAGTCATTCCCAGAACTTCCTCATTTGTTTTCGTTTCCGCCCATTCCTTTCCCTTCTCCACACTCGCTTTTCAAATGCCTCCACAATCTATACCTATCATTTTGATTAAGAGATCATGCTTCCGCGCCGAGTTAAACTACGCTAAATAACAAAGTTTTCATTGATCTTTTCTTAACATCGTTACTCAGCATCTCTAAAATCAACTTTCACCTTGTGATCACTTCTTTGCCTGAAATGACTTGTGCAAACTTTGGGTGTATGTAATTGTCAAATTGTTATATCATTATTCAAAGTTCAATGTAAAGGCCGAAGTGCTGTTTTCAGAGTAATGCAAAATAAATAAAAATAAAATTGGACTCGCCAAGTCTTGACCACTCTCAGAATAGATCAAAATCTGGAAATTTCAACAGATTCTGCAGAAAAATATGAGATTATTTAAAGATAGTGAGGAAACCGACAGGTTTTCTATCTGGAAACGGTTTTTACTTGCTGCATGAAGAGGTAAGGGGAGAGATGAATGGCATATTACTTTCTCACTGTGAAAAATCAAAGACTTGAACTTCATACGACTATGTATATATGTACATGCTATTACGTGATACATGAATGTGAAATTCGACAGAAGAAAATGAAAATGAATGATAAGAATATATATGTGGTTTGCTTTGATTTAAAATCAGCCGGAATCACTCAAGAATAAGAGGCTTGCTATTTATTGGAGATGGTAGACCTGTGAAATTTTATTATGAATGAAACCGCCCATAGTTCCATTCTTGTTCTCTATATTTTGTCAAATTGTGCAACAAGTCGATTCGGTCGAAAAGAACGCGAACGTGCCTCTTAGTAGCAATGATGTCTCTGGGATATCACAATTTCTCCTATATTTCAAACAAATTAAAATTAAATCAAAGTCCCATCTCATGCTGGTGTCAATAGACTTAAGTTTGTGTGTATCCACGAGGGCATGGATTTCGAATTACCGCTAATGTTCACTGTCGTCTTTCGAAGAAAACGTGAGAGTTTTGAAAAAAGCTTATAACCATAAAATCAAGGGGCATCATTTTACAGAGATATCCGCTCCAAGATTTTTCCTTGTTTCGTTTACATCTCATCACCTCGTAAATGGATATGCGGCTTATACATTTTACTCTGATTAAAACCGAACCAAAATCTCGGATAATTAAGAAAGTACCCCTCTACTTTTCAAAAATAAAAAAAATATCCAAAAATTCTCACTTCAATTTTCCCTCTCCTTTTTTTCCCTCGCGTGAAAAAGGAATATCATTTTTTTCCATTTTTACTCATTTATTTTTCATTCCCCTAACGCCGTCACTCCAATCTTTCATCACCATTTACGTAAATACGTCTCACATTGTCTATTAATTTTTCTTGTGCATCACGATTCATGAAATATCAATCCCAATGGCGTGTTGATCACCTTTCGCTAGTATTCTATTTTCATGAAGGAATCACCAAGGCGTGAAAGCCATTCTGTTCTCATGAATTATTGAATTTTCCCATCAAATCTTAAGAACGCTAATGGCCACATGGAAAAACATATGGTTAAGTGTCTACTACAGCTACATTATTTTCTGGATCACCTACATCATCTACAAGTAGTACTTAGAAATACTAGCGAGAAAAATGGAGATCTATATCTCATTAACAACAGTATCTATTGTGCCGTAATGTCCAAAAGTTCATTTCACAAAATTCACCCTCTGTATTTCTTCTGAAGAGCGAAAAAAAGAATCATATTTTCAGTCATGCTTTTTATTTTAAAAGGGCATATTTTACATTCATTTGATGATCACACAGCACCTTTCCATTCCTTTACCAGTTGTTTCGATACACTGATGATCATTTCCGTTCCCTAAGAGGTTCTCTCAGTAGTCCTCCATCGTGTAGTAGGTGTACTCTTTACCTGCCTTCCATCCTTGGCAATGTTTTGCATGAAGCAGATATTTCAAAAAAAAAATAATTCATACATCCAATGGCCATAATAAACTCCTTTGCATCCGCGGAGTAAAGTTTAATTTAATAATTTGTCACTCATTGTAAATGATGACTATAACGTCTAAATGCTATCTTTAAATCTTCATATATTTACAGGAATACTATACTTCTAAGTTTAATGACGAAAATGTTCAAGGTTGAAAAGAAAAACTAAGTTCGCAAGAATTTAAATTAATATGTTAAACATGGCTCAAATCCTCAAATATTTTTAATAAATATAATCCTGAAGATATTTTCATTTTATCATAAATAAATTAGGAATTATAAGTTATTTCTAATTTTATCTTATAATTTATTCAGGCGATGAATAATTTTTGAAAACATGGACCTTTGCAAATTGAAATGGATTTTATTGTTGGACGTCATTATTCGCGAAACCTAGGTCGTGTTTTCAATAAAGGTTGTTTGGAATAACAAAGTTACTTATTTCATTTCAATATGTTGAGTGAATTCCATAAAGTTACACCTGAGACAATAAATGGACCTTACAATATAGCGTTTGGTTTGCAGCCATTTTTAATACATATATTTCCCATATTTCATACGAATAATGAAGGGAAACCTCTCCTCTTACCTTGATAGTCCGCGGCATTCATTGAGCATTGTTGACATGATGACATCGTGCTTAATCATCTCCTTTTAGGGGATCTTTTATAAGTCTAATGCCGAGTAATTTTAACGCCTACTACCATCTGTTTCCTGCTCCTCTAGTATTAGGCTTTGTCTATGTATTCAATGCTATAAACATGAACAATATGCCAAAACTCGGTTGAGAATTAAGAATTGCTCAATTCATAGTATGTCACGCATACCCAAAGTAATGTACTATATAATACAACCATCGTGTATACGGATCAATAATATCCCTTTAGTACCTGTGCAGCTGTCCTCATACACATTTGCCTGTGCATATTTATTATTAACAGTACCTGCGTCAGTCTAAGTACTATTAGGACTTCGTGAGCACTTTTACACCTCCAGGCTCGCCTAATACTCCACCTGATACCACAAAATTCTAGGTTAGAATACCCCAATCTTTAACTCCACATGCTATCCGCCTCCTTTTATTCCGTCCAGCATGCCTAACCTCTTCCTCTCTCAAATTTTCCTACATTAAATTCTCTCCTCTCTATAGGTCATCATCATCTTCTCATGGCCATTCTAATTCATCCCTCTCGTTTTATTTGGGTTTCTCCCAGATATGCGTAAATTTTGATAAAATAAATTTATAGAAAAGCATGTTTAAAAAAGATTTTTAAATGCAACCTTTGCATTAAATTCTTGGCCTCTCCAGTGGCAGTACGTGGGTCGCTCAATAAATAATCTAAATAATTCATTCAGAAATCAAATGAGGATCTGAAGAAAAAACATTCATGCGAGTTTTGTTTGTATATTAGTACGTTTATTTTGAAATCCATAAGCGGCGGGCTATATCTAATTCTTAGATCAATGAAATAAACCTTCCCGAAATTTGTATTAAGATAATAGTTTCTCAGATTGTAAAAGTAATCCCTTTGAAACCTTCAGATAGAAGGGCCTCTAAAGATTAGTCAATACAATGTACGATTAAATGCGCAAATATGACATGAGCGTTCTAAAAATGTCTGCCAGTACGTTTTTGCTAAAGAGTCATTGAATAATTAATAGAAAAAAGATATCGTCAGTATCAAGATGATGTAAAAGAGAGCAATTTGCCTTTCTTACGCGTAATCTCAGTCAATCATAGTATTAATTACTAAGCCAATGAAGGTACTGTTTATATTTTTTATTTTTAAAAGTAATTTATTGAGCAGATTTGTACAAACACTTAAAATTCCTCAAAGTACTGTCCTTGGGCCTCTACATATTATTTCAGCTACTCTGCCATGACCGGTACGCGCCCTGGAAGGCGTATTCGGAGACCTCTCGCAAGGTCTTCGTCACGACTGATTCGATCTCTTCTATGGACGAAAAACGGGCTCCTTTGCGGGCTGCCTTAATCCAAGGGAACAAAAAGAAGCCTTCTAGGGTGACGTTAGGACTATAGGGGGGGTGGGGCAGTGTTGGCACCTGGTGTTTGGCCAGGAACTTGCGGACTCGTAGCGCGTTATGGCAAACACCTTGGGCACGAGCTTGGCGTACACATTCCTCATCCCTAAATCTTCATTAACGATGCGATACACAACAGTATACGACAAGTTCAATTCTTTGGCAACCATCTTGATACTCAATCGACGGTCAGAGTCTAACAATTGTCGAACACGAGCCACATTGTTGTCGGGTTTGCTGGCTGACGGCCGCCCAGAGCGTTGTTCGTCGTGAACCTCTTCCCGGCCTTCCTTAAAGGCCTTCAACTCGAAACTTGTAAGTAAGACAGAGCAGAGTCCCCGTAAGCCTCACGAATCATTTAGTTAGTCTCTTCAAGAGATTATTTCAGTTTAGCACGAAACATAATCGCGTAACGTTGCTCGATCGTCGATTCCATTTTCTTCGTGACACGGTCGGCACGCAGAGGTTTATATAATATAACTGACATCCTTCCGCTTTCACAGCTTGGAGAGCACTGAGACCAATTTTGCGGCAAAGCTTATCCTCCCCCCACATACATAAAGTAATTTAATCCCACTCCGACCAATAGGAGCGGCGCGGGAAATTTATTTGCATTATTTTCGGAAGGTACTCTGTATTCTACTTACCTCCATTTCTTAATCCTATTCCTCCCCCTACCACCCTTGCTTGGCGTTCTCCCTTCTATCATAGAGCTCAGCATTTCATCGCCAATCAAAATGCTTTGATTCCATCCTTCCTGCCTCCTTTGTATTTCTATCAAAAATCCTCTCTCCACCCACACTATGACAACCGCTTCTTTTTTTCCTTTATGCCCATTTTGCCTTTTCCTTTCATCTCCGTATCCACATCTCAAAACCTCGAGTCTACGCATTTAATCTTGCTTCAACGACCATGTTTTTACGCAGCAAAAAACCACGTTCCATGTCAAAGTTTTCACTATTGTTTTCCACACAACTCTCATCTACATCTACATCAATACCGTGCGAACCACCAAAAATGTGTGAGGCTTGCCGTTGTGGAAGGACTTGTGCGTCCTTATGGCTCTGCATCTATTTTTGTGGGGGCAATTAACTATGGCTCATGATAGGGTCACCCTGATAGGTCGAGGGTATGAACCAGACGAAAGATAATACACGCATTATCTGTTCCTCGGTGAGGTGACTGCATAGCCATAGCCTGGTCCCGTTGGGGTGGTCTTTTTAGTGATGGTGTCATCTTAAGAACACTATTGAGAAAGGAAGTGGGAAAACACCTCCATTATATATCTCACGAATTTATGATGGGTACAGTTATGAGTACTTATGATAAGTGGCAAATATTGTTGTTTGCAGTTGACTCAGTATTTCCGATCGATTATGAATATCGGGAACAAATTAGAGGGAAGTTATGTTCGGGCTCCCGGTTCCTTGATCGCATATTTATTTGGGAAATTAATTCAACATTTAAACTTCGTAACAGGCCTTTGTACGATATTAGGGTACTAATTATACAAGCATCATTTGGGACTGATCAATGACCAAATAATTGCTCTTTCCTTATAGTTTATGAGTCTATTTTAAATTACAATTACTGGGCCATTGAAATTTGAGATACTCTTTTCAGGGGCACAGAGTTGAAAGATGATTATTGTCATTCTTTTTCTTGATGTCCAAGTCATTGCTTCCTTATCATATGGATTGCATCCATAGGAGGAAATTTAAGTAGGAGTGGGAGGAAATTAAAAGAGAATTTTCTGGTGACTTTTCAATGGGAATTTACGCATTTGTTTGCTTGTGTAAACCAATCCGACCTGCATCGATAACCTTTAGAAACCGTCTGAATGAAAGGGAAAATTTCACTTTCCAAGTAGTGGCCCACGTATATACAAATATTTTTAGAGGAAAGTGAATGAACCCCCAGGCGATCTGAATAAAGACAGGAACGTTGCCCTGCGACCCACTACTGATAAACAGGATGGATGATGATGGATTTACGTACTGCTATGCCCTGTCGAACTGCCTTAAACTACCAAAACAAAAGGAGCTAAAACGAAGAAATTAGCGAAGTGGAAGTGCATATATTTTTTACAGCTACTATATATTATTGAGGTATGTACATACATGTACAGTGACGTAGAGAATTCTAGAAGTAATGGCAATGAGTTTCATTGAAGAATAAAGGTGATAAATTGACCGTGAGAATCACCAATGATGAAGCCCCAAAAATAAAGGGGCAAATTGAAGTCAGCTGAAGGTGTTCGTGACTTTAAGATAATGGATATTTTATAATTTAGAAAACCACTGAGGAAGTATCAGACATTGAAGGGAAAGAGAGGTTTGTTCGGAGAAATTGGAAGCAGAAAGGAAAAAAGTAGATCTAAGAGATACTGAGAGGTAATGTGATGACTGTTACAGGTATATACGTATGGGAGGAAGCTGAATAATCGACGTAGACGGTGGAAAAAAATGCCATTTTGGATGGCTTTTCGGGAGATAGAAAGCATACGGAGCTTAAATAAATACAATGTAAAGGGGGTTGTGTTGTACCTAATAAGTTTTTAAATAGGATATCGGAGTCCAACAGTGCGTTCTGCCTGAATTAATCGAGAGCCTATCCTGGCTGATTACTGTTAATAATAATGTTCTAATTTTAGGAAAAAATACTTTGTTGAGGCTAGAATCCAATAAGAAATGAAGACTTACATACTAATATTCCAATTTTCCACAATTTCTCATTGATAATAAGGTCCTCGGTATTGAAGCGGTAACCGTTGATAAAAGTTCAAAAATGTAAACGGCGAACCTCTTCAATTACGGATGATTTTCACTTTGTAGCATTTGAAACTGAATGAAATAGTAATAAAAATTGCGCGATAGAAAAATTCACGCAAATCAAATATATGCAAGACCCTTAATGAATTGAATGTGGAGACGAGGCAAGAATGTTAGCGATCTGCTAAAATCCAATTCTTAAATTGATAATAGCGTGTGATGATGTTGTTGCTGTAGTTGGCGTTATGGTGGGCTCATACCCAAGGCCATAGTCTAGTTTATTCCATTGAAGGCCACTTGGAATCAGCGTTTCAGGCATACATACATGTACACTCCCATCTTCATTCCCTCCCTCTCTTCCCTGCCTTCTGGTCCAATTTAATACCCTTCATAAAAAAATCCCTCTCTTTTCAAAAAAAGGAAGAGTGTGAGATAAATCAATTTCAACCCCTCGACAAGAGGAACACCAGACAAATAAGACTTTTTCTCATTACATTAAAGGGGTGTACGATATACATGCCTGCAACAAAATGGGCACGTAAAAGATGCAGCATGCAGTTTTTTTTCGTGCATATTTGTTATCTCACAAATCGGAGTGGAGGTGAAAAAAGGGAATGCCATGGGAAGAGGGAGGTCAGGTAGCGGGACCCGAGGGTACATTGACGAATTTTGGTGCAAAAATTGCCAGCCCCAGAAATGAACTCTTATGGACAGTGTGGGATATAATTAGAAAGGTGAGAAATGCCCCGTTACCTACAAAAAAGGTGTGTGGCAGGGGGTTCAGGGTGGGGAACCAGGTTAAAAAAGGGTGAGAGATAAGGGAGTGTGTTAAAGAAAGAAGAAAAGGGAAAAATATCCGCTTGAAATTCATGGAAAGAGGTGCGGTTGGTCAACACATATGAAATGTTAGCGACAAACTTAGTTTTTCTCTCCTCCTTGCTGTATTTATTTTCTGGAGTACGGGCTTCAACGAGGGCGTATCCCGTGTCTCGGTTGAAGTTTTTTCCCCTCTTGGTGGAGCTCCATCGCCTCATTTGCGTCATCGTCTCAGTGACCGTTTTCTCTGCTAATAAGTTTAGCGTCGCCGTATAGAATCCGATAGTCCCAGGTGAGGCTTTTCTCCGCACTGCTGATTCTTCGGGGTAGATCATTCTCAGTCTTACCATTCATATACAACTCGCACTGTACGACTCGCACCAGATCATCTGGGATATATACAGGCAACGGATAAGTCACCTATCCCTACATTCTATTCCTTTCTTCTGGAATATATTTATTATATTCGCCCATTTATTAACCATCTCCCCGAAATCTACAAAACAAAAAGCTTCATCCTGATGATATTCTATGCACCTTTCTATTGGTGATCTCTTTACTGCTATGCCATCATTCATACCGCTCCCCTTCCTGAACCCAATCTGATCATTCACCAAGTAAAAATGACCCATCCCTCCAAACCCTTGTTGATTATCGTACCAATTTAGCAGGGTGTGAAGTTAAACTTGTTGTCCTAAAGTCATTAAATACAGCTGTCTTTCTCCTTTTGGGATGGGAACTGACGTTGATCTGATGAAGTCATTCGGCCAAATTCCTGTCTCATAAATTAGTTTAATTAAATGAAACCTAAACTAAATAAAACCTAAATTAAATGAATCCTAGTTTGGTGCGAGTAAGACCCTAGATCGTTGACACAAGGTGATTGAAATAGATATGGAGGCTTTCGACGTGTGGGTGTGGAGAAGGAGGCGGTGAAATTGTGGTAAGGAAACGAATGAAGCACTAGGCATTGTGGAGGAAGGCAACGGCTGTTGAGAAAATTCGATGGAGGGAGTAAATATAGATGTAAAGAATTTCTATTGGTTTATGACATATTGAGGGCTTTGATAGAGGGGAGCCGTGAAGTAGGGGGGAGTCAGGCGAGCGAAGAAGGGGTAGGAAAAGGATGGGCACGTTGGACAAAACTAAAGGATGGTAGAAAGTATGAGGAATTTAAGACCAGTTTACTGTAGCGTATTACGCTTGTAAAAAATTGGGAGTTTTAAAAAGAGTGCTGGGTAAATGTGACGAAAAAGTGAAGGAACGATGTTTTCTTGCCCTAGTCAGACCCCGCCTAGAGTATGCTGCCAGTATATGGGATCCTCAAAAGATAAATTTGATTTCGGAATTAGATCGAGTTCAGCGGAGGGGGGCTAGATTTCTCAAAAATTGTTATGACCAGCGTAGTAGCGTTACTACTTTGCTAGAAAATTTAGGCTGGGATTCCCTTAAACATCGGCGTTTACAATATAGATTAAACTTATTAAAACATTTAAAGATGGGTCCTTTTCCGATGACATCAAGAACACAATACGGACCTCAACGTATTACGGTCGGAGGGATCACGGATATAAGATTAGAGAGATACACTGCGAGACTGACAAATTTAAAATGTAATTTTTTCTGAGAACGATAAGCGATCAGAATGCTTTTAGTCGAAATCCCCCAGGAGTCAGTTCGACACAATAAGTATCAACCTGCATGGTAGGGACTGTGCGTAGTTTGTATATATTTTTTTTGTAGGTTCCCCCCAACTTCCCCCATCCATTTGAAAAACCCCAACCCCCTCACCATTACTCTTTCCTCCTGGTGCTGCACCCCCTGCCTCACACCTTTTTGGTGGCTCGCAGGGTATTGATGTAGATGTATTAAGAATGTACTATTGATTAGCATGTGTGCACATCAAATGCTTACTTTAAATGGAACGTTACCTTAATAACAATAAATTAATTATTCAATAATTATTAATGTTCGTAAAATTTGCTGATAGCCTCGCCCGGCAATTTTATTGAGGGCCAAATGTAGAAAAATGGTAAATATGTTCACATTATTTCTGATGATCAATCAGTTGATATAAAGAGATTCTCAGCGTACTGCGACAGAGGAAATATTGCTGACTGTGGACCACAGTAGATGAAGTCGAGTGGATGGCCTTTATACTTCGGATCTTTACCAATGTAGGAATCTGTCCCTTCATGTCTTCGGACTGGAAAACATGCAAGGCTTCTCGAAAGTTGAATAATTCAGTGAAGTATAGCATTCCAAGTTACCCCACGGACGTATTACGGGCACCGCTAAACTCTGAGGAAGGACTCCGGTGTAGATTAAGTAAATCGGAGAGGTAAATGGAGTGAAAAGGACAGGGCGACGGGAGAGAATCTGGAGAGAGAGGAGGCATATGCTTTGGCATGCGTAAAAATAAAGGAATAAAGGAGGAGATGAAAAAGAAGTGATGAAGGGGGAGAGATGGGGGAGGAGGAGAGGGTGGGCGCGGCGGGTTGGGGGGTGGGGGCGAAGGGGAGATGGTGGTAGGGAGGGAAGCGTTGGGGGGGGGGCTGAGGGGAGGAGAGGAGTTGTGGGAGTTTCGAAGCAAAAAAAAAGTGAATGGAAGAGTCTCCCTTTTTCGATATGAACTAATGCATAATTTTCATTACTGAGACCCGGCGTTCCGCATAACAAGAGACGAGCTGTGCGAGGGAGGGAGTGACGGGGAGGGGACGAGGTGGGAGAGAGAGATGGGGGGTGGGTGGGAAAAAGGAGACGACGGGGGGAGGTGAACGGAAGGGGGGACGGAGGGAGTGGGAGAGGGGCGGGAGTAGCCCAGAGACATTGGTTTTGCGCCTGGAGTGACGTAGCAGATGATTATATCAGGGTGGGGGAGGGTAGGGTAGGGAGAAGGAAATGAAATGGTAGCGGAGTGAGAGAAAGTCGGCATGATAGCCGGTTCATGGAGAGTGTATCGCTACTGGGAAGGGGCATTGGAAGCGGACGGGTTTGTCTAGTCGGTAGCGTGATTGCCAGATTATCAGTAGATCACGGCTTTCGATTACTTTCCGGACTGGAACGTTACTTCCTTTACGAGTGTAGTACACCTTTTCACCAAAATACCGTCACCGTAAAAATGTGGGTAAAAAATGACCGTTAAAACGAAAATTCAGGAAAAATTGGAAAAGATAGGGAATATATCTCTTATAGTGTACCCTGGTAAACTTAGCGAGTTCAATAGTTGCTCCGGAAAATTTGGTTCAATTGGCTTTTGTGTAACGAATCACTCAGGAGATACGAGTAAATCAAGCCTGTTATTTGAGCTGCCAATCGAGCTCAGCAAAAATTTCTCCACAGGATTAAGTACGAGAATACATTATACCAATAATATTTAACCATAATTTTGTTTTAAAAGTTTCTTTTGAGTCTTCTTTTTCTTACGATACCTTAGATTATTAGTTTGGTTTATTATTCATAGGGGATCAATAAGTTTTCCCACTGCGTCCTAGTTGAATAGAAATGTCTGTTTTGTGCTTCTGAGAGTTTTTCTGGGTTTTTGCCGATTCATGTTCCTAAAAAATCTTAAATCATCTGCATCAACCCACCACTGCTGGAATATTGTTCATGTGGATTATTTTATTGAAACCGGCAAAAACATTTGTTAAACTGAAAATAGCCCGCGGAAGGCTGATAAAAATCCCTATGACTGGATGATGAGCGAAATCAGAAGATTGGAATCAGATAAAGTAATAGAAACTTTTCATCGACGGGAGGGCATTATAGAAAAGAGAATTGAGGAAATATCATTTACCAATATGAACACGGAACAAGGTTGAAACAAAAGTTTTGCAATGTCATATTGTATTTCATTATCTTTTTAATATTTAATCGCAGTAAAATATCCCCGCATGGTAACATGTATTTTTCGCTCAGCGCACACAGAGACCTCTCGATGAGTTCCTTTGCATCATCTGGAAAGGATTCTAGGGTGGGGGCTGATTATTCTATTTAGCCCTTGATTGGAAGAATAATAAAAATCCGTGGAAAGGGTTCTGTAACTAAACAGCATGCTGTAAAACTTCTGAAAAGAAAACTCGTGCGAGAGTGTTTCTGGAGGCAATATAAGAAAGGAAAATGGATTGGAAGAATTGAATAGGGAGCACCCTGATGAATTTAATGAAACAGATTGCCCGAAGGCCCAAACGCGTGGGAGTATTTACATGATAAAATAGATAATACGTACATCCATGATGGTTACGCGTAATCCGAAAGTGAAAATCCGGAGGAGAAAATGCCCAGTATTGATGATGGGTATTCATGACGAATCAGAGCAGGGATACATGGATTGAAACAGATATGAATTACAGAATGCAACGGTCAGGAACCATGAAGAGTTATATGAAGCATTTGGTAAAGTGTTGCTGATTATGGTATTCAAAAACAATTTTTAATTCTTAAGTAAAAAATATAACATACAGGTTTACCACAGGGTCATCAGCCTCGGTAGCGCAGTAGGCAGCGCTTAAGTCTCATAATCTTAAGGTCGTGAGTTCGATCCTCACCCGGGGCAACTTTTTTCCTGCCCTGATGGCTGCGGGGTAATGTTCCCGCATGGCAACTGTCAAGTTGTAGGCGGGTCAAGCAAGTGTCAGCCGATTCTATTCTCGCCTACGAAAGTTTACCTCCCCTTAAGGTAATTGTCCTTAGTGTACGCAACGTTCTGTGGAGGAAGAACTCTCAAGTATCCATCTCGTCCGAATAAAAAATGACGAAAAATAAATAGGTCTCCGCGAAGACACCCAACTCGAGCTTTTATCAAAGAATTCCATAGCAAAAACACGCAATTATTTGGAATTTAAATAGGGTAAATTTTGTGGTTTAATTTCCTATGAATTCATTCACAAAGTTTATGCATCTTCATACACGATATCAAACTCATAAATTTAAATTATAGCTTCTCCTTTCTGGTGTCCTTGATGTTGACGAAAGTCAGATAATATGAGCAAAAATAATGGCACTCAAGATGCATACTGCAGAAAGTAAGCATAAATATTTTGCTCTTTATTAATAATCAGATTTTTCCCTGTGTGGGTGATTTATCTGACCTTAACATATATTATGTTTCCTGTGCCTGATAAAGTTTCTCGTAAAACGTATGAAAAGCTTAGCCGAATACATTTTTTGGGCTTGCGGTAAAGGGGGGTTAAGCCGTATAGTTATATTTGTTTCCCTTCCCTTACGCGAAGCGAAATGGTGGAGAGGTTAGGATTGCATTTAAGTGAGGCAATTTCCTCTGTAGAAGAAATCGAACGAGATGCCATAACATGAATCACTTGTATTCTAATTTGTATGATTTATAATGAGATGATAAGTACAAAATTATTTACTACCGCCGAGAGGGATGTAAACGATGGAGCTAAGAGTTAAATTGTGACTTCAATGACTATCCATAGTAATATTAATCTATAATATAATAATAACTATACTCGGCTTTCAAATCTGAGTAATATCACAGGGAAATGTGAAGCACGAGGGGTTTTATTAGTCTGGTTGAAAGGTTGGCAATCATTGATCTCAAGGCTCATCTTACACACCTGCACGACTAATTAACCTTATACCTCGTACTTATGTGACAATTTTCATAAATTGAGGAACTCTATCAAGTCATCCACCCGATGTCCCAGTCCCAATTGGGATATGATATTCTATATTGGTCCATCTTCCCTCTTCACTGGAACATTGGAACTTTCTTTCTTATATGATTCCTCGCAGATTTATCTTTCATTTCTCCCTTGGCTTCTCAACGGATCTTTTCCCGTGATTCCAGGACTCTCGCGCTTCGGCAGAAACATAATGGTTTTTATATTATTAGCACACTCATTCATCAAGTTAATTAGCCAATTGCAGATCTGTGAATGCTTCTAATTTGTTCACTTCCTGAATGTGGTATTACTCCATTCTCACATTGCTTTATGTGAGCAAGTTTTGAATCATTTCGCTGGTCTTCTATGGAAGTCATCTTCCGGGCTGCAAGGGGTGCCACCTTGAGATGCAAAAAACGAAAATATCTCCTCACGTCTCGGGTGTTTTGCCCAGACTTTCAAAATTTCCTTTTTATCTGGTATATTAGAAAGGGACTCATACTGGGGACGATGCCGATAGGTTGCGAAACCACTACAGTACACTACAAGAAATCATTGTAACAACTGTCAATCAACTAATCGCATGCATATACAAATAAGTACCGTCAATTCTGAAGTGTTGACTAAAAAAGGTTTTAATATCTTCAATCAAACACTTGCAAAATGTTTCGGTCTCAACGGAACCCATCATATATTATGGATTCGGATAATATTTGGTGAGTTGTATCCGTTTTACAGGCAACACGACTCTTTACCAGTGAATCCGTTGTTAATTCCTCGACGTATCAAGTAAACTCGAGTGTTCTGTTTTTTCGTAAAAGCATGATTTCGCTTACTCTCTTCTTTATTGAAATGACTCACAACCAGGTTTCTCCGCCGTATAAATAGCCTTCTTCCTTTATTAATTGTTAGTAAGTATAACTGGTAATAAGTAAAGATGAAGTGAGCTGCGTAGGAAAGAGGTATATTGAGGAATAGAAATCTGGAGAGAGTACTCAGGAGGAGAAATGAAGCAACTCAGAAATCTGGTGATGGGGTAAATTGTTAGTCGAACTTAAACATTGAAATAGCATTAGAGATGGAGTTCTGATAATAAGTACCATTTATTATTAAATATAAACATGTCATTAAGTCTTTTCAAATGCGTGGATGCATCCACGTCATGTCCGTCGAGTTCCCTGGCAAACGAGTGTAATGAGTTGCCAGGATGCGATTATCTATCCTATAATTGAGGCAGTTCAGGATTGTATCTTATGACTTTTTTGCAAAAGACATAAATAATAACGAGCATAATTTATTAGAGCTTGTTATTCCTCCGGGAGATAATGAAAAATAATCATAAACTCTCTGAATGATTTATTTATACGATTAAGTTCTTGTCACGTCGTGACTTCTGACGCCACGAAACTAAGTTTTTTCATTTTCACCATGCTGGATCTCTTCCGCAAAATTCGGCTTGAAACCGTATCCGTGATTATTTTTAATTAATTTTTTGAAATGGCGAATTTTGTAACGAAAAGATTGGTAGACCATGGAATCTTTCAATGAGGAAGGCTTCTTCCTCTTGTTTTAAGAACAGAATTCTCCTTAACATTTTAGTTTTTTATTAATTCCTGTATTTTATTCACTATCTGATATAAATACCACGTATTTTTATTGATTTCATTGTATTAACATCATTACGCTGACTTTTGATGACGTATCAAATACCTCTGTAAAATTTTGGCAATTTTCACTGTTCGATTGTCTTGACGCCAGGCATTGTACGTACAGCATATGAGATATTTATCATGGTAGATTGCATTTTGCGTAAGTTCTGAGGAACACTGATTTAACGCAAAGGAAAAACCTGGACTTGCTCACTCGCTACAAACACTTGGCATTTTAATATATTTGTACCTTCTAGGGTCCTGTCATTTCTCCGCTACTATTTACGCAAATGAAAAATACTTTGAGATGATAAAAGTAAAAATGAAATTTACGTATTACAAAGTATTTGAGATTTTTCGGAAGGAAATTTAAATGAAAACCTATCACACAAAGGTAGAAACTTTTTTATGAGAAAGCATTATAGCGATGAAGTTACTATTACTAGCGAGCACTATTGGTAGAAATACGAATATTATTATGAAAATTATGTTAAAATATGCTATGCTAAAGTAATTTTGGCGGAGGAACAAATGGAAATAATTTTTTTAGATGCCAGTCAATCTATTGATTAACATAAAGCCTTCAACACTAACTTTCCATCAATTATTACTACAATACTCCCACTTCCTGGCATATTGTTTTTCATGTTTGGCTACAATCCTAACCTTTAAATTAATTTAGATATCAATATTGATAATAAATAGTTATTCGATAATATCGAACTATAATGTTGGTATGTACTAATATTGGATGAGCTAAATATAACTATAATTTTCGATGCATACTGTATAATCCTGAAGATGATGAGAACCATCACCTGAAGATAGTGTAGTAGTTGAATATATAGTGGGAAAGCGTCATTGCGAAGTCATTATTACGGTCGTAAATAATGACTACTATGCAAAAGCTATGATATATTTCGCCATATTCTAAATGTAATCTAATAAATAGCATATATGTTATTGTAGCTGCCGAACTAAAACAATATAAGAAAATTCTTTGCCAGCCTATATAATTCTTTAGGATCATGATAAAAAGAAAGACTCGTACTTCTCCACAGATTTAAAATCTGTGGAAAAGCCTGAGTCTTTCTTTTAAGTATGGATATTAAATGCTTCCACGAAGTGAAGCCTGAAACGATAGAATATATTCTTTAGGATCACTTGATATAGCTAATGATGGTAACACCTTCTTCTATATATATATATTATATATATATATATATACATATATATATATATATATACTTTTATATATACACACACATATGCATACATAATTTTTTAAAGGAAATCTAATCTAAAAGGGATAGAGTCGTGTGGAGGAGCTTACGATTCGGGGGTGATGGGAGAGGATTGGTTAGGCAAAATTCGAGATTTGGGATGAGACAGGAGTCTGCGAGTAATATAATGGCTGAAAGGGGAGTGGAGTGGGGCGTGTAAAAAATATTTGAAAATCTCCCCCTCACACCCTCCACCCATCATCCTACTTGCCAGTTCCCCACCCCTCCACGGGCCCTCCGCTCCCGCCACCCCCGGTCCACGCCACCTACGCCCTTATCCTTTGTGTCCCTCCCCCTCCCGCATCCATTCCCCCCACCCCCTCCTCCCCTTTCGCTTCTTCCATCAAATCATCTGCAGAGAGCATTCAACGGACTGAGCGAATTAAAAAAACCTGAGGGTTCTTCGGTCGGAATTCTTTTTATTCTCCCCTCCTCTCTCTCCCTATATATATATATATATATATATATATATATATATATATATATGTATGTATATGTTTATACATAAAATAGCCTCAATTCCCCTCTCTTCTCCCTCCTGTGCTCGCTTCTTGCCTTTCCTCACTCTGAAATCCCTCCCCCCCTCTTATCTTTGGATGTCCTTCCCCACCATGTCCTATTGCCTCCCTTCTCTCTCCTCCCATCCCTTCGTCCTGTTCTCATATTCAGCGTATCTTTCCCCTCGTTTCCTACCATTCTTATATTTCATTTTTTTCTTCCTCTGTTACTATCCCACTCTTCTCCATCGTCATCTTTGAATCATAACGGGTAAACCGTCCCTGGTACGTCTGACACAAGAGTTTTGAGGCAGTAAAGCTATTAGTTGTATGTGAAATTGTGTGGGTTGAATCTTTGTGGAATTCGGAAATCTTGGATTCATGTCAAAGGTTATTGAATCTGGAAAGTTGAACTCGATGCTATCCATCTAAATGCTAGAAAAATGAAAATTGACATGTTCCCTAGTTCATACAAATTAAAATTTTATTTTTGCCGTTAATGGTTTACTATCAAATGCCATTTACTTATTCTAAAGAATAGGAAGTTCAGTCCTATCGAGAGGCTACTCCTTAAAGAACAAAGTTTAATGTCCCGGAGTTTGGTTCTGACAGGTGAGACCAGGATCAATCCCGAGATAAATGGAAACAAATGGCGTATTCAAGATTGAAACTACTCAGAGAAAGCAGAAAAAGATTATCTCCTGTTCCTCAATCATACTATCGATATATTTTTCCTAATATCATTTACTCTATTTGATCGTTTCAAATTTTATTATCATCGGTAGATGATGCGAAATAAAATCGAAGAAATTAGGAGATCAATTAATTGTTTTTTTACTAAAGGTCCTTTACATTTATCAACAAGACATTGAGCCTTCCAGAGGATCACTACAAGCTCTGTCGAGAAGATGATAATTGATGAGGAATGTAGATCAAAAGTTACGAATCAAAATTAATAGATCACGCATTGTTTGCACCTCAGTGAAACTGATACACCCATCCGACCTCGGTGGTGTGGCTATTAAGCGTTGGAAGTTTGTTTATTGAAGTATAGGGAAAGGGAATGAGATGCTCCTTCATTTAATTTTCAATCAAACTATGATGACCAAAATGAAATGTATCATAAATCACGGCAATTGAGAATTTCAGCCAAATTAGATGCAACTTTCACCGAAAAATGTGCTTCTATAAATGGAATCCTTGTACATCTAAGACAAAAGTTACGAAAAAAAACATGAAAGATTAAAACTAATAATAGAGTAGAAACCAGGAATAACACATTTGAGGAAATGGATCTTAAGAATAATAAACCAGAAATATGGAAAAGAAAATCTGTTCTACCATAAATGGATGGATTAAAATGGTAATATCAAGTTCAATGGAGTGATAAATGCAAGATTATTATTATTCACGGGTTCGCCCAAATGCAACATGCAGCGGAGGGTTCGAGAGGCCACCCGGAGTTAGAAACTTTGATGGGGGAGAGGTGCCGTTCCGGAAACCGGATGATTGGAAGGTTGTTTCTCGCAGTGGCGGGGAAAGTCAACGCTGCGGCGAGGGATGATAGAGGCGGAGGCTAGCCTCATCCCCGTCTCCAGCAGGTATCAGTTGGTATCGGAGGATAGCCCAGCGGTATCTGTAACCCCTACTCCTGTGCGAGCACCTCCCAGAAGGAAACGTCTGAGTGGGAAGAGGGGAATTCTAGTGATAGGTAACAGTAACGTCAGGCGTGGGATAGTCCCATTCCGGGAGAGAGCAGACCATGAGGGTGTTAGCCAGTGCCTGACGGCGCATTCCTAGGGGCAGCGTTCGCCAGGTTACGAAGGCGGTTGGATCGGTGGATGCGGGCATGAAGTGTTCCAGGTTGCGGGTCGTGGCTTATGTTAGCATCAACGATGCCGTCGATCGTGGATCTGAAGAGATTCTGAATTCCTTCAGGGAATTGAACTCGGAGAAGTAAAACGGGTGGGTGGTGTCGAGGGGGTTGACGTGACGCTCTCTATCTATAGCCTTGTCCCAAAGAGTGATCGTGGACCTCTGGTTTGGAGCCGAGCGGAAGACATCAATCAGAAGTTGCGTGCTTTCTGAAGGGATATCGGGGCGTCCTTCTTCGACCTTCAGCCGACGATCCAACCGTGTAATAACCCCCTGAACCGTTCTGGTGTTCACTACAAGTCCGAGGCCGCCAGGTGTGGAGCGGGTAGGATATGCGGGCCCTGCAGGACCTTTTTTAGATAAAAGTGTAGGTCAGAGAGAAGGTCAATTAGTGGGTCTCTAAAGTTTTCTTTGCCAAATTATGTAGCTTTAAAGGGAGTAAGATTCAGGGCTGGCAATAGTTCATTTAACACCAACCATATAGTATCGGACGAAACATTTAATAAGGGATTCAAAATTAATAAGAAGACGATCCTCGTTAAAAATTAAAAAAAACCGTACCATCAAGGAAACATTAACCGTATTGGTCGTTCATTGCCGAAGTTTAAAAAACAAAGTCGCAGAATATCGTCAGCTTATTCAAAGTACAGGCACAGACATAATTATTGGGACAAAAAACTGGTCAACCTCTGATATCGCCGACAATGAAATTTTCCCAACATTGTTTTCCATTTACAAAAAGGACAGAACAAATAGAATTGAGGGCGGTGTCTTTTGATCTTTTCGTTTTCCATTCTTTTAAAAGTGTAAAAAAATAAACTGATGCGGGAAAAAATAAGTAACGTATGTGAAGTATAATAAGCGTGGTGAAATACGCGGGACTATGGAAAGTCATCAAAGGAAGGCTAAAATTTGTGCGCTATATAGTAAGGTTAAAGTACTGCCTGCAGGTTTAAAGAAATAATCCGTGAAAACAATCAAGGATAAGTCAGGAAATGTATTAGCTGAACCGAGGAAGATTTGAGAGAGATGGAAGGAATATATAGAACAAGTGTTTGGAAAAGTCATGAGGCAAGTAAGGTTAGATGTAGAGAATATGATGTAGATGAGAATGGCTTAGGTCCTAACTTGCTCGATGGCGAGTAGAAAGATCAGAGATAAGAGAATTGAAAACAAATAAGACCGTGGGGCTACCAATATTAGCGCGGGATTATTATTATTTGTTTATTAATTTATGTACCCTGTAAGTCACCGCTGGGGAGTGTGGCAGGGGGTGAATACACAACAGAATAATTTGACCCGAAATGATCCTACCGCGGTCGAACAATGTTAATACCATCCCCTATCGTTCGTGGAAAAAATGACATCTTAAATCTATCTGCTCTAATCCTAGGCTCTCTAATCTTATTAACATGATCCCTCCTACCGTAGAAGGATGGGGCTTATAATACATTTCCAACATCACTGCTAAAGAGACGCCCTTCCAATTAATGCAAGAGATTTAGTCTCTAATTCAACCTTCGCTCCTTGAGTGATTCACAGCCTAGCTGCTCTATTATTTTGGATACGCTACTAAGTTAATCATAACAACGTTTTACAAATCTAGCACCTTTCCATTATACGCAATTCAATTCGGCAATTGATCAAATTTCGTGAGGATCCCATATACTTGCAGCATATTCTAAATGAGGCCTAACCAGCGACAGATAAAATTTCTCTTTGATCTTTTCATCAACTTTACCCAGGACTCTTCTAATTAGGATTCTAGAAGGATTTGGAAAATGGGAGAGGAAGTGTTTCTATGAACTAATTCATTTATGAGACAGCAATTTGACCGGTAGAATTCGTCTGATCCGTATTAGTTTCTATTTCAAAAAAGAAAAAATGCAGCAATATGTGAGGACTAAGGAAAAAATAACTTTCATTTCGAACGCAACTTAAGTGTTTCTCAGGATCGTCAGTAAGAGGACGAGGGGAATAATTATTTGTGGGATGATCAATTTGGGTCCAGGTAGGCGATACACACGCATGGCGCCATAATAGTAATGAGGTCATCAATAGAGAGGAATATATAATACAATTAGAATTAATCTGATAGAATTTATTCATGTATTTCAGAAAATACGTGTGTATGCATTAGAGGGATAGGTGACTTGTCTGCAATCTGCATATGCCTCAGTCTGTACAGATATATGTGATAAAAAAGTCCGATTGGGAGGTGTCAGAAAGAGGATTACGTAAGATTGTGGTGTCTATCGTATTATCAGCCGTTCCTCCAAAAAATGTGTGGAGGAAATAGGTAGAGAGTCGCGGTAAAAAGCGAAGATAATAAATCTTTTGAAGAATATGTCGATTGAAAATTCAAAAAATCAGTTAGGTTTGTGGATGATCAAGTTTTTTAGCTTGTCAGTCAGCCAAGGTGTTGTAAGCATTGCTGAGTACGTTGGAAAATTAATTTTATATGGCACGGATTGAAAATAAATCTAAAAAAACAAAGACTAAACAGTTTTCGAGAATGAGAAAGGCTAAGTTATACTTTAAATGGGAGCTCATAAACTGTGACGGTTTGAACAGTTTGCCTCTCTCGGAAATGTTCTGAACCAAAATGGTTAATGTAAATGGAGGATTAGAAGAAGAATAATGTTTGGCGGAGAAGCTTTAGGAAGAAGGAGGGCATCGATGACAGAAATGTTGAGCAAAAATGTTAAGAGAAGGCTCGTCAAAACTTTGATATGGAGCGTGGTTATGTGCGGCGAGGAAACATGTTTACTGGTGCTAGATGATTGGCGTAGATTGAATGCTTTTGAAGTATGGATGTGGAAATGAATGGAAAACGTGAAATACATTGAAAGGAAAGCAAACTTGTACGTGCTAAGCGTGGTGGGGGAGAAAAGAGGACTTTGGGGAGAAATTCCATGGGAGACTGAAAAGATAGGTGAAGAATATTTAGATTTTGATATTCAAGGCTGAGATAGACGGGAGAGCGTTAGGCAAACAAGGAAGGGGTAGAAATAGAATTGCTGCGTTCGCCGGTATGAATGGAGGTAGGAAGTATGCGGAATTGAGGAGGGGCATGTTATAGTGTTGGATGTCAGGTTGTGTTTTGTTATGACTGATAAGGGAATTATCGTTGTACTGTTATGTAGCCTTTGACCATCCAAAATATATGATAAACGGTATATTTATAAAAAATGAACATATATGCATCAAAATGCTTTCAAAAAGTAAAATTTTTATTATTTCACAATACTCATGCCTGGGCTTGACCAAGAAAAAAAGCTTGTTGCAGTTTGAAGAGACCTCCCCTTATAGAAAACTTAATAGAACAGGGACTATAATGGCCCTTTTGTTTTTATACATGGGGGGGGGGGTGTTTCTAAGAATAAATTAAAGTAGACAGTGCCATCTTCCCTTTTATCTGTGGCCTTCATAATCCACATGCCCAAAGTGGGAAGAGGAGGATTGCCATTTAAACTTATTTCAGTTGAAATTCTTTTTTTGTGGCGGATAAATGAAGTGTTTTTGAGGTAGTTAACTGTTTACATCTCTATACTCAGAAGGTTCATCGCCGTGGATTTTGATTTGCATAAAGTTTATTTGATTTTTACTGAAATTCGAGGAAGATCTGACGTTCGACATCGGGAGTTGCCGCTCCTCCCTCTGCTCTCTTATTCCTTTTGCGCATGACCTGCATCTGTAATAACGGCCGCGACCTGGGTGTGAGCCGCAAACCTTCTGCGAATCGATCGTTCAATACTTTCACGGAACTCGTAGTAGTAGTATTTAGGGGAAGCGACCGACAGCTTGTCATTTGCGCCATTAGGGATGGACAAGGAAAGATAAAGGCTGGAGATAATCTCGGCGTCGGCATTAGCCTACTCTTAACGAAAGGTACCAAGAGGTCCACAGCTTAACGTCCCATTTGATGGACGGTGTACTCACTCAAAGTGCCCTACACAAAGTATCTCAAGTAGGGATTAAGAGACTACTGAAAAATATCTGTCACCTCTGGTGATTCGAACCCGGGCCCTCTGTGTGGGAAGCCAGTACGTTAGCGACCGCACCATCCCTATCCCCCACGGAACTCGTAATCGCACTTCAGCAGAATCATAGGTTCCGCGGAGTGACATGCAGTAACACCGTCTTGTGGTCCTGCACCAAGGCACCACTTAGATCAAACCAAGGACTTAAGGGTACGGATCCCACCGCAAAATCCCCACGTGTTTTGGTCGCGGTTAGGGAACGCGAGTCCATGTCCGGCGCAGGGAAGTGAAGTCACCCACGGTCCTCGCGGCATTCCCCCCACCGCTCCTAAGCGGAATCCCCCTCGACCCTTTTATCTCCATATCCCTCGTTCGTTCGTTTGCGGCCTCCCCTCTTCCTTTCCCTGTCTCCGCCCGCCTTTTGTCCGCCCCTTCTATTGGCGCCCCCCCTCCCCCGCCGACGGGGCGGCAGCGCCCTCTGTTCCCGCCGTTGTGCTCGCGTGGATGCCCGGGAATTGGGGGCGGGTTGCGAGGGGAGCGACGCGGGAGCTCGGCTAACTCGCTCTCCGCGGAGGTCGGAGAATGAGCGCGGCGGAGACACAAACGGAGGGAAGTATAATTAGGACCGACGTCAGTTTTCCTTTCTTATCTCCCCTCCAAGTTTTCTTTTTTTCTGATTTAACCGAGCAAATCACTTTCCACCTCGGCTAGAAAACTCCAAACCCGCCATATGGCGAGCATTAGACTCCGGCGACGCCGGCTTCCTTTCACCCGCGCGTCGTGTCCCCAAGCGCAACTTTGTGTTTTTCTTTGAACTTGTACTCGGTTCAGTCGGAGGTTATACGTGTACTCGTATTTGCCCTCGAAACACCAATGACAGTAGGGAGAGGTTTGCTGTGACTCCACATCGATATCTTTTCAAACCGAAGTTTTCTCTTCTCGAGATTTTGTCAGAGTAACGGACAGTTAAAATATTCAACAATCAATCGTTAAAGAGAAAAATAGTAAGTTTGAATTGAATTCTCTGGAAAAAATGTCAAAAGGTAGCTATTAAATACAAATTAAAAGTGCATGAAAGTATAGATAGTTGCACCACTGACTATGATATATTTTCCAAATTTCACAAAGATGAACCGCCTCTCATTTAAGAGTGAACCAAATGTAGTCCATTATTATCTTTCCAGCAGTGACATTTTTAATGGAATATATTCATTACCATTTGATAAAAAATGAATTTATAAAGAATTAATAGACTAACTAGCGTGGTCGCAGTGAATGGGAATTTAGAGAAAATATTTTCTCTCAAATTTTCGTGGTTTTTCGTCGGAAACACGCGTGGGCGGAACCAGAAGCCATTTGATCTTTTACTCTTAAAATCATCTTAAAATAAAAATAATCCAGAAAAATAGGCACATATTTTTCCGAAAAACTCATTAGTAACAGCAACTGAGACAAATGGTGATATACCTGCGATAATATGGTCGAGAGGAAGGTTTAAGAAGATTTATTTTTTTTAAATGCATGGCTGTAAACTATATGTTCAACTATACGCTTGAAGAAATCAACTTGAAAACTCTAATCATTATTGATAATAATTATAAATACATACATTTATTTCAAGTTATGCTACCTGTGAAAGGTAGGTTTTCGGACGTTTCATAACGAATCTTATCTTTGTTTGCGACCGAGCTATCATGGGAGACGCAATTCAGCTGTTTTACTGCTACTTTCATCAGTAGCGTTTTTAACGTTACACATCACTGAAATGGTCACACCACTGATCAGGCTCCTACCTTTCGACCTTCCGACCCTAATAGGATCAATAATCATTTCTCAAGCCAGAAAAACTGTATGAGTCATTGGAACAGGCATGTCTTTCCACCAAGCCAAGGGGGATATACGTGTGTGTTTATGTGTATGCATGTACGTATATCAATTCGTCTGTAATTTAAAGCAAGAAAAAACAGTGGGTTTAAGTATGTATGTGTATACCTATATCCATGTTTTCTCCTTAAACTCTAGTTTATTAGTTGGCCGTAAGTAGCCGCAGGCTTCAAACTTAAGATATAATGTTTGGAAACTATTGTTATGGGATGAAAAAGATTTAACAAATACTCTGCTACCGTGAATATATACTCCTAATTGCCGTACTAGTAAGTCAAAATGAATGGCATCTGACCCGGCTTCGTTTATTTTGCAAATTCAATCTTTTTCTTTTATACCATTAAAATTCTTTAAAGTTATACGTATTTGCTCTGTAGAAAATTGTTAACTTCACGTCAAACTCGTTTGAGCATTGTGCGTGAAAGCAGTAAAACTCGATGTTCGGGAAATATCTTCTATCTCGCTGAGTTTTATGTGAATATTTGCTCCATTACTTAACTTGCGAAGATGAATGATCAGCTCTTTGTGCTGGGGAAGATTGGATGCAGTTTGTACTGATAAATCCCCGGAAGGAGGGGCGGTCCCTGATTCGCACACTATCGACGACGTCGTCACAATCTTATTCTTGTTGCCGGCCATTGTTGGGCCTGAGTTCGTTGGAGTCGAACCCACTTAAATTTCAATTCACGGCGTATCGGCCGAATTGACTAAATCAGTTCAGGAAGTCCCACATTGTGCCCGGTCTCACCCTTCCCGGGACTCGCTTCCTTTTTCCCAATCCCCCGTTCGCACCTCCTCATTGTTATATTCTTTCCTCTAATTGCTACTCGATTTGTGACTCATCCCTAGTCGCCATTTCCAGCATTCCTACGATTGATTCGCTCTTTCCCTACAAAGGGCAATCGCTCCTCCACTCGGTCGTTTGAGGTGATTGTTTTAATCAAAATGTACCCTTTTTGGATCATCTGATCGAAATTAATTAACTGTCTAATCTCGAGTTGATTATAGGAAATTTTAATTCATTGTATCCTTTTATGAAATCAAATTAGCTAGTTACGTGAAGTGAAATATGCAAATTAAGTGAACTTCATAGAGAAATCAAGTAAAAACGGTGAGAAAATATGCCAACAAAAACATTACCATTCGCCCGTGGTCCCCCGCAACTTTTATGTACCACAGTTTTAAAATGTCAAATGACCTGAGTTTCAATGCTGTTGTTTCATCTTCATCATTAAGCATTGAATTCCAGGGTCTGTACAATTTTGTAACTTAGGCGAGTAAAGGCTTAAAAGAATGTGTAGAAAATAGAATGCAAGTAAGTAAGTAATTTCACCCTTCAGTGACGATCAACTCATCATCTTACATTTAATCATGCTGGTTATTCGTTGTAATTTGTTAATTCTAAACACGGAAGCCCTTGGGTCGTTATGCTAATTTGCATTCGAGTTGCAAGTTTTTCTCATTTCGTTCATGGATCGAGTGTAACTCATTCACCTTACTACAACTCGAAGATCGCGGAATCGGATCCTGTGCTCCGATAACGGTTTGACCGGTGTGCGGAGTCATTTATTTTAGGTGAAACCTTTGTTCGTTCGAGGTCCAAATCCAAATGCGCTTCCGATGACGATAGCATTTTTTTCGAGAATGTAGGAATCTAGCATTTCTGGGATGTGTTTTTTTTTTATAAAATTTGCATTATATGCTGGGAAATTCAGTACGTTAGGACGCAACGTAGGCTGGGGAATCTTTGTTTTTCTTTTATTCCGCGCGGGCATTCTCACAAGACCATTCGGTTCACTCCCGTTTTTTTTTCTTTCCCCCTTCCCTTCCTCCCCTCCCCCCCAAGCGAAAACACCATCGCTCCAAATCTTGCGTTCCCTTTTTTTCTCCTGGCGACGGATCCTCCTTGTATTGAATGCTCACTCATTCATTTGTCTTATCCAGGATTCGGCTTCGAAGGTTTAAGATATGAAGTTTTCGTCCATCATCTCCGATGCCTCAGGGGTTTTGTTTCTCGTTTATTTCGTTTCTCTTTTATTTTGGTTCTCGAGAGCCGCTGATCAGTTCCAACGCTTCGATTCCCCCTTCCCACCCCCCAAAAAGAACTCAGTGGGGTGGGGAGGGTGGGGTGGTGAGGGTAGATGGCAGTGCACCCACCCTGCCATTCCTCCTTCCTAACAACCCCCCCCTCCCTCCTTGTATCCCTCTCAAAAGAAAACTCGCCTCACCTCCCATCCCAATACCACTTAGGTACGCGTTACTCGCCTCGGAGTATCAGGGCGACCCCGCCCACCCCAACTTTTCGCTAACCCATCGAAAATCCAGTTCTCCTCTTTTCAGGGACCGCCTTCATCCCCCCTCCCCCAAGCTCTTCTCCCTCTTTCTCACTGCTCGCCGTTTCCACACCCTCCCTTGCGGGGCCACCCACCATCGGCCTTTTATTTTGGACCCACCCTCTTCTCCCAAAATTCTCCACCCCCACCTCCACCTTCCATCATACTTCTCCTCCCCTTCATTTTTTCATGCCTTCCCTCCAATCCATAAATCTTCCATCATCATCTCATCGCCGTCTTTCTTCGTCTTGGTTCTCTTTCCTCTTCAAAACCCCTCCCTCTACCGGCTCCAAAACTTACTCCCCGCCCGGTTGTCGAACACCATCGGATCGTTACCCTAAAAAAAAAACCAACCTCCAATCCCTTTCCCCCGTCCCTCCCCAAACACTCACATTCACACACACACGCGCGGTGAAGGGACCTCATTCTCGCCACCCCTACTTTACGCCCCTTACCCACACTCCCCGCTCCACCCCTATAAAAAATATATGTATATTTATATATTTTTTTTCTCATCACATTGATGCAATGAGTCTCAGGTATTGAATGCTTTGCGGCATAATGAAGACAATATGGATATCTCGTCCATTTTATCAGTATTTTTATTCTTCCCTCTCACACTTTTTTTTTCTCTCTTTCTCTCTCTATCTCTATCTCTCTCAATCCCCTGATCCCGTTATTCGTACCCTTAAATTTCGCCCCGCCGCCGTAACTCCTTCTTTCCTACTCCTTGAAACTACTCCGTACCTACACCCCATCACCCCTCTCCCACTCGCCCCCTCCCCCTCATCCCCTCTACCCCCCCCTCACCCCACTCAGCCCCAAAGCGTCTTCCCTTACCAGTCTCCTCCTCTCAAAAAATACGTAACCCACCCACCAAACCGTGCCAACCCGAAAAAAAAGTAACCCTTCTCGTTCTCCTTCCATTTTATCATCATCGTCATCATCATCTTTTTATGTTTTTAATATTTCTGAGTCCCTGAATATATAATGTATATAATAGCGTGGGTGGAGAGTGAGAGAGTGAGTGAGAGAGAGAGAGAGAGGGATAGAGAGGGAGGCAGGCGAAAAGGGGGTTAAGGAGAGAGAGAGAGAGAGAGAAGGAGAGGATATTTGATGATTTTTCGCCCGTTTCATTGTTTGCGTAACAAAGAAGTCGTTATCAAAATATGTGCCCGTAGGATAAAAGGGATATAAATGTAGGGATAAAAAAATGGTTCCAGGGTTGGAAGAGGAAGTGTGCGGGGGTGTGTGTTGGGGGTGTAGAGGGACCACCGAGGGGGTTTTGGTGTGGGGGCTCGGCTTCTGAGAGTGGTAGTCATACCCTCTCGGCACGGCTTCCTTCCTCGTCCTTCCCGAAACGACCCTCTCGGCATCCTCCCGCTCCTTACCCGTCTCACCCTCCTCACCCCCTTGCCCCGCTCGTGCATTCGTTACGAAAATTGGAAAAGTTTCTATGAATTGGGGTTTTGGGCAAAAAAGCTGACGTTTTGTCTTCCGGAAAATAGCCCTCCATCTCGATTGTTTCATCCCTTCCTCAAATATATATATAAAAAAAGAAAAGGAATTTGCACACGGGAGAAGGAATCATAACCCATTTAGACATCATCCTCAAGACCCGTCGTGTTCCTCCCTGTGTGTGCTGTTGAGAAAAACCTCCCGTTAATTTGGGGGAAAAAAATATAAAGCAATGCCCTCGTGCCATTTTTAAGTGTCGGTATGAAGGAAACAAAAGTCGCGCAAAACCTTTTAATGTTCTTTTTGCTCGCCTCCTATTGAAGAATATTTTTTTCATCACTGCGAAGTAGGGGGGGGGGAGCTTTTTATGAGAAGAGTTCTTTTGTGCGTGTTTTTTCGCATCCTTTGATAGAGTGACTGTCTTTTTCATTCTCTTCCTCCCATAATACGTATTCTATTTGCTTTCACGGACGGGCGAAGTGAATCCTATGCATTCGCATGCGTTCGGGTCGTCATGTTACCATGTACTACATCTGCTCAATTTTCTGAAAGTAACTCAGCACGTGATCTTCTCAATGAACGTGAGTAATTCCTTCCAAAAGTCATTTCGTCATAGGCATCTAAATTTGTGATTAGAGTACTGTGAGTTACTTTGTCTAGGGCATTTTTTGAATCTAGAAGGGCCGCGTCCACTGGAGCGTTGCTCTCTATAGGACCAACAATATCATGAACGAAAAGCGCAAGGTGTGATTTACATCACTCCACATCAAAAGATCGAAGTTTTTACTCTGTCCAAAACGCTTCCGAGAATGGTAAAGCTGCTCTAGTTTACCTGTAATAAGATCCCTAGGACACGGGTGGGAGAGAGAGTTACTCGTATTCTGTGATCACGTTATTCTGTTATCGGTAGCGTGGCCGAGCGGTCTAAGGCGCTGGTTTTAGGCACCAGTCTCTCATGAGGCGTGGGTTCGAATCCCACCGCTGCCAATAATTTTGCTGGTGGCGGTGGTTCCCAATGTTCTATCCTGCCAACCTTGTGAGTTCGATTCCCGCTTAGATGGATTTTCCTTCTAGGGCGTGAGTGTTTGTAATTTTCTTTAATGTCATGCCTTGCACGTGGAAAGAAGGAGCTTTGTATTCTCAATCTCGCCCAGTAAAATACGTCAAATGAAAAAAGAATGATTGGAAATGTTTTAGACAATAATGGTCACGGCAGTAAGGATATATCAGGAAGATGTTCATTGGACGAAGAAGGTTTTACCAGGAGGAAGGAGTTGTTGAGAGGAATACTGAGTAAGAATGGCAAAAAAAGTAGACGGTAGCCTGGTTTTGTTCCGCGCGGAAACTTGGTCGTTGCGACAAGATAATAGGCGTAGGTTGGAGGTTTTTGCGATGAGGTTGTGGAGAAGATTGGTGAAAGTAAAATGAATTGAAATGAAAATAAAGGAAGTAGTACTAGGAATGACAGGAGAGGAGAAAGGGCTGCTGGGAGAAATTAGAACAAGGCAGAACTCGTGGATGATGGAATTACTGGGTTATAAAAGATGCTGAACACATTAATAGAGCAGAGTCTGGTGTGTAATTATCCCCTGCCGCTCTTCCACTAACAATGGCTTGCAGGGTACTATGGAAATAAAAAATAAATGAAAATATGCAAACTATCAACACTTCAGTACCGGAATGTATATGTTCTATGAGTCAACAAAGTTATCATAGACGGCGAAGTATTTAAGTATCCATATTTCAGTACCCATACTGATCATCATCGAGGGTAGAAAAACATGCTGAATGGGTCATCGCCTGTCTGAAGTCAGTGGTTAAATAACTGATCCCTTCTTACTCGTATGCTAACGCAGTCACATTTTTCTTTCCATCCCAAACGATGGTTGTTGTTGACCGAAATATGGAAATCTTATGTAACATCTTAAATTACTCTTAAAATTAACATGTTTTATTACGTAAGTTTGGCAGTGAATTCTTTGTTTGTTTTTCAATTAATTTTTTAAACTAGTCAGTTATTACTTTTCCTGCTGAAATGCCAGAATTTTTTTCCATTACATTAAATCTTCGTCTGACTGGGTATCTAGAGTCTAGATAATTCCCACTACTAAGGCAACTGTGTAAAGTTTCATGTGTTACCTGTTGAACTTATTACACACATTAAAAAGCAATATTGCCAGTAAACTGGCAAACGTAACCGAGCTTTGATTCGTGATAAGAGCAGAGAAATCCCAGGGTCATTCAACAAGAGGCCTGATATTATATGATTACATAAGGTAAGAACTAAGGAAAACTATGGTATCATAAAGGTTTTGCCGCTGTCTTATTGACAGTTGAAGGTAAATAGTTAAATGAGAAAATTAAGCATTGAAACGATCTTCTTCTGTATTTATCGCTGTCCTGTTGATTAGAGTCATACCCGGAGGCTAAAAACATAAATAACTTAAGAGGTAAACTGTAACTGTAGATTGATAGTCACTTTACTATAGTTGCTATTAATGCTTAGGGCCTTGGCAACACTAAGTACTTTAGGCGCCATTTGACGTTGCCATCCGAAAGTTTGACCCTTTTAAAGCTAACTATCTTCAGAAAATTGTGTCGTTTGATCATAACTTGATCCAACATAAGTGACTCGAAAATTTTGTCCCAGCGAAAACATGGAATTAGCTCGTGAACACTTTCGTGCGATGATTTTTTACGACTTTCGACGTAGATAATCAAGAAAGGAGTGCGTCGATCAACTTACTTCTACTTTTGTGATAAAGCCCCATCATTTTCCACTGTAAAACGCTGATATAACGAATTCCATCATGACCGCCATACGCTCAGCGATGAAAGTCGTGAAGGTCGTCCAAAATTAATTGTTGTGCCAGAAAACATTGATGCTGTGCAAGAATTAGTTAAGGAAGATCGTCCTATGACTTATCGTGAGATTGAGGCATCCTTGGGGATATATTAGTATGACGAGCATCAATAAGATTTCGCATGAACATATAGCTGTGAAAAAAATTTGTTCGCATTGTATCCCGCATAATTTGAAAAAAGCTCAAAAAGGTGCTCGTGCCAATTGGCGCAAATAAATGCTCAACAAATACAACCGTGGTGCATCAAAAGTTGTGTACGTATAACATCTATACAGGTAACGAATCTCGGATACATGCGTATGAGCCCGAAACAAAATAGCAATTCACTGTACGGGTCTTGCAAGACGAGCCAAGTCAGACAAAATTGATTCATACAAGAAGCACATTGAAGCAACTGATCGCCTGTTTCATCGGAAATATTGGGCATGTGGCAACCGTACCGTTAGAGCAACGTAGAACAGTGAATTATGAATGGTACATGAGCATTGGTTTTCATAAGTGCTTGGTGAAATACGGAAAAAGAAGCGGCAACAAAGGATCATTCTTCATCATGACAATGCAAACTCTCCCAAATCGGCTGAAATAACCACCCATTAATTGGCCAAAACGTCGAATTCATCGGTCATCCTTCGCACGGCCCTGATTTAGCATCAAATGACTTCATTTCATTCCCGTTTACCAAAAACAATTGCGTGGCCAACGTTTTTCGGCGCCTGAACAAGCCATTGTTGCATTCAAAAATCATGTTTTGGAGGAACCTCAATTGGAGTGGAAAAAGTGTTACGAAATTTGGCTCGAGCACATGTACAAGTATATTGATTATCACGGAGAATAAATAAATTACTGCCTTTTCATCATTAGGCTGAATATATAAATAGCACCCCCATTGCATACCATAACTAATCACGCCTACTTTGTACATTATTGTACATTGGAATGAACATAAACGCCAGTAAATATTATTCTCTTTCCTTCTGACCATGTACGTGTGCCCTCGAGGATTGCGAATAAGCATTCGTTCAAGTACACAGCTGGTAAAAATATTTTCAAAATAAAAAAGAAATCCGATATCTGACTTACTTGAAATATGTATCGGTAGCAGACGGCACAGTTAGGGGTGGCATAGGTAGAATCTGGGTGGACAGTGAAATCCAGGGGATTAAGACAGAGTTTTTCGTCATCACTTATAGTTTTGAACATGTCTTACCATACTAATCAACCCGAAGGTTGGTTTGATAGGTGAGGATTGAGCTTACTTAATTCTGACCTCTATGCTTTGAGTGAAAGCCACACATCATGGTATGGGGGCAAGTTCTTTTCCATGTGAAACCTGTGGTTCCCCAGAAAGATCTGGTATCCACCAACTGGTGTCTGGTATCATACAAATATGGGGAAACTAAGGTTGGTCAGAGGCGTTACTCCATGTGCGGAAGAAATGTCAAGTGTGGCAGCTAGAAGCATGGGTTAGGAATGAAGGTTCTAAGTTGATGGAGTTACATTTGCAGTTGAATGTAGAAAGCCAAGGAATTGAATTTTTTATTGAGTTCATTGAGACCGACGTGAATAGTATGGCATGAAGATTAATAACAAGAGAATCGGAATAATTAGATTATTAAGAAGAAGGATGGCTAATTTGAATATTGAAGTGAAATTGGAAAACTAGAAAATTTAAAAAGAGTCGAACGATTTAAATCAAATGAAAGTATTTGAGAGGAAAATGGCTGCATTGGTATTAGGGTATTAGGAGAACCTCATCCGAAAAAGAAGTATTTAGAAAGAGGATGACCTGGTTACCGGCGGGTAAATGCATTAAGATAAAAATTGGCCAAGACTTTTATATTAAGCCTAGCTCTCTAAAATTCGGAAACGTTGTCTTTGAGATGACAATGGATTAGAGGATCGTGATGCGCCTAATGGTAAAGGGAGGAATGACGATAAACACTATTAGGATAAAGAGAAAGACCAAGGAACAAGTTTTGAATATGTTGGGAGGAGAGAGGAAGGTGATAGATGACATAAAAGAAAGCAGGTGGAAATAAGTGAGAATGTCGGCCAAACGGGGAAGAGGAAGGGAGAGAACTGGAGCTGTGGACGGCGTAAAGGGTGGTAGAAGGTGTTCAGGACTAGAGAATAAACGTTGGGGAAACGATTAAAGATCCTGTGGTTTCCTGCCCTGTCTGTTGAGTGAAATCCTCTCGGATCTTTCAACGGGTTTATATCTTCATTGCTGCCGAAGTTTCAATAATAGAATCGGTCATCGTCCTCAGGGCTTCTGAAACCTATTCCGAAGCCGCCGAGGATAATGACCCGAGTCTGTTATCGAAACATCGGCAGCAATGGGGAGACTAACTCGGTGGAAGACCCGAGAAGTTATCACTACTCAGTAAGGTAAAGCCAGGATTTTAGGCTACAGTTGGATCCACGTATCATTTGCGCCGTTTATGCCCTGAATGCTGTGATCGGAAATATTATTTGCAATATCCTTAAAGCCGATATTTACGTCTTCCTCATGCGTGCTGAAATAAAATTTCAAGTCTACGACAAATAGTCAAGTACTTAAATTAAGATTTTCTCATTTCTGATAACTTAAGTTCCTGAGGGAAGAAATAATATTGACTAAACAGAGACAAAACATATAGGTATAGCAGACACATAACTGTAATTAGAATTTACTAATTAAAAAAAGAGATGTATCAAAGTTTGAATAGTCTTCTTCCTGTTAAATATTCCTAAAACTTTTAAGCCTCATACTGTATATATCAGTTCAAGGATTTAGTTATTGATGCGATATTTAGGTTAAGTTAGAATTATTATTGTTAGTGCAGAAAATTCACGAAAGGCACAATTTAGAGACGTAATAATTACGATTTCATTCATTAGTTTTTGAGTTCTCTGATTGGCTAACTTTATATTTCTTCTCCATGCAATACGATCCTGAAGAGTTCAGATAACTCTTCCGAATAGCATCTCTCTTAACTTGGGCTATATAGTTGTCCCATGGTCTTCCTTGTTGGACCTACCCTTTCGTTATATTTCGAACTGATCCATTGCATCTTAAGATGCATCAAATTCATTTGGCTTTTCCTTTGGGTAGTACACTATTTGAAGTTTTATCTTGTATACTTATATGCATTTTGTTACCACTCATAACAACCGGCAATTTGAATCTCAGCATCCAACTCCAACACCATTATTCGAAGACTGTCATTCTTTTCCGGTCTGATTTTTCATATTTCATATCTCTGATACATTCAATGCTACACCATGCACCAACTATTTTCTCGGTAATAAGCATTTGGAATTATATATAATGCAGAATGGTATGTTGAGTACGTGCATACTACAGCCATTCCATTGGAAACACGACAGTGCTTACCACCTGTGGCTTGGCTAATACGAGGGTCATCCGGAAAGTAGTACCCGTTCGTGCCGCATGAAGTGCTGACGACGCGAGTAGCCGCTGGACGAGGTCAGATAGCTTCAGTGGCTTGTCTGCCTTCTCTGAGCCAAGTTGCGTGACGCTAGCATTGCCTGTGTTGTTTCTGTGATTGTTTACAATGTTTAAAAAAATTGAGAACGCCGCCAGTTGTGAAGTGAGGGCAGTGATTAAATTCCTCAATGCAAGAAACGTTCGCCCATGTGATATTCATCGCCAATTAAAGGAGGTGTATGGAGACAATGTAATGGACGAGTCGTCTGTTCGGCGGTGGTGTCGCAACTTCAACATGGGGAGGGGGAACACACACGACGATGAGCGTTCGGGGAGACCGTCTGTCATTACAGACCAACTGGTGAGCTCAGTTGACGAATTCGTGAGGAACGATCGGCGCGTCACAATTGATGACATCTGTGAGCATTTTCCCAATGTTTCTCGAGCAATTGTTCATGAAATTGTTAAACACCATCTGCATTATGCAAAAATTTGTGCAAGATGGGTCCCTCGCGTATCTCAATGAGCTGGCGGCGAAGGACTATGCAGCAGGAATACAGAAACTTGTCACACGTTATGACAAATGCCTTAATTTGCTTGGAGATTATGTTGAGAAGTAGTTTAAAGTATCCTCTTTCAAATAAAATTTTTTATGTTTGTTAATATTTACTTTTGTGTCTTTATTTCACGAACGGGTACTACTTTCCGGATGACCCTCGTAATTTCACTCTGCCGTCCGAAAACATAAAAGAAATGACTAGAGAATAAATCTGCATCCCATTTTATGTTCAAGAATAAAGAACACTTGCCTTGTTCTTTTCATTCTTCGTTTAGTTTAGCCTTTTCAATATGTGTAGTGCAAAGAAAGTTTAGTTCATGCAGGGATCCGCCAGCCTATTCTTGAAATATAATTGGTGTAATATTGTCCGCTCCGTGTAAACCATTAGGATTATGTAGTATTTTCATTGTCTTACACCACCCTGGGGCACAAGGTGTAAGGATGTCTACGCCCAAATATCGACTTTGCAATCCTTCATTTATGTACAACGAAACAGCGAACTTGTCCTGGAATTTGAAACTTCCATCTTTTGTTGCCTGACCGATATCAAACCGTAAAATATTCCTAAAGCTTAGTCTGAACCTCTATTTAAAACCAAATAATTGTTACACAAAATTTGATATGACTGTTGTTTTATATAAGAATGAGATAGTCCAGTGGTTAGTACGCTGGGCCAAATAGACCAGAGAGCCCGGGTTTGATTCCCAGGGACTACGAATACCTGTGAAATTGTATATTCATAACAACTTGTTCATTTAAACCCCCAAAAGTTTGATAAAGTATTCGGACGCCTCAGTAGCTTAACTAGCTAAAGCAATCGGGCGGGAATCGAGGGAACCGGGTTCGAATCCAGGTGGAGGCGATTGATTTTTACAATTTAAAATTGTTACATTGCAATGTAATTTAGTGGATGACTCCATTTAAAGTTATTGTCGCGGCATCTCCCGCAGTTTCTTTGAATGCATTCTGTTTCCTGCAATTCCCTTCATTTTACTTCAACCTCTTGCGCCGACATTTCCAATCACCCGCTTCTCGTGATACATCCGAAACCTTCATCCCTTATTCTTCCCCGCCACGTTTCCTTCAGCTATGGTCCTCACTAAGCTGTCGTGCCGCAGGATCTGTCCAATCAATCTCCGTCTTCTTCTTGCAAATGTTCTCCAACGGCTTCTCTCCTCACTCGCTCTGCGAAGTACTTCTCCATTGTATAATCCTGTCCATTTATTTTAATGTGATCATTTGCTGATGGTACCGCATCTCCATCGCTCCCAATCTTCTTTGTTCTGCTGCCTCACCATCCACGTATCACATTCACAGATAAAGAGACTACATATATAATTTTTGATGGATAACTTCCTTATACCTGAGTTTGTTTCATTTGTGTTGGTAGTTGTTTCTTCTGAAATAAAGCCTTCTTTGAAATTCGTAATCTGCTTAACAAAACCCTCTTGGTTCTTCCATCGTAAGTAATCCTACTGTCTAAAAAAGCAACGTTCTTTCGCTCGTTTCAACGCGTTCTATACGAATCTCACCAGGAAATTACATATTTTCAAATTGAGTAGCTTTTTTGATTGCTCTTGCGTGATGTGGTGGAAGTCGAACATCGTGAATAACTGATCGAAGTACTTTTCCTTTGATAATGTTTTTTTTAATTTTACAACCGGGTTCCGATGTATCACATCATCATCAGGTCAATGGTCATTAGGTAGGGACCTGATGATGATGTAATACATCGAAACCTGGTAGTAAAATAAAAAAAAATTATCAAGTGGAAAAGTGCTTCGATCAGTTATTCATTATATATTTTATTTTGATTTCAGACCAATACCTTAATGTTAATTTCTTTCGCCATTAGGTTGTACTTATGCATCCAACTCTTTATATTGCTTAGCATCTCTTTAGGCCCGCTTTAATTTTTGCGAGTACTTATATTTGTAATCCTCGAATTCCAGCTTACGCCAATTCCTAAATGCTGGAGTAGAATATTTTCGCCCAATCATAGAATAAATGAACACATGAGGCATGAATGCACGAAAGATTGTTTTGATTTTGATTCTTTTAGAATGATTGATTGGTTTTGATTGACGTGCGGGCGTGACGTTCTGACGTGTATGTTTATTATATGTGCTCAGGGTAAACCTATTCTCAAAATAGCCTAATCCATGTACTTTGAATGACATACCTAATCGTAGAAATTCCACGATGAAATTTCATTCAAATCACGATAAATAATATTTATTAATATGTGATGTATTATATTCTTATGACATAATATTATAATTTTATGAGTATAGTTTATCTCGTAATGTGTTTCACATGTTGTTGTGCAGGCTATTGAAAATTGAATGAACGTATTTTTTTTATGCATAGAGAATGTAAAACTTTGTGACTTCAAGTAAACGTTTCCTTAGAACAAGAATGAGGCGAATATGCATTTGCACTTTCGATTTTCTAGAATAACTGAAACGACGAATAGACAATGTCATTTTTCAGTCGAAGTTAAATTTAATTGATCATAGTTAAGAGTAAAGAAAACAAAGTTACGTTTCATAGCCAGCACCAAAGTTTTGAAGATAAAACATAAAGGTACAAAACTCAATTTGATAATTTATGTATTAATATGGCACATAGTTGCGAAATAGATCATAATTATGGGAGACAAATGGTCACTTGTATCATCCTCAAACAAAACGATCATGTTAGTTTAAGAATAATTCCACAAAGTCTATTCTTGTTTAATTGTACGAGTATGAATAAACGCCTTCAAAACCTGGCCATGTATGAGTTTCAAAATTATTTGAATTTCACTCTCTAGAAAATCCCTTCTTTGCTGGAAGATTTAGTAGTACTGTGACGATAATACACGTGATTGCTTTCTATATCCATTATGATATGGATTACTTAAGTACACAAACTGTTAAGGAATATAATGATTACTATTTACTGAATAATTTATCTAAAAAATGAGTCAAATTAATCTCTTTAATTATATTGAAATTTCAGTCACAAAAGCGTCGGTGAAATTCGTAGGATCACTTCTTCTCATTGCGTTAAGGAAAATTGGTGAGTTTACTTACAGTACCTTGAACGCAGAGATATTCACGAAGTTAATCCTGGATCCATAATTTATACATGATTTGGAGAAAGTTATTTTGCTACGGAATGACTTATCTAACATGTAGAAATAAAACCAGTTGCCTTTAGAGTTTAACCCCACTCTTTAATCGTGCCTGGACCATTTTACTGGTTACTGGGTGCACTGCTCCATACTCGCACGCAGGTTATGAATGCTGATGAAACGTGTGACCCATTCTGATCGTCCATTAAACTCTCCTCGTTTCTATTTACAAGGGGATTGCTCTGCCTCCACTGATGAAATCTCCTGGCGGGCGGGAGGAATATAGATATAAAAAAAATACTTCCAGGCCACAATGGCGCACTGCTAGTGTATATATGCGGACGGCTTAGCATTGTTGGCGTGCCATGCGACCGTGGGAATAGATTTGTTGAGCGGATAGCCGACCCAGTTGGCCCACAGCAATTAGTTCTTTTAATTACTACAGTTTCATCTCCCACGGGAGTTTATTCCCTCTGTCGCAGGGAGGCTGTATCCTTATGTGAGCGCTTGTATGATTGTGTCTGTGTGCGTGTGTTTGAGTGTGTGTTTGTGCCCGACTGCATAACTCCTCTCGCTCCGTCGCAAAAAAAAACAAAACAGTGGCGATTTCATTTTTCCTCTAATGCCGTCCAATTCTTTTTTTTATCTTCGCCGTTCTCTTTTTTTTCACATCCCGGAGTCCGGAGATTGCTCTTGTTCATGCCTCGGTCCGTAATGACTCTGATGCGATGTTCTTCTCTTGTTTCGAGTTTGTTTCTTCATATCCATCCATCTCCTCCAACCACTTCCCCTCTTCCTCCCTACTCCCTACCCCCCCCCACCACACTCCCAACGCTTCATCCCACCCCCCCTCCCAGCCTCCGCTCCCCATCAGCTGGTTCCTTTTATTCTCCGTCCCAACCCCCTCCCCCTTCCCTATGTCACTCCTCCTCCCAATTCCCCTCCCAGGACGCTTCGATATCCCACTCATCCCCCGCTCGTAACATCTCGTCATGTAACCCCCCCCTCTCTCTCACCCTCCGCACCCAGCCGACCGCGCCCCTCCTCGAGTCTTCATTCCATGTATCCCTTCTTTCCTCCCCACCTACCCACCCCTTCTCCATTCCCCCACACCAGGAGCGATGCTCCTCGTCGCGTTGGAAATTTTCTTTTCCTTTTAATCATTATCATCTCTCTTTGCGGTGGTAAACCCCCGTGCATAGCCATGGCGGAGCGGCGAACCACCGTCCCGAAGTGAATTTCGCTGCGTTAGGCGACCCGAACGACTAGGCGTGGAAAACGGGAGTGGGGCAAGGAGAGGGGGGTGGAGAGATAGAGAGAGTCGCTGGCACGGGGGAGAAAGTGTTGGGGAAGCATTAATTCACGCACGCGTGTCGGGTGAGGGTTCAGAGGGAGAGGAGGGGTGCTTTTCCGTGCGCATTTTGTGTACCAACGGGTTCCAAAAATTCCGATTCAAAACTTTCCCAAAGTGATCCGCATTTGTGCAGATTGGCAATTCTCAAATGCTTAGTCAATGAAAATCAAATTACAAACCATAACCATTGGATGAAATGAATTATTTCATCATAAATTTGATTCTCCGGAGTGAAGTTGAATTAAAGTTGTAATCATGGACGATTACTCAATCTGATATATATAGGGGAGGGTCCCATAGATCCAAATCCATTGGCTCGATTATGGCTAAAAATATTACCTATTCCTTTCAACATTAATATAAAAATATTATGACAGAAATTTGATGTAGATGCAGTCAAGAGCTTCTGTGTTATACGAGTGCCTCGTAGTGTCCACAGCATTTCAGCCACATCCATGCATAATGAAAATATTCCTCTGTTCAGGAAGGAAACTGTTCAGGGGAAGTCAAGGCGTGTATCTCTGTTGAAAAGCTGAAATCAAGTTTTAAAACGCATCTGACTTTTCCTTATTCAGCCTTAGTAGAAATTTGAAGGAATATAAATGTCATGTAAAGAAGCCACTGGGTGATAAACTTCATTGTAGTTATTAAAATATTGTTCGTATGTGATGTGGACGGCATTTTGTAGGTGATGTGGAAGTTTGTTTGTATGTGATGTGGAGGTGTCATTGTATGTAAGAATATTTTGTCTCCTATCTGTTTTTCTAGTGCGTGTGTGTATGTGTGCTCTTCAAGCTTGTATGTCCGTTGCAAGAGTGATCATTGATCAAAATTGACCGCTGCCACCAGGAAAATTGCCTAATTGCAACGTAATTCTTAAATAATAAATAACATAAAGACCGGAAATGGATCCATGTCATATTACGTCGATAACCCTTTTATTTTATAGTTCATAATAGAATTATATAATGAAACGTTTCAGAAATTGATTAAATAGTCAGTGTCTAAATCCGTTCCTCATAGTATTTGTGGTTCATTTTGACCTCAAAAAAATACTTATAGATTGTGCGTAGTATGTATCTGAAGCTTGAAACCGTTTTCACATGTAGTGTGGCATCTGTAAACTCGAGCTCACTCATTCAATAATACTGCTTCTGAGTTGCTCATACTATCCTCGTATTTTCCACTGGGAATAGAGATCACAAGAACTTCTTCAAAAATAGGATATATTGTGCAGTTTATGGATAGAGGACGACTGTCGAGCCCGAGAGGATTTGGAGCTCTGTGCCTAAGTTGACAGGGAACGATGATAGGCCTCAATCCTTGATGAAAATGTCTTTTTATCAGCACCCGTTCGTATTATTAATAAATTTAATTCCATGTACACAACCAATATGAAGTATATCTATCTTATTTAAATGCTATCACATCTTAATCCATAAGTATTAGAGTTCGACGGACAATTGGATAATAGAATATTTGTACCCACGATTGTCCCTTTGAAAGTGGCCCTTTCGGAGGTTACATTTACCATTTAATGGATTTTTCCTACCCGTAAATGACTTCAAAATTTACTCCATTATTAAAATTATATATTTAAAAAAATAATAATTTTAGTAATAAATAATACACCTTTTCGTATTAAAACGGATCATTTTTCACCTCTTGAGCGACCAAATACGCAATAATGCCATCTATTCACAAAACTGCAAACAGATTTCTCGTGCTGATGCTATTATGAAAAAAAAACGGGCGAAAATCATTGGAGCATTAAAAATGCGATACCGATGTATAATTTACGTGTGTTAGGACCCATGCCTTCGTAGCCCTTGGAACTCATACACGTAGTGCTGCCTTCGGTCCTTTCTCTGGCATACCTCAAGTAAAGATGGGCAACGGTGGAGTGCGGGGACGTGGGGTAAGGGGTGGGCAAGGGAGAAAGCCGATGCCGGCAAAGAAGGCGCTTCCACTTGGACGGAGGTTTCTCCCCGAGGGTGGAGCGGCGCTGTCCTCGGGAAGCGTAGGACGATGAAATGTGGCGCAGCGGTATTCGTTTCCTTATTGAACTTCCTGGGAACACTAACACATCCGAGATGAATTGAGCGGTTTGCTAAAATATTCTACGAGAGAGAAGTAGATGTGACGGAATTGTGGAGGATGTATTAGTATGGAAAGCCCCTTGAAGAAAGAAGGCAAAACAGACTGTTTGAAAGGTACACACTAATCAAGTTTATCAGTGACACCGAGGAAATTATTATGGCCTCGCAATACATTGGCAGATTAGACCAACTGGAAAGTACATGAGAAATTGACGCCACACCGCCAATGACATATTCAAGTACTGACTCTGGCTCCTCCTTCACACAGTACTTAATAATAACAAAATCATAGTTAAACATCCCTACTTTTTAAATTGAAAAAGCAACATCGGCTTTGGGATTAGAACTGGAGCACACGCATGAATGCACGATATCGACAGGAATGCGTGCACGGGTACGTGTATTCATGTTTCTTAGAAAATGTGTATTTACATTTACGTGGTCACCTTCATTTTAGCTGTGTGATTTTTCTAATCTTCCTGGGAAACCTCAGGCGGGAAAGGGAAAAGAACTGGCCTTACTAAACCCTGATGTGTGATATTTACTCGTCGTTGGGTTTAATAGTGTGTGAGACCTACCCTCACCCATCAAGTCAACCTTCAAGTTTATTACTTTGTTGCGGTATAACTGATATACATTATGTATAATATACATGATATATATTATACATGTAATATATTTATATATGTATATATGTACGCATGTATATGCATATCAGAAATACCACAACACAGTAAGATATATGTATGTATATATAAATCTTGGACAGCAATAAACAATATTAGAACACATAAAAAGAACACTCACACATCGAAATTATTAAGAATTAAAGTGTGAGTGTTCTTATATTGTTTGTTGCTGTCCAAGTTTTTTTTATTCAACACTTCCATGTTATTTCGCAGAAATCATATATATATATATATATATATATATATATATATATATATATATGATTATATATACAGATAATATATTATATATATATCACCCGCAAGCCACCGCAAGGGCGTGTGGCGGAGGGCGTTAGGGCACCACCTGTAATTATGAAGAAAAACCGCATGCAAAAGCCACAAATTTAACTGTACTAATTCTCAGGTTTCCGTCGGCATCTTACAAAATTGCCCTAATTTTTCCAAAATGTTTTCATTTTTATTAGAATTTCACCATTTATGCACATTTAAATGTTCATTCATCTCTATCCATCAATGCATTTCTCTATTCACGAATTTTCGTAGCTTTTAATATAATCCTTCTTCCACCGTGTCCACAGTTTTGAATCTGACATGACTTGTCTCCATATATTATTAGTCTTGACTTATTTTCAATGTACATCTTAAAATTCTGCTCTCAGTTACTTATTCAGTTGTCTCCTCCTGTGAACGTTTCTTTTGCAAATGAAATACGATAGTTCCAATCGCTCATTATGGAACACTTTTCATCCAGAAAGCTCTCTGATTGTATCAGCTACACCTCGTCTGATTCATATGTTTCTAAATTTAATACTTTGTTTAAATCTTCATAGAGATCGACAATGTTACATTTTTTGTTTTCTCACAGATTATCTTTGTTTTTACGTATTTCGCGTGGCCCCAATAGTGCGAGAGACAGTGCGATGATGACACAAGAACCTGCAACCACCAACGCATAGCTTGTACCGTTGTTTCTCTTCGCTCGATCAATTTTCTTTGGGAGGGTTGCGGGGGATATACCCAAGAGGTTCACCCAGAGTCAAGTCTCGGAACAAAGGCTTGGAGAGGAGAGGTACCTGGGGCCCAGCGTCCCAGCCGAAATTCCCTTCCTTCCCCTCCTCATCCGTGACGGCGTTACCGGAGTCTAAATCCCGACTTCGGAATGAAAAAAAAAAGGAAACACGAGGCCCTTCAGGAGCAGAGCCTATTTCGCCAAGCCCTCGTCATCTTCATCATCATCATGAACGTCATCATCCAACTCTTGGTCTCGCCTCTTCCCCCCTTCCTACCCCCTCCTCATGCGCGACAAAGGGTGGGGGAGGGGAAGGGGCGGTTTCAACCCCTTCTCTCCCACCCTCCCTCCCGCCCACCCGCCATCAATTTCTCCCACGGCCCCCTCCCCCGCCAGGCTTTCCCACCTCTCCCGCCCGAACCCTTGATCTCACCCCCCCCCCCCCGCCCAACCTTCCGTCCCACCCCCACCCATCGCCCTTTCCACCTTCACAAGCTAGTGCCATCTCCGCGAGTCTCGGAGCTCCGAACCGTAACTCATCATCTCCGTATTTCCTCTCTAATTCCCCACTCCCGACCCTGACGCATACCCTCTCGCACCCCGTTTCACCTTCCCTTTCCCACACCGCACCCCTCTCTCTACCTTCCTTCCTTCCTCCCTCCCTCCCCACACCCTCCCTTGCCTCTCTTCGATTGTTCTCCGACGGCGCAACCAACCCTTTCCGTCGCGTAAACTCTTTAAAAAAAAGAAAAGAGAGAGAAATTGTATGTGTGTGTGTAATAAAAATAATCCTCCTCTGAGAGACGCCGACGATTCTCTCAAGAACCGCGTTTTCATCTCATCGCATTTGAGTGCCCTGACTCGTTTGACTGGCACACTTGGGAACGGGAGCTTTTAAAATTATTTTAGACGAGGTTGGTCTAACTCTTTACCCTCGGTGGGCATGCCAAGACTTGTGGTACGTGTGTGAAAGTGTCTTAATCTCTCTGGGTTGCCTAAATATGTACTTGGATAAGTCTTACCGCTTAGAATTGCATCCAAATCATGACTTAATGGCATTCTCGGTTAGTTCTCTGAGTAAACTTTGAGGTGATTCGTAGGATGGTCGCACGAATAATGAGGTCGCATGTAATATTTCATTCATTCCGATAATTATGGCATGGTAGGAACCTTCACGTGGAGATCAGGTGGTTAAATACCATGGGTCGTACCAGTGTCATCATCGGGAACAAAATTTAACGCCTACTCTTTCGGAGCAGACACTCTACTCATATCTCAAACTGTAATTGTTCCACCATTCGATCCCTAACTTCAAATCCATGACGCATAGCCCAAAATAATTATCCTGGACACTCATATTCTTTTTTCTCATCAGTATTTCAATCTTAAAATTTGTTTAATAGAGCCCTCCATTTTTCTCTATCATCTCTCTATCTCTGTCTATTCATAATTATTTTCATAAATAATATAATATTATAGTATCGTAGATTTTCGCGGCGTTCAGATGAAAGACTCTCCATTCTCGAGATGTCACCTACGCGGTGACATCCCGAGAATGGAGAGTCTTTAAATTTAATATTACTATCACGCTTTGTCTTACAGGGTGGGAATACTATATACACGGAATGATCACAAAATAAGAGATATGATCAAAAATATTTGTCAAAGACGTGTAGAATGTAATCAATAATATAATATTATTGTCACGCTATGTCTTAGAGGATAGTAATACTATGTACACGAAACAATCGCAGAATAAGGGACATGAGCAAAAACATTGGTCGAAAATGTGTTCGATATTATATAAACTTTTTAAACATTTTATGAAACAAATAGCCAAAGAGGGCAATAACAATTAATGATAAGTTGAACAGAGTTATTTGGCTAGGATTCGTAGAAGTATGGAAATTAAAATTTATATTTACAGATGCTACTCTACAGTACTTTATTTATTGGATGAAATGAGTTTATTAAAGTTCACAAAAGGCTTTTACTTTCCGACCGAGATTTTACCTTACGCGTGAGTCAATTTCGAGATGACTAAAAAGAGACTTCCGTAACAGTCGAATCCTGAGTCAGAAAATAAGAAAAGCTTTGTGTGAGATTTCCTTTACTTATTTCATTCATAAACACGGCTGGTAGTGATGGTAATTAAGCCAAAGTTTACATTGATAGGTGAGGGTAAAGTTCATCTCTAGGGGATTGGTCGAAAATGTTTAAAAATTACCAGACCAAACGGAAATTATTATCCGCATATGATTTCTACGCTTTCACAGTTTATTTTTCTGTATTACCTGTCGTCTTATAGATTTTTTGTGAAATCGAGGTTTCCACGCAGCTTGGATTTAGCTGAGAGTGCCTGAGGCAATACATAATCATGAACCCGGGATCGAACCATCAGTGGCCGAACACTAAACCTACTAGGATGATGGCGGAAGAAGTAGTACGAGTCTTAAAATTAATAAAGTAATTATTATGATCGCTATTTGAAAGAATGAAATATAAAATTATCCATATCATTTCCCATTCATATCACACCGTGTCAGTAAAATATCGATTGTCGTAAAATATCGAGCTTTCCGAAAGAACATTACGATACAAGCAGGAGAGATAAATAACATAACACTCAGATGTTAAGCATGACGACGATGAACAAGATTCATATTCAGAAAAATGAAAAAACAAGTAATTCCCAGTGAAGATCAGTTTAAGATTAGGGTATAGTAGAGGGAAGAGGGGGAAGCCATTTTGATTCGCTTGGTTATTGCGAAAGAAAAAAGGAAAAGTATCAACAGACGCTCGTTTCCTTGATGGTTTAAGAAAAATACATGTAAGCGGTGTATTCAAAAGATTGAAGAAGGATTGATGTTTGGGAAGTAGGATAAGCAGCGAAAGAAAAACGTCAGATGGGTATAGTTAAGAAAGTAGTCCCATTGGAGATGGTTTCTTCATAAATAAAGGTTGACTCACTGGACAAATCATGTCTCCAAATAAATATCCTCTTATGAATACTTGGAATCATCACCTGTACAAATTAGAGATTAGAAAGGCAGCATCAGAGAAAAAAGAGAGTAAGAAATAAAAGATTGTCACTAAACGAGAATGATTATAATCTAATGGGTGGAACAAAGAATGAAAATCTAATAAGAGTAGGGCAAGAAAATCTTGTTGCAAATTTTGGTTTCATTCGATATAAATACCAGTAGAGCCTATTTTGAAATTCGATAATTGGGTGAAGCCGTCCGTCAAAAGAAAAGTAAAACGTGGGGTATATCTGTGCAGTATTTTATTAGACAATTATTGGCAGTCGTGAAAACAAAAAAAATATGATGGTGGTCAATTAGAAATTTGATTAAAGACCTACATCAAACTGATCCTAGAATCGCTGAAGGTAGACGGAGATTATCTTTCGCTGATCACGAGTTTGGGAACGAAATAGTCCTGACTCTATCGAATCTTTTTGTCTTGAAATAATTTCCCACCATTACGTTATTGGAATATTTTTACCATATTGATATTTATTTGAGGACTATGAATAAATTGCATGTCTCGCACGCTTCAGTTAGTAAGAAATGAGCTCTTAAGGCGTTGAGCCAACTTCTCTCGTTAAGTACCAGTATGCCAGGGGTGGACAAAGCTCACGCGTTTATTGTCTCTTGTCCGTGCGTTTTATTACATCTTTTGGGTCGTAACATTTCTTACATTTGCACTCGTGTGCTTCGACAAGGGGTTAGAAGGTTGAGGATGAGGCTAGAGCCCCAGTCTCATCCCGTTAAATGAACACTCTTATCAATACTTATACCTTATCTGCCCCCTCTTCCCTCGATCTCTCTAGTATTCACCTCCCCGGCCTCGTTGCCACCAGCACCTTTATCCCCCCCTCTCGTCCTCCGCCCCTTCTCCCGATTCCCTCTCTCTCGCCCCCCTATCACCCCGCGCCCACCCTCTCTCCCTCATCGTCCTGCCGACCCCTCAACTACTCCCGACCCCTTCGCCTCCCCTCCTCCCGCTGCCCCCCTCCCCCGCCCGCCCTGACTGAGGGCTGAGCGAGTAATTATTCTCCCGTAATCTGCGAGATGCCCGATTAATTGATTGGTGGAATGCAACTCCGGCTAAATGATTACTGGCACGAATGTCGCCCGTCTCTCGTAATTTTCGACGTCGCTTCAATCCCGGTGATATGTTTCTTTTTTTTTTATTTCCAAGCCTCCGTGCATTTCAATTATCTCCGCTCGGCGTTCCATGCTTGCGGTGAAGTGATAAGCTGGGGATTTCATTTTTTTTATTTTCTCAACGTTTCTGTTTCGTGCGGCAAAAATATATTAATCTTTAATTTTTTTTTGAATTCTTAGGAAAATAGTTTGATATATCTTTGAAAATATGTTTAAGATGTGGTTGTTTATTATGCTATATTTAAACTGTTTAAATTTATTCATACATATTGGTACAGTTTTGAAGAAATTAAGCTGAGTACCTGCATCATCGGATTATTGTGATATGATTTGAGTTTTTTCAATGGTTTTGTGCCCTTACCTCCTTGTTTCTCCAGTGATGAAATCTTTCGAAGCTGGATGGGCAGTGCTAATTGGTGATATTTATGTATCGTACGTTGTAGAAAAGTTGATTCACAACTTTTTGCCTTGATATTTTTTAATGAATATTATTGTTTAATATTGAAACTGATTCCGTACACCTAGGATGTCCCTATAGCAAGTTTCGTGATTGTAGTAGCAACAAAAATGACATTGAGTATTTATTAACGACACCGCATAAAAAAAACATTAATGCTATTAGACAACTAAATGAATTTGTAACAATTATTGTAAACGTGAATTATTATTAGCTTTAATAGTCCACATGTACAATAATTATTACTTAAATAGTCCTTCAATTATCAAAGGTAAATAAAGTGTTTTTCATGCGGTGTCATTAATAAGATATAATTATGTAACTAGATGTCATTTTTGTTACCACAATCTCAAAACTTTCTACACGGCTATCCAATAAGTAGCCAGTACATAGGTGTTAAAACACACGATAATCACCTGCATTAGATTAACATGAGTTGAAGTTTATTATTAATTTTATAAACATACTCTATTAATCAATACATACAAATAATATGCAGTTATTTTGGGAACCTAGCCTCGGTATCACCACAATCGCGTGGAAAAAACTATAATTTAGCATTTATTTGTCCATAGAAAGAATCTCGAAATTCATTCATGGTATACAATGAGAAAATGATTTTATGTCTCTAACAGTGTTGTAATATGCCTAAGTGATTATTACTTATAATTTTCTGAAATTGTTCCGTTTTTGAATTACATTAAATTTTGAAGGGTATATTTCTGTTCATTGTCAACTATTGGCTGTGGATGTGTGGATCTCAAAAACTCAGTTAAATAGTTTTGCATTGATGCGTATATAGATTGCAGTGATGAGTATAACTATTTCAAAACATAAATCTTGTAATTGAAATAGAAATTTATCATTTAACCGCTAAAATCTTTACCGTTTCTCGTAGAATAAGGATGTCACTATAAGTAACATTAGGAAGATAAACGAAAACCTTCAACGCAGATTTTTGATACTTAATTTTATTTTTTTATCACCAACATAAAACTTTCTCTAAAGTTAACGGCATTGTAGTCAGTCCTTAAAGTAGTTAAATCACACGATAGTTAACTGCATTAGATTGATGAGTTTACATTTGAAATTCAATTTAGTGGCATTATGTAATAATTTATATTCTGTCCAGTCGGCTTCATCACAAATTAAGTATTGTCTTTGCTGCTGTGACAATCGTAAAATGTATTAGAATTTTCCTGGTGAACTAAAGTTTATATGGTTGATCATGAAATAAATTCCTCATTATATGAAATGATAATAGATTTCTTAGCGGGACATCAGATTTCTGATTTACCATACCGAATTATTAATGTGTAAAAGGAGGATCTTCAGAAAAAGACATATAAATAATATATATATTAATATATATATATATATATATATATATATATATATTTATATATATATTTGTATATAACATATATTTGTTAATAATTTTACATAATTTTTAATTCTTTCTGGAAGGTTACACATCTTTGTTCACATTGGCATATATAAAATCTATCTCATGAAGGGAAATAAGACAAGAAAATGTTCAGGAAACATTAATTCCCGGTTAAATTACGTATAGTGGCATGTACGAGTATACCTTCAACGAACACATCAGAACGACCGACCTTTCACGTCCAATTCACTCTATGATTGGAGTTATTCAATTATTCCTAACGAAAAACTCAGATGAAACTACCGCAAATTCAGCTCGTTCTGATAAGGGAGGCTGTTGGGAGAGGCGCTAGCCCACAACTCCAGCCGTTTGATCTTCTAAGGCGCATCTGGTTTGTCGATGCTTTGCTTCCGAGGACCGTGCGACGCTAAGTTTCCTGATGGCCATAAATGATCCTTCGGAACGTTCATTACGAGCCAAGCAAAATCGGTGGCGTTTCCGGAGGGGGAATGGCGCGCGCGGGGGTTATTAAGGGCCTCGTCAATGGCCTAATTGGTTCTCCACCCCCCAACCCTTTTGTCCTTCCGTGGATTCCCCCACCCTTTCAATCAGCGACAAGTCATTCCCCCTCAGTCCTCTGAAATCAGTCGTCCGCAACCTTGGGACGGAACATTCTCATCTTCAATTAATTTGCAACCCTATTCATTTACTCCACTCACACGATGTGTAGACATGCGTGGCCGTTGTCTTTCATCGGGTCACGTGACGTGTAGATCCAGGTGACCTCTTGAGGCCTCCGTAGATTCCCTTCTCCCCCCGCTTTTCTCCTCCTTTCCTCGGCCATCTTCTCTTTCACACCGAGCGGGCATCATCTGATCCCACTCACCCACTCCAATACCTCCTCTATCAGTCAATTATACAGGTTGATTATCAATCCTTGAAATCTAGAGACAGTTTGTCTAGGGAATGTTTATGGTCTGGAAAAATGATATTATTTTATGAATCTTACCTAAAATTTAAAATGATGGCTGTTGATGAATAATTAAGGGTGTAATTGAGTGATATATTTATGTCGATGTTTTAGAAATTAAAAATCTCTTATTATTTCTTTATTATTTTTATTAAAAAATGAAAATCTAATAAACTGAGTAGTTTCAAGCGTACATTTGGGGAAATGATTCATTTAATGAGTGACAGACTTGCTACTTCTCCACATTATTTATTAAAATATAAGCGAGAGATTTCACCTTAATAATATATCTCCTAGCAATTAAGGTGACACCGGTTGCATTTTTTCTAATTCATATTGTGGCAATGCATCATTTCAGTCACATATTTGAATGTAAAGATAATGTTAGGTAGTCCTTTCTCTAAAAATTTTAGTTTCCCGAACCATCCAGTGGGCGGTTAAATTGATAAAATTGACGAAATTATTAATAATTTAGGTTAATTTATTTTACCAAACAGCCGAATGAGATACTTGCACGATACACTAATAGGTCATTTAAATGGCGATTTCAATTTCGTAGATGTAGGCCTTTTAATATTTTTTTAAGTAGGAGTAGTTAGTCAAACACTGTCAATAAAAGAAAAAATGTCCCATGCATCTATAGGTTCGGATATTCATACTTTTCAAATTATGCCATGAAAGTTCAAAAGCATTCCCGATGGTTTTTAACACTTCGTGTTGTCGAACCATGCACGTTACGAGTACGTACGAAAGTGTACTCTCCTGCCCGTGGACTACTAGCTTGACTTATCAGGAAGTAATGATCTCACGTTAAAAACACTTTTAAGGAAGGGAGTGGGAAACCGTTTCTATTATAAAACGGTAACCCAATGGATGGACAGGGTAATTAGAATTAATCCTGGCAACGATAGGACTCGGTCCAATCGCCCGTGTGCCGTGCCCGGCAGCGGGAGAGGCAAGGCTTTCACGGTTGTCCGATCACGAAATAGCGAAAGAGACAACCACACAGCAGAAGATACGGAAGAGTTATTTGTTAGAATAGGAACTTGGAATGCTGGGATGATGTCGAAAACAGAACAATTAGAAATGTTAGGTGAGAAATGGGGAGAGGAAACGTAAATATTTTAGAGCTGTGCGAGGTGAGATGGAGAGAAGACTAAACGATTACGTACTTTAGGGAATGATCAGTTTGGACTGAGAAAAGGTAGAGGAACATTTAATTCCATAGGAGTAGTGCACTAGTGCCATAGCACTAATATAAAATAGGTTAAAAAATAATCACTATGTAATTTTTTGCTATGTAGATAAAATTGGGCAGAATTAATGAATGTATTACAAATAATAGGAGTGGATTGGAGGGCTTGGCGACATACCTGTACATGTGCCAAACTGCTCAGGTACGTGTGGTGGAGTGGACCCCTTGGCACCTTTCGTAAAGAGTAGGCTAATGCCGACGCCGGGTTTCTCTCCACCCTTCATCCTTTCCTGTCCATCCCCTATGGCGCAAATGACCTTAGCTGTCGGTCGCCTCCCCTAAAAACTACTACTACTACGTGTGGTGGTCATAAAAGTCGTAATGGGAAGCGTTAGGTAGAGGTTGGGATGACCAATGTCACCTGGAGTTGATGACAATGACGTTGAGTAAATATTAGGGAAGACTTGGAAACGAAACGTGTTGTTTGACGGCGTGGAAACTTGGTCATTAAAGGAAGATTATATGAACGGATTCGAGGTTTATGAGATGTGGTTGTGGGGAAGAATGTAAAAAGTAATACCTAGGGAAGGGAAAAGAAATTAAGTACTGTGAACGGTGGTGGAGGAGAGTGGTATGTTGATAGAAATCCAAAGGAAAGGCGAATACAGAATATTTTGATTTGCGATAATGATATAATGAGGATTTTGATAGAGGTGTGAACTTTCGGAAAGCAAGGAAGGGAATACCAAAAGATATATGTGTTAGATTTGAATGAAGGGAAAAAGGAAGTGTGCGGTAATGAAGAGGGATTATTGCACTCTAGGGTCAAATTGTGGACAAGATTATAGAATATCGTGGCGTTAATAGTGTGTCTATCAATAAACCTCTTCAACGGTTTACTACTACCACATATAAATATGCGTTGTGGGGCGGATTGCATGATAGAAACAAGGATAAAATAAGTCTCATTGAACTTCAGATTGAGATAACGAGAAAAGTTATTATTCGTCGAACATAGTTTTTAATCCAAAGTAAAGTCATATATTCACAGGTAAAAGCTAAATTACTTTGCCGCACTCTTAGATATTGTTATCAGTTAGCCGCTAAAGACGACATTTGATCGGAAAATAAAAATTTCAATCAGGATTCCGTTAGAAAATTATACATACATATATAATGGCGTACAGGAAGATCTAAAGAAGATAACGGAGTTTTTCACGGAAATGTCGGCTGTGGTGAAGTACTTGACCCGCTGAAAAATCTGGTAAAGAAAGCCTTTCAGAAACGGGCGGGACTGCACCATGTTGCTATTTTTTCCTCACATAATAAGTTTTTGTATCAATATTCATGTATCGAGGTTCTGTAAACAATGTCAACCCAGTAAGGTTGAGATAACACGCATGAAATCAATTGGACTGACTCATCTCGGTGTTTTATAATGCCATAGGTAACTAATATGCTGTAAAAGAATGCTGTTACTGATGTATCCAAAACTACACGGTGGGGCTGTGGCACCGCTCATTTCAAAAAAGGATGATTGATTCATGCTACATGGATAATGTCAAAGCTTTCCTGGCGACATTACAAAATGTGGCGTGATATCGTTGCTTAAAAACTGACTCTGTTATTTTCCACGATATTCGGCTAACGCTAAAATTTGGAGACTAAAAATGCAATCTCGTCTCTTAGTGCCATTTATTTATTCCATTTCTCTTTCTTTTTCTTACTTTCTTTTCCATCTAGGACTTTTATTGTTTTGCTTATTTAATTTAAAACATTATTCAATCCAATTTACAGTGAAAAATATAACAAACAAGAAATAGGACAAAAATAGTAACAGCATAACAATAAAGAACGAGAACCAAACATGGAAAGGGGAAAAATCATCGTTTTGCTCAACGATTTGAAAATCAGCCTCCTTTGAAAATTTCTGGAAAAGTTGCGGGAATGATTTTAGCTACACCCTATTGCCGACTAGAAATAATTAAAATGTCGATAAAATTTTCTTTTGATCAATATGGGGGAGGGGCTGTTTGGTAAAGTCTTTGTGTTTACTCTTTCTTTGCGTAAATGCGATATGTACTTAACAGTTTCATTGGGTATGTATTATTGAATTGCTTTCGTATACATTTTGATATCGGAAAGAGGAATTCGTGCCTCTCTGTAAGGTGTGTTTTTGATCTCATGACAATTTTTAATTTTTTCCTTAAAACAACACAGCTCACAAATTTACAACCATAGATGAGTGAATCCTAATTCATTCGTCAATAGGCTCCATCATTCATGCAGCGATTACGGAAAACTACTTGGAAGATCATGAGTGGTGGACGGTTCAACAAAACAGGGATGAACACAATCGCAAAAGACAGTCAATAAACGCTCTAGAATTCTACATCAAGGTATTAGGAAACACACATGACGTTGGAATAAATGCCTGAATAAGTATGATTATTTCGAAATATAGAATATGTTAACTCTGCCTGGTGACTGCATTAACGCTGTGAATACTGATGAAATTTGCTTAAACTTATGGAACTTAAATAGTTATAGGAGCGCTGGGTCCTTTTCGGTCGAGATGACCCCTTGTTTCATTTATGACAGGAGGCCTGATTACTCGTATACCTGAGACAGGAATACTGATTTGGGCTTTCACATTTTTCAGGCATATTTGATAGGTATTCCTAAAATAATTCCTGCACTCTTTCTATTACTTAGAGGAGACCTGTGAAATTGAAATGTAAAGTGATGATTTTCTGCTGTTAACGAAGGTAGCTTGAGTAGTTTTCGAGAAATGTCTTGATAATCGTCTAGTAAAGGTAGCACATCCATAAATCCCCCTGATTTCCCATTTTGGGTAGGTACTGAGGAGAAAAACCTGGTTTTCAGCCAGGACGCTTTTCTATTATGAAAAGGAATCGCAAGAATTAAGTGAGCATTCATATTTATTACGGGCTCCGTGATCAGAGCGTTCTCATTTTGGTCCGAAGTTTTGGATCACCATTTATTCTCTTTTTATTCTTATTTTATCATGATATTTATCATCATTAAATGCATCATTTTTTGATGCCCCTAAGCAGTCCCGTCTAAACCTAAGCTGCATGAATTTTAATTTAAGTTGCCATCAATGGCACCCGGAATGGCATATTGACTACTACCCTAAATTTATTAAACCAGAAGAGTAATTAAGTAAAAAAACACTATTCGCACTCATAAAATTTTGTATTATCATAGTAAGATTAGGCTGCAATTAGGATAGGGTAGGGATTGTATCTTGGAGGTAGTATGTATCATAAAAATGTGTATTGATTATTGAATTTTTTAATTTTTTTGTGCAAAACAGTGTCGTAAATGAATAAAAACTATTTGTCTGCTCGTAAAGTCTAAATCATTGTAGTTTCCAATGAATACGTTTTACTGCACATAACGTGCACTGTGGTAGACACCATTTACTTAGATTGTATTTAGGTTTAGAGGGGAGTAAAAATTGCTAATGAGAGTATCCTAAACAATGGTTCAATTAGTGAATAATTTTTGCCTTCTTCGTATGTGTATGATTAGCGTATTTGCTTAATATGACCTTTTACGGCAGTATTATAAAAATACAGACATGCTTCTTACAATTATTCCTGTAATTTTCATTAAATATAGATTACAGTATGTATAGAATTCCCGGTTTTAAAACACATCGGATCATTACTATTACATGTGTTTTCATCCAAACATCATTTTTACTGTTTTTAGCATGGTTTAACTAATAATCTATTGCTGGCAAAGTATTAGGTTTTGGTTAATAACCTTTCACTGAAAGGATTTAATCAAAATAAGTCTTTTAGGCCTCGGTTTCCTCTCCATTCAGAACTTAAATAAATAGCTTGTTTCCTTTCATCGCATTTCTTCTTCATTTTTACGCTCGTTTCTGCGTAATTTTAATTACGTCTTTGGATTTGCCGGAGCGGAATATAAATTAGACTTGTATTCGCGATGATTCGCCATTTTCCACCGTCCTCTTTCGCTGTTTCCATCGCCTCTCAGCTCCCATTCAAATTGAGCGCAATATTCCTCTGCTTATTCATTACATATTTTATAAAAATCTTTATTTTCATAAAACATTCCAGTGTAAATGGAATGTGTCTCGTTTCAGGACGTCACCGCCAACCTTTTCATTTCCGTGATGAAGCGAATTTCTAATTAGTAATTCGTTGTGTACTCTCCGCTCTGTGCAAAAAAAACTGTTTAACTTCAGTCCTTGCTAGTTACTTGGGCGAGATATTCATTCTTCTGAAAATTAATATTTTTAATTTACAAAATTTCGTTTGATTTACAAGGAGATAGAAAATAATTTTAATCAAGCACGCGTTACGGAGATGTCTTCATTTCCGCCCGATACCCTAATATCACTTCCATTATTGTTGAATATATAGTTTTAATGGTAGTATTAATTAATATAAAAAAGGATATGTATCCACTTAAATAAACTATGATTACGTAATAGTCTCGTAGTTGACAATCAGTGAAATGACATATGATGGTATCATTTAATTTTTAGGAAGTCGGCTATAATTATTCATTTTTTCCGATTTTACATTTTCTGCACACAAAATTACTCCTGCTTAATAGTAAATATATTCCGCTTCAAAACTGATTATCACTGGGTAACGGGAAATACGCAATAACAGTATGAACTACAAATACGAGAAGTAACTCTACTTAATCGTAAAAGTCATCAATGAGACAACACATTGAATCAAGTATATTTTTTTACTTAAGGATTTCGAGTAGTGTATAACAAGAATGCAGCCTTCCAGTGCCAGGAAATGCTAGGTTCTGAATGGGTGAAAGTGGGAAGTCAACTTCCTATTTTCGTGTATCCAGAAACGTACTTACTAATTCCCAAAATTTTCTTTTCTAACTTTGCAGTGATTACGAAAGCGCATTTTGCCTAAATTGGAAATGTCTTGTTTTCCAATTGAAGATAATAATGCGCAATGGTCTGCACTATGTTTTTTTTTCAAACATTGAATATTAACTTGTGTTATTAAAATTTTTCCGTACTTATTTAATATCATTAAACATTTTTCCGTAATTACATTCGGTAAATACCTCATGGAATGCACTCCCCCTCATTTTTTCGCGAAAACAAATAAGAGGTAGTGGTGGTACGTAGTAATTCAATTTGTTAGGTGCCTCAACGCCTGAGGTACATCACATTTTAAAATGATTTATTTATTTTATTTATTTATTTATTCAACATTAGTCCGAAAACAGCACATTTTGGCTTTTACATCGATACGATACGATACCGATACGGTATACGATAACAATTGTCTCATTTACAAACACCCCAATCTGGGTGGAGGAAAACTCACCCAGGCGGGAATCGAACCCGCGACCCTTGGAATGGCAGACAAGGACGTTACCCCGCCGCCACCGGGATCGAATAGCCAGTATTATATTTTATGTAAATATTACAATAAATGGAAACAGATTTTCAATTGAAAACGATTTTATGCGAATATACTGTTTCCTTAATTAAGATGAATAATTTCAGTCAGCAACAGTTTTTGTTCCTCTCTCAAAACTTTCGGCACCAGCTTCGCGCACACTTTCCTCATTGCTAGATCCTCTGTTACAATGGTGTGGACGGTTCCGACTGAAAGGCCGGTCTCCTCACTGATAAGGATGATGGTTAAACGCCTGTCATAGTCCAAAACCTTTCTCACTTTGGCCACCTGAGCGTCGGTTCGAGCGGTCGTCGGGCGTCCGACGCGGTGCTCCCGGCCTTCCTTATACATTTTGCCCACTCAAAAACTCTTGTGCGGCTTAAGGTATCATCCCCATAAGTCTTTTTAATGAGTCCAAGGGTCTCTGACGCGTATTTCCGGAGTTTAGCGCAAAACGTCATAGCGTAGCGTTGCACGGCGGTGCGCTCCATACTGGCGCGACGACACCACAAAGAATCACACGTCACAAACATCCACCTCCTGTCTAAACGCATGCCCAGAGGCGACTGAACTAAAGTGTGCCTGAGTGGTGGGGCACCCTCTACCGAGCCGACCGGTTGGACCCCCATCCACCGCTCCGTTGAGGCTACAGCGATCCAATCACGATACTTATTGTACGGACCCTGTATACTGATCAAATCACGGCAGCGATTACTCTTCAAACATTCTCGCATAATGCGAGAGCTCTTGCAAGGAATTCACTATTGTGGAACTCTTTATCAATTATTACATTTTTAGATGAAAAGTATATCTATTACAGAAATGTCCGAATTTTTCCCTTTCCTTCTTTTTACTGAAGAAAAGATGGAGCTACCAAAAATGAACATTTTCGAGTTTCTCTTTTATGACTGCTCTTATGTCTTATGTTTGTCTCGCCAGTGCAATCCATCCGTGTACATTTGTATGTATGTATGTATGTATATATATATATATATATATATATATATATATATATATATATATATATATATATATATATATATATCCCTCCCCGGACTACAACCTTGACGTGGTGGAAGGGCTTGTGCGTTCCGATGACCCCTAGAGCTGTACTGGCGGGAGTAATAAAAATTGCTCCTGGTAGGGTCACCCATGCCAGATAGGTCGAAGGTTAGGAGCCAGACGAAAGGTAGTCCACGCAGCGTCTGTTCCTCAGTGAGGCGGCTGCAATGGCATCTGACCCCAGTGGGGCGGCCAGTAAGTGATGGTGTCACGTTAAAAACACTATTGAGGAAGGCAACGGGAAACCACCTCAATTATCATTCCCAAGAACAATGTGATGGACAATAGAGATATTTTGAGTCCTGGCAACCACGGGGCTCGGCCCAATCGGCCGTGTGTCGTGCCCGGCAGCGGGGGAGGCAAGGCTTCCGCGGTCGTCATCCCACGAAACCCTTGCAAGGGAAAACCAGCAGCAGCAGGACAGAAGACGCAGGAGAAGAAGACCAAATTAGTTAGAATAGGAACGTGGAATGTTAGGACAATGATGAGGACGGGGAAATTGGAGAATGTTAAGCGAGAGATGGAAAGGGGAAATATAGATATTTTAGGTCTATGCGAGGTGAGATGGAAAGATAGCGGGGATTACTGGAGTGATAAGTATAGAATAATATACAGCGGTGGGGACGAGAGCCAACGAGGGGTCGCCATAGTATTAAATGAAGAGGTAGGAAGAAGCGTAGTCAACATAGAGCAGGTAACGGATAGAATACTACTAGTGGAGATAAAAGCAGAACCGACGAACTTAGTTATTATCCAGGTATACATGCCACCGAGCAACCATAAGGAAGAAGAGGTCGATAGGATATACGATCAGTTAGAGGACATGATTGCATGTGTTCTTGCAGGGAAACATTTGATAGTGATGGGGGATTGGAATGCAACAGTAGGCGAAGGAAGAGATGGTGATGAGGTGGGGGACTACGGTTTAGGCACGAGGAATGACCGCGGGGAGAAAGCAGTTGAGTTCTGCAGGAGACAGGGGTTAGTTATCACCAACACTTGGTTCAGACACCACAAAAGACGCAGGTATACATGGAAAATGCCAGGTGACTCGGGAAGATATCAGCTAGATTATATCCTGGTTAGACACAGGTTTAGGAACAGTGTGATAAATTCCCACAGCTTCCCGGGAGCGGATGCGGACTCAGACCACAATTTAGTTGTTATGAAATGTAGCGTACGTTTTAAAAAGATAAGGCAGGGGCGGCGAGTTAGAAAATGGAATGTAGAAGCATTAAATGGGTTGAAAAGAAAGGAATACAAACAGGCGGTAGAGAAAATCATGGAGGACGGTAAAGAGCTAAGTACTATTGAAGAAAAATGGGAATGTATCAAAAAAGGGTTGTCTAAAGCGGCAAAAGACACTATTGGAACCGTTAACGCTAAAAGGACTCGTAAACCATGGATCACGGATGAGATGATTACAAAAATGGATGAGCGGCGAAAATGGAAGAATATAAATACAGAATTAGGCAAAATGAAGTACAAAGAATTGAACAATAAATTGAGGCGGGCAACAAATAAAGCAAAGGAAGCATGGTGGAAGACGCAGTGCAAGAATATGGAAAGTCTGCAGAGGAAGGGGGAAATCGGTGCGCTTTACAGCATAGTTAAATCTTTATCGGGAAGTAAGAAAGGGAGATCAACGATAGCAGTTAGAGATAAGGCCGGTAAGGTAATAGTTGACGCAGGAAAGATCCAAGAGAGATGGAAGGAATATGTAGAAGACCTGTATAGTAAAGAGCTTAGACCAACAAAGTTAGACATTGAAAAGGAACATGACGTAGAGGAAGATAGCTTAGGTCCAGGCATACTAGACAATGAGATAGAAAGGGCATTAAGGGAGATGAAACTAAATAAGGCCGTGGGGGTAGATAACATTCCCGTGGAACTTTTGAAATGCTTGGGAAAATGTGGGAGGAAGAGGCTATATGGGCTGATCCGTAGTATTTATGAGGAGGGAATCTGGCCGGAAGACTTTGTGAGATCAGTTTTAGTTCCTATTCCGAAAAAGGTAAAGGCCACGTCATGTGAGGACTATAGGACAATTAGTTTGATATCCCACGCAGCTAAGGTTGTTCTCAGGATCATAAACAAAAGGATAGAGAGTAGGGCAAATGATTACTTAGGGGATGATCAGTTTGGGTTTAGGAAGGGGAGAGGTACGCGTGATGCCATTGCAGTAATGAGATTATTAATCGAGAGGAATATAGAACACAACCAGGAGGTATTTGCCTGTTTCGTAGATTTCGAAAAAGCGTTTGATAGAGTAAATTGGGAAAAACTAATGAGTATATTGCAGAAAATAGGAATAGATTGGAGGGAAAGGAGGCTAATCCGCAACCTGTACATGTCTCAGACTGCTCAGGTGAGGGTGGGGAACGGGGAGTCAGGATGGGCAGTGTTAGGAAGGGGTGTAAGGCAGGGTTGCCCATTATCACCGTTGCTGTTCAACCTGTACGCAGAAGAAATGATCAAAGAGGCATGGGAAGAACTCGAGGTAGGAATGAAAGTGGGCGGGGAATTCGTAAAATCAGTTAGGTTTGCTGATGACCAAGCTTTAGTTTGTCAGTCAGCCAAGGGGCTGCAAGCATTGCTTAGTGAATTGGAAATTCAGTGCGACAGGTATGGGATGAGAATCAATATTAATAAAACAAAGGTTATGCGATTTTCTAGAAAGAAAAAGGCCAAGCTTAACATTAAAATAGGAGGGCAAAAGCTAGAGCAGGTAGAACAGTTTACGTATCTCGGTAGTGTTTTGGACCAACACGGTCAAAGTAGTAGGGACGTAAGGAGAAGAATTGCGCTAGGCAAAGAGGCTTTCACAAGGAGGAGGGAGTTGATGACAGGGACTTTGAGTAAGGATGTTAAGAAAAGACTCGTAAAAACTTTGATATGGAGCATAGCTATGTACGGAGCGGAAACGTGGTCATTGAAGCAGGAGGATAGACGTAGATTGGAGGCTTTTGAAATGTGGGTGTGGAGAAGAATGGAGAAGGTGAAATGGACAGAGAAGAAAACAAATGAGGAAGTACTTGGTATGGTGGGCGAAGAGAGGGGTTTGTTGGGAGCAATCCTATGGAGGCAGGAAAAGTGGATGAAGGGGGTGTTGACCGGCAGTGGGATGTTGAAGACTGTGATAGAGGGTAGAATGTTGGGCAAAAGAGGAAAGGGAAGGAACAGGATAGGGTTGTTGGACGGGATGAAGGGAGGAAGGAAGTACTCAGAGATGAAGAGGGACCTGATATAGAGTAGGATGATTGATTTTGTATTTTGTTAGGAGTAATAAAATATTTGTTTGGTAGTTGTGTCAGTCCAAAAACCTACCTTAACCGGTAGATTACTTAAAAAAAAAAAAAATATATATATATATATATATATATGTGTGTGTGTGTGTGTGTGTGTGCGCGTGCGTACATTGGAATGTCAAAAATATTTGTGTTTTTACGGTGCTTCACTTATTTGTTGTAGTTTGAATTACGCATGATTATGTTTAATTAATATTTATGGTATCCAAGTGCATTATTATAATGCCATTAATAAATTAATAATGCCATCATTTGAAATTAGATGATTCTTTCAAAATACTTTAATATTTCTAACGCTAGTAAAATTTTGAGCTCTTTGCTACGATACCCCTTTATGTGTTATCGATATGCTCCTCACTAAATTTGTTGTAGCTTAGTTGCTTCTTCACTTACGACTAATTTTTCCCAGGTTCATGACCATGCTATAGATTCCTTATCGGAGGTAGGATTCCGGACATTTGAGAAACTTAAGATCTCTGGCGGATGCGCTGCCCACTAAAATGACCTGGGGTGAGGGCAATTTGGATCAATTATGCTCACCATTTTTTCGTTGTAGGGAATTTTATTGGGACCACAAGATTATAATTAAAGTTTACCTCAATAGACGGGAAAAATACTTCGTCTACCACTTCTCAGATATAATTTGTTCAAGAATATCTCAGAATAGATTTTCGTGTTCATCTAATCAAGATTTCTACCCTATGGCACACTTACCTTTCCAGATACCATGGATAAGTGAAGCTTCGAGTGAATTATTTGACCTGGACTTAAGAGCTACATCAACATGGTGGACTACGTGCTGTGACACGATGGAACCTGCATAATCTTTCAAGCACAACGTGAGTTGGGGTAAGTTTTATCAATTAACTTTGAAAGGGAAACTTTATGCTAATTTGTAACGTGAGGCACTTCCGTGGAACAGATTTTCCCCTTTCATTGGTTTGCCAGCCTCGGAAATGCGAAAAACTATATTCCTTTGGAATAGAGGCAGATTGAGCTGTAAAATATTTCTTGCTATTGAAACCCTTTGTTCCCTCCACTTCGTTAGCCTTAATTATAAACCCTAATTTGTGCATCACATCGAATTCAAATGAAATAAATTAGGTCCTGGAAATATGGAGTTTTTACATTTGGGTCGCTAATTTATAGAAGCTATAGCCACGAGGTTTATTACGCAAAAGAATTCACATTTTCGTCATTAGTTTCCATTTTCATTTAATGGGGAATGAAACCGAAGAAAATTCACATTGAAGCAACGAATTCACATGGGCTATAACATCTACCAACTCAATACAGAGGGTGACTGCAGGCTAGAATTAAAATTTAATAATTTACAGCCAACTCGTGATAACATACGACATTCATCACATGGATTCAGCTCTCCAGAGAGTGTAATCATTCTCAAGATCAAAGTGCCTCGGTTATATTGCCTTCATGGCTCTATAATAGAAGCGCCAACCCTATTTTAATAAAACTTTATTATTTTATTGATAATTTTTTATCTTGTTAAGTTAAGCAGTTTATGTAAATTATGTTCAATTTATCTCATACCTTTGCCCTGGCTTCCCAGCGGCATCTTGATCAACTTCGATAAATACTTTACCATCGAATGAAGTGACCGTCGAGGTCGCGATCACGACAAGTTCGCATTTTATCAACCACTTATACTAATTATAATTAAAATACTGGATTTAACTGAGTTATTCTTCTCCTCGAATGATTAGCATGTTTTTCAGCGAACTTTAGAAAAAATTAGCAAAGGAAGACTTGAAGTGACAAATATTTCAAATAAATTTCTTTCGTGATTTATGTTCAACATAAAAGAGCCAAGTATTTGGCTTCATACACATATGTAACTTAAAAACAACTTAGATGAACTACTATGAATTCAAATTTTTCCCGGAGTTGGAATGTCTCGAAAGAATGTGTTGTCTTCGCGTTGAAAGTCTCTAAAAGGAAGAAAAAGCAGCGATATATTGAGAGGAAATGGAATGATGAAGGCTAGCAGAAGGGAGAAGTTTAGGTGAGCATGGTTGTGTGGCTAAATATGTTACGTTATTTTACGTAATGTTCCATTACCGTTTTCGTGGGAACCGCATGTGTAACCACAGCACCTGCAACACAATAGCCAGCCTCAAGCCACGAAAAGGGTGTATGAGGAGAGTGGTCGGACACCAGCGAAGAAATACAGAAGAAGAAGCCAATATAGAGAGAATTGGTATTATATTCTTTCTTTCGGTGGTGTGATGACGTTTATCCTTTATTATTAAAATAGAATCCTTTATTCTTTCTTTGCGGCTGTATGAAGCCCGAATATTGTCACTATTCTACGACTTATCAATGTATCGTAAATTGAATAAAATTTGAACAATAAAACTTAAATAATCTCATCAAGACGTGCGTCTGGGAGTTCATATCTCGCGTTATCGAGAAACTATGTGACGCTTTTTAGGTTCCCACAGCAGTTTTTACGAACAAGAAAACTTTTTTCTATAATTTTTTCAGTTCTCAAATATAAGTTCAGTGATCTCGAAATTTAATGATTTAGACTAGCGGATAGTAATGAGCATTCTTGCTCGCTCTGTCATCGCCATATTTTCCCACTATGCGCTTTTCAGAAGTATGTTTCTTCAGGACGCCATGACTAGTATGTATCACTGGCAAATAGTCATTGCGGTCCAATTCATGTTCAACTATTTGGAAGAATGTCGTTGCTGTCTCTAGAGTGCATTGTGTGCGTCCACAAACAGTGCTATTTTCGGATATGGGGTTAATTCACCAGTATCGATGAATATGAGTACGTCAATGCCGTTTTTTTGCCATATAATTTTCCCTTTCTCCCTCATCCATTCCTTTGATTGATTTCTCTCTCGTATCAAAGGGGCCAATCAACATATGGGGTGATAGTCCAGTGGGTAGGGCGCGGTAGTAGAGGGTAGACCGGATGAGCCGATTTCGATTACGGGTGACGCAACTGAGCACCCCTCAGTTTCACCCATGCTATGTGGTTTTTCAAGTACAATATATTAGAAATTACAGACGGCATAGAAAAATGCACTGTGTAAATTTCTAATGACGTATTGAGCTTAGTGTTAGATGAACTCTACCCTCATATATCACACAAACCTTCGGGTCCATTACTGTGTTTTAATAGTCATCACCTCATTGCTCGTCCGTGCCCAATATGAAATAACCAATACGTGACTCAACGATAGCAACACATCCCTCTTTATTGACATCCAACCACTCTCTCAAGAATGGTATACAACACACTTCCGCAGTCAGCCGCATGAAACTCAAACGCAGTTTTGATGGAGGAGGTGGGACCTCTTGAAAGTAGTGAAAAGTTGAGATGAAAATGGTGCCCGGAAACAACATTCCTTCGCGGCGCAGGACTTACGTTTTCGCGAGGGGACTCGCGGAGGTCCTCACGCGGCAAAGTAATTCATGCGAGCAGTGGAAGGAAGCTGGAAAATAGAGGAGGAAATAATAAAGATATGAGAGAAGAGAGGAACGGAGGGAAGAAAATGGAGGGAATTTCCCCGTTCTCTGCTTAACAGCATAATTTCAAAGTTTCATTTCAATTACTCGTTTCCAATAACTGCTCCGCCTTTTGTGAAAATATAAGAAGGTTTCTCCCTACAAGCCTCCCTTTGTTCGGTATTATTGATGCAGATACGAAATATTTTCATTTCCCGAGCAAGGGATGCTGCTCTTCATTGTTGTCCCTCTCTACTACCCTTTTTATCTCCCCTCCCCCTTATTCGGCAGCCTCCTACCCTCCCCCCCCGTCCACCCCCTCCCGCTCCCCCACCTCACTCTCCCCATCCACGCCCGTCGCCTCCCTGCCCACCCTAACCTCTCTCCCACCCGCCCGGCATTCCCGAAAAAAACATTATAAATAAAGAAAAGGCAGAAACATTTTCATTCCGGAATTCGTTCTCGAAAATACGTTTTCTATCTCGCGTAAGTGTGTTTGCTTTTGTGAAATGCATCCGAAATGAAATCTCCTTGATTTCGCTCTCCCGAGCCTAAATCGCTCTATTTTAGTACAATGCGGGGATAGGGTAAACGGAACGAAATATTAATGAATTGTACTTTCAAGGCTTATATGTCTCGGATGAACGACTTCCTCAAGCGAAATAGTCTGACGGAACGGGCTCTGATAAAAATAACCCTTTTCATTATTTCGATAGAAAGTATTAGTCTTCGAGCAATTACATTAGCATGAGAACGTCTCTTTTATTTATATCCCCAAGTAAGCCGCATTCCGTATGCTCGGTAGGGTTGAAGCACTTTCTCTATTTCAATCAATTACATTGTCATGCTAATGTTTCGACAAATAATTCGATGGAGTTCTTTCTGATAGTCCAAAACATTTTTGAGTTACATGTGTTAGAGCTAAAACTCAGTGTTTCAATGGAATGGAACTTTCTAACGCGTTTCTTTTCCGTGTTCCTTTGAAGATTATGCTTAATATTGAATCAATGAATAATGCAATAATTTATTGGGCTTCTATTAGTAACAATAATAAGAAAAACCTTTTTGAATTTCTAAGGCTGCTTCAACTGCGACCTCATGCTTCATTCGTTGATAATATCACACGTTTTACAAAATACATTCGAACCAATAACCATATGGTTGCCAGCAAATAAAAGAATTAAGTGTTTCCTACCCATAAATTATTTTTTTAATATCAACACCTTAAATAATTATCAATCTTTCCCTAGTTTATCTCTTTCTCTGATTGGCTTGGTCTTAATTGATTATATGAAATTTACGACAGATGAATGAAGTTTATTGGCTTTAGGTATGCTTGATGTACGTATATGTATACGAGAATAGCAGTAGTTGCATTAATAAGATATATTCTCGATTTTCATGTGTAATCCTTTTCTTAATTCACGCTTATTTCGTATGTTTTTGATTTTGTTCAACTTCTCTCATGTGCGCTTAAGGAATTCGCTCGATCGTATAAAACTCATCAGATTATGCACACGGACTAGTTTTAATGCAAGACCAGCTCTGAATTTAAAACCTCATGATAATGTTGAAAAACTTAGGAGGAGCAGGAGAAGCCTTTCTAGAACCCATAACGCGGGCGGACAAATGAAAAAGCAGACTTGCTTGAGTAAGTAATTCATTTGAGTGAGCTCGTAACTTTCGCAGCGTGCTAAAAAAAAATAAATTCGTGCATGTTTATTTGCACGGATATACAATATTATGGCAGTGCACGACAGCGACCTGCAACTTTGATAATTGTTTTTCGGGTCAAAGAATGCCTTCTTTTAGACTAATGAGATTCTTTTCTCTCAAGCGAAAATCCGAGTTGATGATGATGAGATATATATGTATATATATATATGTATATAAATATATGTATGTATATATAACCCCCGCCCCCCACACAAACACACACACAGACACACAGACACATTGGAACAGAGAGGAGCACAGCTTTGACGCAGGGATACCTTAAATTAAAATGGTGAAAAAAAAAGAAATATTATCCGAAGCAACTCTTTTTCGGACTGCTTTTTCGACGAAGAGAGAGAGAGAGAGAGAAAAAATTACGTAAAGGGTGAGTGAGAAGAGAGGTTGGGGGTGGTGGGTGGTTTAAAAGAATGGGGAAGAGAAGCTCATTATTGTCATCATATATACGTGAAAAAAAGTACATTTATTTATTTCCATTCCCCCCCTCCCCGCGAGAAGTGTCATTATTTTTACATATGTGCGAGCGTTTTTTTTTAATAAGTATGTAAATGGGTAAGCATGTACACATTCACTACCGATGCGTCGCCGCGTTTCGCTATAAAGTCAGTCATGTCGAGTCGATTTCGTGAGCACCAAATAATAAAAAAAACCGTATGACTCGGGAAGCGAGACGATGAGGGTGGGGGGGGTATTTCGTGGAAGACGAAAGGGAAGTCTATATAAGGGTGGTGGGATGGAGGGGCTGCGTGGGGGGGGGGGTTGGAGAAGTATGGAAGGTTGGCGACGGTGGTGGAAGAAGAAATCCCCTCCAGCGGAGAAAGATATGTAAGTTAAAAAAAAAATCGAAAACAGTAGAAAGCGATACTGCGGAAGCGACAAAACTACGAAATTCGATCTCCAACCCTTTTGTCCCGTCGCGTCTCCCCCGATTTCCACGCTGAAGAATAAAAAAAAAGAATTCCTATGCACACGTATATATTTATGTTCGCATATATATTTATATGTGTATTATCATTATTTTTAATTCTCGCTTGCATTTGGCTCTGACTCCCTTTCCCCTCCCTCTCCACCCTCCAGTCACTAACTCCTCCTTTCCCCCAGACCACTCCCCCCCCGCGCCCCAAACCCTTTGCCCTCCCCCACCCCTTCACCCCCCTCCCCCTTGAGGAGACCCCTTGCCAGCAACCCCGCACACTCATTTTCATCCGCTTCAATTAGCGACAACAACAACAACGCCACGGAGGCAAGGTGGGGGGGGGAGGGTGGAGGGCGGGTGGTGGTGGTGGTGGAAATAAAAAACAAAGGAAGTCGACACAGCGTTGTGCACTCATTTACTCAAGTTCCTCTCCGTCATCCTTCTCGTCATCATCATATTCCACTAGATTGAAATGAAATCCCGACTCTCCCTTTTCCTTCCTACTCCACCCCCCCCTCCCACTCTCCCCAATGTCTCCCTCCTTCCACTCAACTCCTCCCCTCCAGTCCACGGCCACGCCCTCCCCCTGGTGTGCCGCCCGACTCCCGAACTCCTTCCCGCCCCGCCGTAATCTCACGGAAGCAACCCACGCGTCTACCGGTAATAGTTTCTCCCGGAAAATAAAATGCGGCGGTGGATGAAGTGAAGTCTATGTGTGGGGCCTGCGTTCTCTTTCGTGTGGGTGACCTCTCGTTTTTTGTTTTCTCGCGCAAGAATGCCTTGGTGGAGGCGAGCACCACGTACGATGATGGGTGGGCATACGTTCGCTTCCGTTCAACGCGCTAAATCACGCGTCCGCTATTCAATCACTTGATTCGCTGACGAAGTCTCTCGTCACAAAGGGGTTTTGGCGATTCTTGTCGCGTGCACGTATTCGGTAACTTATGCCGCCGTAACTTTGAGTCGCTTTGGGGTTGTAAGGTTACTCCGGTGCTGCTCCGCTTAAAAATCATTTCAATTTTAGGTATGTCAATTTATTGACTTTATTGAAGAAATAGCTTTGCATTCGTCTCCACCCAGAAATTTCAATTTCACAACCAGGTTTTAACATAACATTGTTATCTTTGGGAAGAACACATAAACATTCAAAATTTTGCTTACGGTTTTAATCAAAGTAAAAAGTTCTCTATGGAACTAACCGCAAAATTATTTTATAGCATTTTTTTTAATTTCCACCAAATTACTACAAAATTTACCAACCGATTTTGCAACATTATCAGCGATAGTTCTCTTGTTTTTACGAGACTCATCTTTGCCTGCGCAGGCATACGCTCAAGGAAACACAAATATGTGTGCACTTCCAGGAAAGAGTGTGATGATATTATACCTTGTTTTATGTTTCTGCTAAGATATAAATGATATTGATATAAATGTTTCCATTCTGTATGCATTATGATATGCTATATTTGCTGTAAATACACATTAGTTGAGTTGGTATTTTTCACTAAAGATTAATTCCAACCGTGTGGCTATTATTATTTCCGTCACATCAATTTGCGCCGCGGGTTTTTTTATTCGCGCGTTCGTGCCCCGAATCACCTACTTCATCCGGCCCTAAGGACAGAGAACCTTCCGAGTAGTCTTTCGAGGATGCATTCTCGATCATGCACAAGATTTTCGCGTCGTCTCCCGTTTATTATCTTTTTTCATTTCGTTTTAAAACAAATAATACTTCTCTCCCCCTTTATCTCCGTCCACCTTCCCCTCTCCTCCCCAGCTCACATGAACCCATTCCATCCCTCCCCCCGCCCCACCACCACCACCGACCGTCGCTCGGGGCGAAAGTTGACAAGTCACAAAGATTCGTGTGGCACGCTGCTTCGTTTTTGTTTCCTGTTTATCCCCCTCCTACCGGAAGGAGATGGGAAGAGGATGGATGGTGGGGTGGGAGGAGTTGGAATTCCCGATTTGGAGGGAGAAGGAGAGATGGCGGTGGATTAAGAGTCAAATTAGTGTGAGGAGGTCGTTTGGCTGTTGGGGCGGGCGGTGGGAGACCGGGATCGCGAGCCGGGGAGTGAGGTCGGAAGAGATCGGGGGAAAGAGAGGGGCTTTTACAGGGGCAGAGAAGTGGAGCGGTAGCCGTCTCATTTATCCCCATCCGCCCCGCAACTCCTCGCGTCCCCTTTATGCTTTTAACGCGACCCCTCCACGGTACGGGGGGGAAGGGGGAAAGGATGTTACGCGGAAAAGGAGTTTTACGGGGAGGGTGGCTGTGGTGGGGGGAGGAATCCTCGAATTACACGGGTTAAATACTTACTGCCGTTATATTAAGGCGGTGGGATTATATTTTTCTCTCTCCCGGTGCACATATGAATGGGGAGCGGGAAATATTTATTCTACCGGCGCGCGCGCCGCCACCCGTTTGTGTACGGGTGTGTGTGAGAGGGTGGGAAGTCTGCGGGGTTCGGGGGGATTGCTGGAGGACGGAGCGACCTCTGCAGTGTGGGGGGTGGGGATGGATATCTGGGGGATAGTGGATAGGGTGGGGGGGTTCGTTGGTGGTTCACGGGGGAGGTTTGGTCCGCGGGGTTCAAACGATGGATTTGGCTGGGACTCGTGCCCTAATTTCCGCTTGGTTAAGATGTCGTTTCGCGGCGAAGGGTTGACTAGAGTGCTGCCAATTGGTATGCATTATAAATAAAGGGAGACTCGTGGATGGAAGGACCTATTGTATGTGCGATAAAAGTATCGGAGGAGTGTATCAAATGAGTGATACGCACATATTAACAATCTCCTTGAAGTGAAACACCATTAACTTCACAGTAAGAGATTAATTATTTGGTCTTCCCCTACGACACTAGGCTACCGTTTTCTATAGCTGGACGTCATTTTTCAGGTTGACTTACTAGTGGAGTGGTTAGTTAAGAGGACACTCGGAGTTTTTTTGTGTTTTCTGCCTTACAAAATCACAGTGCACTACTGAAAGCTAACGCATAAAAATCAAATGAAAAAAACAGACATACGACGTACATTTGAAAAGTCTCTTTATCTAGAGTCAATAAAGTTGTGACCATAGTTTTATAGATGCTCATTTGGCCGACTACATTAATAAAAATAATTGAGTGTTGCAAAAAATAGGAGTCAATAGTCTAAATGCGAGTATAGGCTTACATTTGTAAGGCTATTTTTCAGATTCTTTACCGTGTTTTATATAAATCAACGCCTTTTATTTATAACATATCCAGTCATACAAGTTGAAGTAAAATAATTTTAGTACTAGCCTTCTATAGATTTAATATTTTCTTGGAATGCTTTGCTAATTCTGCTTTACCGAGGCAATAAGAGATTTGATTACCAAAATGTTTGACTTCCAATCTTAATTTTTCCCTTGAATAACGTATTTAGAGAGCTATGAAGGTATTCTATCGAGGAACTACTGCTAATATCATTAGCAGGCCATAGTTATCATGCTTTGTGTTCTTGAGGAAATCATCATACGTCATCCACCGTGGTTGATACGTCCGTGGAGGCCTCTTGCTTCTTTCCTGTGCCCTCCTCTTCATTTCTTCGTACCAATCGCTCTCTTCCGCATTGCCCGCCATTTGGACCCTCCTCCGTCTTCTCTTGCCTGGTCCTTCCATCGTACCTTCTAGAACTACCTTCAAGAGAGTGTCCCTTCGTAGCACTTGTCAAAACCAGTTTCTTTTCCTTTTCCCGATTGTTTACAGCAATCTTCTCTCTTCTCCCGCTCTCTTCGACACTTCTTCAATCATTACCCGGTCTCTCCATTTAATGCCTATAATTTTTTCTACGCCCTCAACTCAAACTTCTCCAACCTTTCCCGGTCCTTTCAAATGCAGTTCATGTTTCCCAGCCATGTAATGTATAACTTACTCTACAAAATTCTTAACTAGTCTCTTTTTTAGCCCAATGTCCGTTCTGCTACATTACACTTTTCTTTTCCTGTTGAAAGCTTCCTTAACCATCGGTATCCTGATTGAAATTTACCTTTTACACCTCCCACTTTTTGCTACCTCTGTACTTAGATGTATCTACCTCTCCACTTTTTCCATCCTTTTTCTTCTTCCAACTTAATATATATTTCCTCATCTCCACCAGCAGTCATCACCTTCAGATGTTTCAAAATCCCATTCACATGTTTTTATTCCTCGGCAAAAAGAATCATGTAACCAGCGAACGTGGTACACACTCCTTCCTCCAAGTGACACTCCTGCAGCTTCTTCCCCAGCACGTCTTTGGCCACGTCTTCAACATAAATTTTGAAGAGAGTAGGGGAGATACAGCACCGCTACCTCACTCCCCTCCCAATATCGAATCAACCCGTCCTATTTTCCCCAATTTTAATGCACACCTTCTGACGGAAGTACATATTTCCATTGAGTCTTCTCTATCTCCAGTTTCCATCTTTTTATTTTAGGATTTCCATAAGGTTTTCCCATCGTACACAGTCACAAAGCTTCATCAAATCAACAAAACACCCACGCACAAAAACCTTTCCCTTTCTCCAAACATCGCTCCCCGAAAGTACGCAATACTCCTATTGCATCCCTAGTGCCAATTCCACCATAAGAAGCCATACTTTTCCTCCACTGTGTTCTCCTTCATGATTTTGTTCAGTTTTCTATTCAGAACTCTTTGACAGTACCTTCTCTGTAAGAGTAATGACATTTACTCCCGGCGCTCCTCACATTTTCTTGTACCTTTCCTCTTGGGTAATGAAATCATCTCCATTTTCAAGAAATCCAGCGCCCGCGACAGTATATTTTGTTGCAGTGGGATTTAAATTCTAGCGATTCCTCTTTCTTCAGGCATTTCAGGAGCTCGACAGATATTCTATTCCTTCTCGAAGTCATGCCTTGCCATACGTTCCAGCTTTTCTATTCATACGAATTCTTTGTTTAGCCATTCTTCCCTAGTTTTATATGCCTTATATATATATATATATATATAGTTTTAGTTCTTAGTTCAATATTTTTTGCAAAAATGTTTTCCCTAAATGGTCTTTAACTTTTACAATTTCTTCTCGCATTCATTTTATCGATCATTTTCCAGGACTTCTTTGTGTTCTTTCCTTTCCTGTAGCTTACCGATTCTTGCTAGTCTATTCAAACCTTTCTTTGTTCTCTCCCGCTCCTCTTGTACACTCTCCTCAGGTATTGCCTTCTTTCTCTTCGTCTCCTCACGGATATTCGCAACGATATCCTCCCTATACAGTGTCCTTAGTTTTTTCAAATCCATTTTTTTTGGTTTTCGCAGCTCCCTTTCTCCCTTTTTTGGGTCTCATCTCGATTTCTGCACTAAGTAGTACGTGGACAATGTAAATATCTGCACCAAGAAGACTACAAACCCACTTATTTTCGTTTCTGTACCTATTTTCTACCGATATAAAATTTATCTGCTTTCTATACCTATCACCCGGTGCCTTTCAGATGTATAATCTTCTCTTTAGACTTGAAAACATAGTATTTGTAACTATTACCTTATTTTCCTTACAGAACAAAACCAGTCTATCGCCTCTCACATTCCTCTCTCCAAGTCCATACTGCCAAACCATTCCTTTCACCACTTATTCCCCATATACTTGCGTTCCAGTCACTCATTATAATATTTGCAGAATCCTTGTCCTTCGTCTCTCCTCATTTTCTCTATTCTCTCATACAATTCCTCTATTTCCCCATCACTACGACCGCCTGTTGACATGTACGCCTGAATCATTAGAAGGTTTTTGGTTACACTTTCTTTCTTCATATCTCACTCTGTCACAGTGGTAGATCACCTTGCTGACACAAGCCTTCATATTTTTATTTTTTTATAAATCTCACCTCGTTCCTTCCTCTCTTTTTTTCCTCTGCAGTAAAATGTGGTCCCTCCACATTGTTCTTCACGGCATTCTTCCCACCTCACTTTGCTTATTCCGATAATTTCCATCTTGTTCTTATCCAACTTTCTTCTCAGATTTTATACTGTTTCGTGCTTTAGGAGGGTTCTTACAATCAAAGTTCCGATTTTTATTTTTTTTTTCATTCCCATTCCATTTCTTTACTCATCTCATGCAACCCTCGTATACAGCCCTAACCAGAAATCCGAATGAGGGACTATTTTACTTCCGGAATATTCCATAGGTGAAAAGACACTTTAATTTTCTTCTTACCTTGTTGCAGCCCCCGATATCTTGCGAATCCCGAGGGATCTTTCCTGTGTAGTTTCCCGTTGCTTTTCACATCCTATGCCGTTTACCGTAGACCGATTCATCCGCCTGCCTATAGGAGGGATTTCTCGCTGAAGGAAAAGAGGGTGCCCTTGCCCTAACATCGTGTTCATCCACCTCTACGAGTAATTCGTTGACGTATATATATACTTGAGGAAATATAGTCATATTTCTAGTGGCACTTTATCTACCAAAATATTATTCGCATAGTCGAAGATAAATTTGAAAGCTGGAAAAATTGTTTTACCTACGCGCATGGAAATTATTGTATTTTCTCCTTGTTGTTATGCTCACGGTTATCGTATTTGTTTATCAAGAAGCCTGACTGCTAGGATACCCAGTTGCATTGGGACTCGTACCTGTACAGAGTGCGTTCGAAAAGTAATGCATTAATTTTTAAAGTAATTTATTTAACTGATTTGCACAAAAACTTGAAATTCGTCAAAGTACTGTCCATGGCCCTGTGCACATTTTTTCCAGCGACTCTTTCATTACCGGTACGCGCCCTGGAAGGCGTCTTCGGGGACCTCTCGCAAGGTCTTCGTCACGGCTGATTGGATCTCTTCTATGAATAAAAAACGGGTTCCTTTTAGGGCTGCCTTAATTCGAGGGAACAAAAAGAAGTCTGCTGGGGCGACATCAGAACTATAGTGGGGGTGGGGCAGTGTTAGCACCTGGTGTTTGGCCAGGAACTTGCGGACTCGTAGCGCGTCGTGGCGAACACCTTGGGCACGAGCTTGGCGCACACTTTCCTCATCGCTAAATCTTCATTAACAATGCGATACACAGCAGTAGACGACAAGTTCAGCTCATTGGCAACCATTTTGAGACTCAATCGACGGTCAGAGTCATGGGTCACATTTAATGGAAATCAGTTAATATTGACAACATAAATTGTACCTTATTAAACCTAAATTAACTTTCTTGACACTGATGTGTTTAAATTAACTTATTTGACATGTTTGTCTAATTAATTAAGTATTTCGAATTGCGTGTTTTTCAATTATTAAACTATTATGTGCGTACAATTAGTTTTAATTTGGGATTATTGTATGCAGTATGTTTTTTTCGTGCAGTGTAGCATTTTTCTACTTTCCGTGAAGAAAATTTCAAGGCAATTTACAATCACAAGGATCTTCCGGTTTAATCTCAATATACCGGTCCTCTGACCGCTCTTTGTAAGTGCCAAGGTACCTCTGTTTTTGCTCAATAATTTCGTGCCGGAACAGCAAGAGCACGAAAGGTGTGTTGTGTCGTGGGGAGATGAGGTGGAGTGGACCAAGAGCAATACGGCGACAGTCATGGAGAAGGATTCGCGGCGGATGATCAATTCGTTTGCATTTCATGGGTGATGCGTTTCCCCGTCAAGGATGGAGAAAGAGGGAGAGAGTGAGGAGCGGCGGGAGGGTGTGGAAGATGTCGCTGAGGGCGGAGGGGGAGGGGACGGGGACTTTCGGAAAGAGGGGACGCAGAATTATGTCCCTCTTCTCCTCCTTCCGCGGACCGATAATGAATATTGGGAACCGTGGATGTGGTTTTATTATTCTTTTTTCCCGGGGAAGAGTGGTGGCTGCGGGGTTAGGTTGGGTATTAGTGAGAGAGAAGAGGATGGAATGGGATGCAGGGTTTAGGGAATTACTGAACAAGGTGACGAAGGGGCGCTCTGGAAAGGTAAGGGAGGGCTGAAAATTCGGGTTTTTTCAAGGAGGCAAGGGAGAATGGGAGACCGTAGGGAAATGTGTACCGAACGAGGTTCATCTGCGTTGTCAACTGAAGAATTACTCACGATTACGCGGCCGGAGAAATCTCTCTCGGCTCCCGCGTTAATTTCAAACCAGTGGTATTACCGTAACTTAATGCTTCGGTAACGAAGCCGTAGATATTTTTTACTGAGATTGCGCTTGCATAATTCCATAATTCTTAATAAAATTGAAAATATTCTATTGTTAGAAAAACAAATTCGTTAAGGGCCACATAGCATACATAATATACATTTACGCATATATATATATATATATATATATATATATATATATATATATATATATATATATATATATATATATTACATATATATACTCATATACATACATATATATAAGGTAATTTACCGCTTTAGGTAGGTTTGGATGGACACAACTGCTAAATAAATATTTTGTGACTCCTGACGAAACAAAATCCAGCAATCTACTCTGCATCAAGCTCTCCTTCATCTCTGTGTACTTCTTTCCTCTCTTCATCCCGTCCAACGTCCCTATCCTGCTCCTGCCCTTCCCTCGTTTGCCTAACATTCTCCCCTGTATTACAGTTTTCAGCATCCAACTTCCAGTCAATACGCCCTTTATCCATTTTTTCTATCTCGTTGTCGATGGAAAATTTTAGCATTCTTTTAAAGCCACTGTCGGCGGATACCATTTCGCCAAACGTTCTGCAGATGTTGGACATAGACACCATATACATAGATGGTTTCCTAATCACTTTTCTCCACTTGGTACACAAGGGTAATGAAATTTACGTCTTGGAAAAATTCTAAATATTCCTTTATATGTATAACCTTAATTTCTTCCTCCGCTACTCAACCCTACAATTCGCTTCTCCCATCCTCACCACTCTCACTGTCTTTCGAAATACACCACCATTGACCCCAATCACCTCTAACTAATCCCGGAGCGGAATGTAAGGCTTCTAAAACCTCCTTTTTTAACACCAGGTTAAGCAAATACACCCTGATATAGCTATATAGAAATTATAAAAATATATTTGAAAGGCTTCTTGAGATGAAGGATCCATTATTCCATTACTGGAGACCCGTGGCAACCAGATAATTTTATCACATACTTTCCTTGAATTGAAAATTTACTATTTTCTGTCAGAGACGGTATGTGTTCATCTGTGTGTCATACGCCCCTAAAAACGTGCATATATTAAAAAAACGATGGCCTAAAATCTAATTGAAGGTTTTTGGAGACTCGCCAACCAGTTTGCATGATAAATTAATTATGTATAAGCATGATGACCAAAAATGAAATGAGAAAACACACCTTCAAGAAAAAATGAGATGGATCCATTTTTGACTGAGATGTTTACGTAAATTTCTATTCGATGTGCAAAGGAAAGATTTTATTTAAATAATTAACTACTTCAACATAGGCACCTGATGGTTTTTAATAAGAATAAAGAAGGATTTTTGGAACATAAGTTTAAGATATAAGTTTAAATGTTGTGCTATTAACACTCCACTCGTACATTAATAACTTTTTTAATTTCATTTTCACTTTTTTTTAATAATTCTCTTATTCTGTACTCCAGCAAAGTTGCAGCATCTCATGACATGAGATCTCTTCTAATCAGTGTTCTCCATCTATGATTGTCTATTTCTATGCTCAATTCTTTGGTAATTATTTCTTATAATTAAATATTCGGTCTTGTTCTGCAAACTCAGTTCCATGTACCTTTAGCATTTTATTTATGCTGCCATATAATTCATAATTGCATCATATTAAGCGTATAATGAATCAATTGAGAGGTTTTGGTAATTTGGTAATTATTTTATACAATTTCCAATTAATGCCCTACGATTTTGGTAATTCAGTAAAACTGAGGAGACTAGATTCAACTAAATATTCAACTAAACTCAACTAAATATTATTTTGAAAGTATATTTGTTGAACTAAAGCTCTGCAGAACGATTGAAACTTTTGTGATCGAAGAAACTTTGACTTCCTATCGGGAAATATTATAGAATATAATTTAACTCTTGTAAAATATTACAGAAAATAGAACTGGACAACTGCTATTCCAGCCCAAGGCTGTTTCTCTTCCAGCGAAGCTGGCCGATATGCAGTAGTACGCAAGGGGGTGAGAATTGAGAAATTTCCGAGGATGGCTCCACCAAGCGGAGAGACACATAAATTGAAAACCCAAAGAGAATGATTAATGAGGGAAGACCATGATCTAAGGAAAAATAAGTGAACGAAGAGAGGCAACGCTGGGAGAATGCTGATAGGCAACAAATTATAGCGTCTGAGATATAACAAAGACGGGACGGAATCGACTTGGAATAGGGGAGAATGTGTGCCTGCTGTTCGCAATCTTCCGGTTGAAAAGTAACTTTGATGAAAATGATGATCGGCAAGAAAACCCAATATTTCGAAGCTTATGAGGCTATATTTAAGACGTGCATCATGCCATTTCGAAATGTAAGACTTTATTCTATAGTCTACAATCCTATCGCCTACCTACTCATTCTGATATCGGCCGATGTGGCAACAGGGAAGAAAACGATGCCAAAAAGAGACTTCACAGCAAAACGCAGCATACAGTGCTTTTTAAGTCCACATATCTTGAGAATTAACCGTGGAAAACTATTACCCGGGACGCTTTGAAACCATGACGCACGTATTCCGGTAAGGAGAATGCATGCAATTGGTTTAACCCGATTAAAACTCAGAAATAGATCATCTTAAGTTGGTTTCGATGATTGTTTATTCAGCTTTATGCGTTTGCAACCTTACCGCAACAGTGTTCTTGTATAATACTACATAAAAATCAAGGATCCAACGGAGTGTGTGTTCTTATCTAATTAGAAAAGCATTCGCGGTGCGTTCTTCCAATTCACCAGAGGCTGGAAATGAAAGATACTGACTCTAAAGATACGGTGTCTTTATAGGACACTCGTGCGACTAGGATCGGGAGATTTCTCAATTGTCATATGTCATTATTATTTCATACAGACGAGGTAGATGTGAATAATCTTCGTCACCACCCTCGACGCTTCATTCTTTGAAGCACTGGAATTCCTTCAAGCGCTTCGGCAAATGAATGACTTTGACCGTGGAACTTTTATATCTCATCTCATCCTGTATGTCCTAACTCTACTCCATAAGGCGCCAGAAAGGCGTATGGCGGGAGTTGGTACCAGCCTTTAGTCATGTATTCCAATATAAATTAGATAATGCACAAAAACACTCATACTCATAATTTTACAGATTCCAATGTACGAGTGTATCGTATAAGAATCGACAATATAATTAAATCTTTGTCTTTGAATAAATATATTCGGGTGCTTGGGTTGGATTTTGCTATGATTGCGTATTGTGCGAGGGAATAACGAGTACTTGAATCTTGACTGTGACGGTGTCTGTGTCTCTTATTTTACCTCGGTGGTAAAACCTACCAGTATATATTAATGCCATGATAAGTACCTCGGTATCGTCGGATAACTCGGGTTTTCTGTACATAATGCATAAAATACATAAAACCAGACTTCAAAACACAAATCTCTTTAACAAAATAAGACTAGTTATATTGTAGTTATATTGTTGTCCAAGTATTGCTTAGTGTCTCTCTAAGTTTGAAGATGAATAATCCGATGCAAAAGGTCAATTTGACTGTTTTAGAATTAGTTGCTAAAATAAAAAAGATTCAAATATTTGATTATCCATTCGTACGAAGAAGAAAAACATGGTAGGATAACGATGATCTAATGCGTTGAGAAAAAATTGGATTAACATTTCATGCTGGGATAATGGGGGTATCATGTATTTAGTATGACTGAATAGATGACATGGACCGTTTATCCGTGCGTGAACCAGTTTATCAGAGCCATTTGTCATTCAAGTCCCTGAAATTTGCGCACGTGGAGTCTTCTGATATATGCAATAACTCTTTTTGCACTTGATACCTATCTAAATTACGCAGTATACTGATTGGAAAGTTTTAAATAACATTTAAGACTGTATTCAGAGAGATCATTAATCTACTCGCACCTTTGATAAGCAAGACCCATATCTATATTAAACGATATCGGTAATGAAGTCGATATTGAGTAGGAACAATACTGAAGATCGTAAAAATACCAGGATTGATTTTGATTTTGGTCCTTGAACATCTAAGTGTTGGCATAGTTTCATATCCGCGGCAATCATCGCCACTGTGGCGTATCGTTCTCACCTCACGATATTTCTTTTGCATCTGCAGTCGCTGTTTGAGGAGCGAATATCGCACGGTCCTGCGTGCCAAGGGTGGGATTGGGAGAAGGGGTGAGCGGTGGAGGGGAGAGAGCGGGCTCGTTGCGGGGTGCGGGAGAAATTAAGAGCGCGGAGAGGGTGAAGAGGGGAAGGAGGGAATTTGCTTCGAGGGGGAAAGAGAATATTCGAACAACTTTTTTTTCCAAGCGGGATACCTACCGCCGCCAGGGGCGGAAGTGTGACATCATTTTGAAGGGGAGGTGTTATGTTTTCGGCGGAGGAGGGTGTGGGACTCGCCAAGAGGAGTGGGGCGGGGAAGAAGAAGCGAGGGATTTCAATGTGAAAAACGCCCCGTCGGTCGTCCGATAAATCTGAAAATCTTGGGAATGTCCTGGAATCTGTGAAAACGTTATTTCGAATGGAAACTATGAATAGTCGTTGCATCTTGGCAATCGACCTGGAAATCATCCGTCGGGGATGATAAATGCTGAATATATGCGAGATTTCGTGAAATTTCAACCTCCGTTCAATTTCACTGCGGGATTTAACGCAATGGGGAGAGGTCTCTCGAGAGCACGCGTCGTTTTTGCTGTCCCTACAATTCTTATTTCCTCGACTAAGTTTTATTTCACTAACTTTTAACTAACTAAGTTTTATTTCTTTCTTATCTGAAAAAAGATTTTCTTTGACATGCAACTTTGGACCAATTTCAATTACTGCAAAAATAAAGTGAGTATGGCCGAGGAGTAAGAAGGCGTGGGCATAATTCAGGTATACTCTGAAGATATCCTAGGAAAATATTACCAAAATAATGGCTCAGCCCTATGATAAAACCGTGACTAGGCCAACAGGCCACCAATTCCCCGGAGGAAGGGGGATCATCTACACGAATGAAGATAGATACCCCAGTGGTTGGTACAGAGACATTGATTTAACGGTGGGCTTGGCAAATTTTAACGAATTACTTCACGCTTAACTTAGTGGAAACGTTCCATATTCTCGTAACGAGTAAACATATATTGAAACATCAATACAAACATCTATCTGAAATTGTTACATCAAATATCTACTTGTTAAGTTTCCTTGTTCAATTATTAGTACTATCATGTAATTGCGTTTGGAAAATGGAGAACGAAATCAAATTTCGATTGGTGAAGATCTGTGTAAAATGCGTATAAGTGTGCCACGTAAGGAGCTGATAAAGGTGGATATTGCTGGGGTATAAGAATAAATATAGCTGACATATCCTTGATCAATGCAAAATTATTACCGGCGTTGTACATCACATCTACCTTTCAATAAATCTGGTTTTGTTCTGAAAAATCAAATTCAACGTGCCAGGAAAAAATATACCTAACACAATGCATTAACTGTTTTGCCTTTCACTTCATAAATTTTTGAAAAATAATTTAAAGTTCTAGTTCGTCCAGTCCTGGTAAGTCCGTTAGGTTTCTTGATTATCAACTCCCTCAAATCAAAAGCTTTGATTTTAACTTGTAATTCGATTCCTTCACGATCTGCAGTCATCTTTTTACACACATCCATGCTTGCACTGCGAACCGAGCCAATAATGGATATCGATTTAATAATCAGTGTTATTATTACTATACCTGAACTTCGCTCATATCAATAAAGGAAAAACTAACGATTGGAATGGGACGTAGATCACGGAAGGCCCTTGTTTGACATCGAGTACTTTGCCTTTAAATACGTGACGGTTAATTTTTATGTAACATTTTTATACTCTTATAATGTGCAAGGACTGGTTTTTGATGATATATTTGCACAAGATATAAGGAGTAGGTTTTTGAAACCAATCATGAAATTGTAAAAATTCTCATTTTATTCAAGGTTAACAGGGAAAAATATTTTCAATTGTCAAAATTTTAGGAGCTGCTTCGATTTCAAATTTGATTATTGTCGAGAGGTCGGAAAAAATTTTTGGGCTAAAACGGCTCTGATTTTGTCAGTTATCTGGCCTGTTTTCGAAGAAGATTGAATCTGGGAACTGGCCCTGGTATTCTGCAGATGATTGTCCCTGTTTTAAGAACCTTTCATTAAGAACCTTACGGCAGAATCATGCCACTGAAGACTTGTTCCCTTTTAATATCTATAGAAGTGACATCATAAATCTTGGACTGTGAAACACAGTAACCCTCGTCACACGTACACCCATGGGTTTTGCTCTCAATCGTTTTTGATTTCAATAATAAATACGGTGGGTGGGAGAGAGAGTGATTGAGGTTGTGGGAAGTGAGTAGGACATTGGTTGTTAAGTGAGTATAGGAGAAGTAACGGAATTAAAACTTCGCGGGAATTGCAGGAGTAAAACCCACGTTAACCTTGAGTGAGTGCGTGCTTGTCTTACGAGGGTCACTATGTTTGAAAGCATACGCCAACAATTCTTATTTTATTTTATTTCTGAAAGACGATTTACCTTGTCAAAAGTTTGAAATTTGGAGGCTTGAAATTCATCTGGATTCTTAACGACACATTAATAGTGCTAAATAAATAGTAGGATTGTGTAGATTGAATGTAAATGGTCAATAATTATTCTCCTTTGAACTTAGTTAAGGGTAAAAATCGTAAAACGTCCCCTCAATAGATTTATAGTACGTCTTATCAAACTTTGTATTCCCCGAAATTATTTCCATAATGACTGGCAATCGACAGCCCACCCACTTAACCTTAGTCAGATTTGTCTCAAAACTTAGGTCGCTTTTACATTCATCACATATGATTTGTGTTTTACGACAAGGTTCACATGAATTTTTCTCGCCCTATCACGTAGCTTGAGCAGTAACGAGCGGAAAAGTTTGATATGATCCGACGTATCATCTCCCACGATTGGTGTTGTCATTAGACGACATATTCAAGCATTGGCGTATTGAAATAAGAAGGTATTTACACCCTTAAAGCCACGTTTTTCCAACATCTTCATCGTCCGGATTTTTGTTTTCATTTGCTGATTCTTGTTGTGCCGAAAAAAATTTCAATTTTTCAAAGCCTCATCCGATGAATCGGTGTGGTAAAATTGCCATTTGTTGGACGAATTATCATCAGTGAGCGAGACAAATGTTTATCTCAAGGACACGCATGACTCGAATCTGAGCCTTTGCACTTTGCCCTGAGATTAACTATGGCGCCAGAGCCACTGTCGCCGCGGCGCTTCATATTCCTCCCCACCCGCCCCCCCTCTCACTCGCAACCCCGGAATGCAATCAAGAGAAAGGAGCAGGAAAGATGGATGAGGGTGAAGGCGTGTGAGCGAGTGTTGGAGGGGGGTCCAGGGCGAAGGTGTTGGGTAGGGTTAAGCTCGGTGTTAGATTTCGCGGGGGGGGGAGAAGGGGTTAGAGTGAGGGGGGGGAGAGAATGCGTCGCGGGAAAGCGTTTCGTGAGACGGCGTAGGGATACGAGAGGGGAGGGGGGGCGAGGGGAGGAATATAAGCGGGATCATATTTGATGGAGTTTCACCATCATCGTGTTAATTGAAAGGGTTGAGTAATATGCAAGAGGATGCGGCTGCTGAAAAAAATAATAATAATAAAACAAAATAAAACGAAGGAAAACCCTTGGCGCATTGCTGTGATTATCTGAACTCATTTACTTTAACCCCCGCGCACGCCATCCTCCCTTCCTTCACCCTCGCTCCCCCCCACTGTTAGAAGAAGGGGGAAAAAATGCGCGCCCGTCTTCCCCTCGCTCATAACTGAGAACCTACCTGCCTGCCTTGCCTTCCTCCCGTTCGACTTCCCCTTTATCCCTTTGTTTGAGAGGCGCATTTGTTTACCGTTGTATCCTTTGAGCTGTGTGCAACAAGAGTTATGCCCTGGACCCTTAAGGTTTTCTCGTTTCAACTCCTTAGGTTAAAATCATATGAACGCGTGAGGCCTAGCGAAGCGTGTGCCTCGGTCTTTTTAACCCGCTGAATAGCAGGCTAGAAATACCGTTCCATCGATCCCCCTTAGCTCCTATTTAATTTTTTCAATCCTCACCCTAACCCTTCAACAGTTTCTTAATTCTACTCGGTCGTGAACTACTATTGCACACACTGTGATATTTGCGCGCTCTGCTTTGATATTTTTTGTAGAAATATTTGCGTATTTTGTAGGTTTTCTGTGTTCTTATACTTTATCGTTCAATTCTTTTATAGGTTCTTTGATGAATATATATCTACTTTTTGTGCGCTTCATTAGTTTGGAAGTTTATATGTTAGTGTTACTTCGCCTTTTATGTATTTTTTCGCTTCGCTTTTCATGATTGTATTCATATTTTTAGAATTATATACTTGGCTGAGACTATGCAACTGTGATTAAGAGATTCCATGTTCCCCTGCATATCGCACCACTCGATCAATTGGAGGCTGGAAATTAGGTGCTTCGCCGGGATTAAAATGACTGATTAGTCAACGCTATTCCTATCTGCCATTTAAACCACTGATATCTTAATTTATCTCGATTTTATAATTTAAATATGCATGCTTTTTTCGATTTCAGAACGAATTTTTCAGCTCAAGAAAAGTCTTTCTTTAGTAAATGTAGATAAATGTAAGACTTTGGTCATGTGAATTCGCTAGGAAATAAAGAAACCAGGAGAAAATGGCCTCGGGAGGCCCAGAAGGCAGGAGATTCTGGGAGTTAAGGGTAAGGGCGCCGACGAGAGAAACTTTTGAAGGGCCTAATGCCCATTTACTTCACCTATCAGAGTTCTGATTCCTGCCCTATGCATCCTAACAGTCAGTCTCTCCATATGAGGCCCCCGAGCAACACTCTCAAGTGTATTACCGTGGTGTCCTTTACCAAGAAGCGATTTACATTTGTGAACAACTCCTTCGCCTTCAATGTAAGAACATTATATCTTCCTTCCAAAATGTCTCTTTGTGCTTGTATCATAAGTTATGACTACACCGCGTATTATCTCCTACGGGATTGCTGTCATGTCCATTTTGATCTCCAGTGGTACGAGAAAAAAACGACATTTTTAATCAATCTGTCCTACTCTCTACGTATCTTCCTGATTTTACGTTGGTGGTCGGGTCTACCATAGCCAACGGGGGCCTGTAATTTCTTTAACATCCTTAGATAAGTAACCTGTCTCAAATTTGGGCAGTAAATTTAACCTGTATTTAAACCTACGGTCTTCTAGTGGCTCCCATCCTAATTCTTCTAATAGAGTCGTGGCACCGCGACATTGTCCATATCAACTTTTCACAAACCTAGCTGCTCTAAATTGCACTCGATCAAGTTCTAAAATTAAACCTCCCTGGTAACCCCGCAGCATACTCAAGGTGGAGCTTAACTAGCGTGAAATAACAAAGCCTATTGATATTCTCATTACGTTTCCGAAGTATCCATTTTAGGAGTTCTAACTTTTTATTTGCTATTCTGCCATTTTTGATTTCAATATGTTTTCCCCAGGACATATCCTTGGTTATCGTTCCACCCAATTACCGATTCTACGTTTATGATGCTGGTTCCCTGTATATTGTCTTTTCGGGCGAACTGCTCTTTCTCCAAAAATTTATCAAAACACATTTATTCAAATTTAATTCTAGCTCCCATGTCTCGCACCACTCTTGGTTTGCATTCAGGTCGTTAGTTAATGATGCTCTGCCTTCATGACTGTTTATTTCCCTATATATCACTGCATCTTCAGCAAATAGACGAAGTTTGCTGGGAACCTGAGACCCGATGTCAATAATGTATGAAAGAAGCAATAGCGGACCAATAACACTTGCGGGACGCCAAATGTTACGCTTACTTTGTTGGATGGCACTCCCTCTATCACGACCCTTTGCTTTACGACCTGTTAAGAGTCAACACATTTATCATTCCGTTGTTTCCCAAATTTTGGAGTAGTTTTTATGAGGGTCTTTATCGAATGTTTTTTAAAATATAGAAATATAGCATCGATCTGCACATTATTTTCTCCTGAGACCAAAATATCATAAGGAATTTCAAGCGGATCACGAATGTGTGAAGAAGAGAACGGATGTGAGAGGTTGAACGAAGAGAGTTTAGGATTTTTAACTATTGGTGTTGATAATAAATAATATTTCTTTCGACCACAAAAGGAGGGAGTCTATGAATGAACTGCTTTTGGGGAAACAAGTGACTGAGACATACGAAAGGTGACCGGAGGGAGGTTTGTAGCCTTTACTACAGACTATTGGGAGCCTACCTGTGTTCCTCAGGAGTTAGCCACGTGAGAATTTAGGACACCAGTATTTTATGGAAAGCAGTTGGTAGCAGTTATAAACGATGTTTAGCTTCTCGTAATGTTTATTTATTCAAAACATGCAATGAAAATAATTGAGATTGACAAATTGATTCGTTTTGAAAGTAACGTGTTGGTATTTTCATTCACATTTTAATATAACAACTTTTACGTGATGTATACTTTCATCAACACAACAATTCCCATCCAACACTTGAGTTGAATTTTAAGGTGGATTTGAGAAGTCAATTTCCGAAAAAATAGTTTAATGTTGATGATGAAAATTATTATTGAATGCCAACTTGATATGCAATCCGTGAATTTTTCATATGCTAGCATCCTTGCTGAACAACTGCATTTTCTTCTTCGGCTATGTACATATTCATGGAGTCCTTGCCGAAATTTATAAAAGTGGTTATTATTTCAAGCTTTAAAATTGAATCTAACTTTCTTTTGACTTTTTGCTCTCTACTATACAATCAATTCAATCTCAAGAGAATATTCCTTCAATCATAAACCTAATTTCCGACGTTATCTTTCTCAACCAAAGTATACTACGATATGTTGCAAAATTACGTGCAGATTTCGAATCATTTTGAATCAGCATACCCATCTTGTAAGAGGAAATTTTGAATCAGCATACCCACATTGAGGGAGGAACACCAAATAACCAATTTTAGACAGGTTTTCGAGATCACAGTTTTTCGATGCCGGATTTATAGTTCTATACTCATGGATGGGGTCGTACTACGGTATTCCATAAGTCCCGCCCGCATATAAACAAGGAATCGTCTTCCTCGACTGCCGTGGACCCTTTTATTCCCAACCCTACTTCCTCCCCTCCGTCAACCCCTGCTCCCGTCCCCTTTCGACCCCACGCGCGTCCCCCTCTCCCCTTCACGTAGCCTTCCGTGAACCTCGCCGCCTTACGCCCTGAGTGAGTTTGCCCTAATGACGACGAACTTTCTCCTCTCCGAGACTGCAGTCTTTTTATCCTCTTTTTTTTTCCTTCGCTCCAATCTTTGCGTCGTCTTTCTCGGAAAATTCCATTTTTTTCACTCCCCGCCCCCACACACCCGTTCATCGGACGTATTTCCCCCTCCCCACCCCTCCGCGCCTCCGCAGCCTCCTCCCTTCGTTTCTTCAAATCCGAGAGATCCCTTTCCCACCTCGCAGTCATCCTTTTTCCGCGCCTCCCCCAAAGCAAAATCCTTTTAACCTCTCTTGTTCCCTCCTCCTACCTTCTGCCACCAGCATCACCACTACCACCTTCGTTTTCCCCTCGCCTCCCAATCCCCACCCCGTGCGCCCCGCGGACATCACACCCCCCGACCTCCCTCCCGCCCGCGAGCCCGTCTCTTCTTCCCCCCCACTCGACATTAATACCCCGTATGCGCCCAGAGGTGCTCGGGAGTAGCGGTACGTGGAAACCGCCCCAGGCCTTCCGCTCCGGGTGCTTACTCGACGCTCAACAAATTATCGAAATGCACCTTTATCCTTGTCACTAAATAGAATACGGCTAAAATAGTGGTCTAATGCTTCCGGCGACGTATCGTACAACGTTTTTTATAATTAAAATAATAAAACATTTCCTTATGCAGCCTTGGTAGCATTTATTTTACGAAATGCTTTAACTTTTTAATCCGATGGTGGACAGGTACTCTTTTCTCGATTCTCGTCGCGAAACGCACACAAAACTCTTTTGCACGTTTGAAGCTGGCACCTCTACCAAAATGTGAGTGGAAAACAGAAAGTTTGTCTGTCATGAATTTTATTTCAACCGTTACCGAATTTGTTGGAAGTGTATTTTTTGCCGGAGAACCGGGAAAAATTCTAATCCCTCTCGTATTTTATCTTACGCCTTACTTAAGAGAAATAAAATTGACGAAAGGCTTTTGAATAATGCTAATTAAAGAGATAACCAGCTTGCTTTAGTCTGCCTTCGTTCGAGTGCAACCAAACGCTAATTTCTTGCGTGAGGCGAGGGGAGGTTTGTGTCGTGATTTGGTTAATTAACATTTCGATAGAAAGTGAAAATGGAGATGGATTACAAGAATGAAGTTGTGCAATATGTTTTTCAGTTTTGCGCTTTTGCAATAAAGTGATGAAGATCAAATTTATGATTTACTTCTTAAGGACATAAAATGTCAAATAAAAATTTCTACGTAAAAGTCCTTAAAAATGGACGTTCGATTGCCTAAAAATGCCGTTTTTCAAAATTTCTATTCGTGTGCAGAATAGGAAAAAGAGGAGAGGTTCCATTAGGAATAAGGCAATCTGCATAAGGAATGGGGAAAATATTATAAAACGCTAAACTTGGAAGCAATATGGGAGCAGATTTCTCAGTCGGAGTTTGAATTAAGGGGTAAAGAAGAGTAGGCTAATTTTTTTTTTTAATTTGGGGCATAGGAGCGTTGTGCCGCTCAGAAATTTGGCACTGGAAGCAAGCGGAATAGCTCAGTCTTTAGGTTTTCGACATGATGGCTTTGAAGGGTCGATAGAATAGAATGGATAAGGAGAAGAAAAACGAATGCATACGAGATATCACGGGAGATGAGAAAGGGTTGTTGGAGTTATCAAATAATGTATTAATCGGGGTAAGAATTTTTTGAGAGTTTCGGTCATTGAATGAATACATTGGGGATTGAAACTTTGGAAAAGGAAAAACGAACTGAAGCTTTGTAGGGCCTGCGGTGGGGAGAAAATGAGACGATGGCAATGAAGGAAAGGAATCTTATATCAGCACGAAATATGTACAGAGAGTATTTTGAAATTTAAAAAGTCAAATGTGAAGTTTATTCAGGGAGAATTTTGCAAAAGACTATTTATTTTTCAATGCATTTTTCACGTTTCATTTCATCAAATTGCAAAACTCAGGTTATTGAAAGCATTGGTTTACTCCAGCCCTTAAATATGACGGAGTCCCAAAACTAAATAAAATAAATATGAGACAAAACTTTTTCCAGATCAAAGTACGAATTAATAAAATTCTTCAAAACAGCACCCTTGTACATCGAATTCGGTACGCTTCTTGCGAGGCATCGATGGGAACCGCGTTCGGGTTCCTCGTCACGGCCTCTTTGATGTTATTCCGCGTTCCAAAATGGTTTCCTTTCAAGTTACTCTTATTCTTGGCAACAAAAAGAAGCCCAGCGGTGACGAATCGGGGCTGTAGGGTGGCTGGGATAGAGTTGCCACCTTGTGGGCTGTCGTGGTGCAGCCTTCATTTATCTATTTGGTAAATATCTCTTTCCTGGCGTGTTGCACTTTCCCACACATCCTTTCGAGGACTAGCACGTCAACCTTAGTGCACTGCTAGTCCCTTTTTGGCCTATATGCATATATATATATATATATATACACACACACACACACACACAAGTGTGATCAAAAATAGACAGGACTGATTTTATAACTTGTTTATTTCGACGGATACAGCTTAATCGAACTTGTCGCCCTCAAAGTACATGCCTTGGCTGACAACACACCTTTGACAACATTTCTTCCGGCTCTCGAACCCTGTCTGGTAAGCCGCCTTAGGGATCCTCTTCATGTCCTCCGTACAATTAGTTTGAACGTCCGCAATTAAGTCAAATCGGCGCCCTTTCAAGGTAGATTTCAACTTTGGAAACAAAATAAAATCTGATGGAGCCACGTTTGGAGAGTAGGATGGCTGCAGGATCACGGAAGTTCCGGTTCTGGGGAAAAACTCTGTCAAGATCAGCGCTGTGCGAGCCCCGCGAGTCAGCACCCGCGGGACGAATTTTGATGCGACGCGCATCATGCCCAAAATGTTTGCCAAAATTGTCTAACAGGAACCAAAACTAATGCTCACTTCCTCGGCTTACTCCCTAACAGTTAAACGGCGTTCCGAATCCACAAAACGTTCTCTTAACAAATCAAGTCCCCAATCGTTCACCATTTGACATGGTAGGGGTCTGTCGAAGTGGAGGGCCGCCCCGTTCGCGAATCTTCATCTATCAAAATTCTGCCCGATTTAAAACGACTGTACCACTCAAAACAATGCCTTCGACTCATATCTTCATTAAAAAAGGCTTTCTGAATCATTCCAAATGTCTCCGTAGCACTTTTGCTAAGTTTGAAACAAAATTTCACGCACACACGCTGTTCCTCTTGCTCCTTCATTGCCGGCGTTGCACGCGACGACGAAAAGGTTAAGACACGTACCGCTGCTGCTGCGTAACGAATCGACGTAAACAAACGGAACACCTCTCGTTTTAGTCGTCAGCTGTATCGCTAGATGGCGCACTGTCTCGTTTCGATCCGATGAACTGTTCGCGCGGAATAAAATCAGTCAGGTCTTTTCTTGATCACACCTTTATTACTATATATACATATATATATATATATATATATATATATATATATATATATATATATATATACATATATATTACATTTCTAATGCTACGTGTACACGTTAAAATCCACGGACTTTACATGTATGACTCGCCATATGATTTAATTCATTACAATTTTAGTTTTCTCCGATAAAAAACCCTTTTTCTAATGCCTAATACTTTTTTCGTGAAATACCTTCCCTCTGCCCATTTTTTTAAATTTGTAATTTAGTCTCTACTCCACATCTGCCCCTAGACGGGAAAGCGTCTCAGGCACCACCGCCTCAAGAACGCCTTTCCCGAATTAATCATATCCCCTCCATACCCTCTTCTTTTCTCCTTCCACGAATTTCATTACGCGTGCCACGCAATCTCATCCCCTCCGTTGCCCTTTCCCTTCGTCTTTTTCCAGACCCTGGAAATCTCTGTTCCCTAGACGCCCTGGAGCGTGGAGTGTAACTCTCCCTAAGGTGTTCGCTTGTGCGACGCGGCGATGGGAGGAGGATATAATCTGTTGTGCGAATGTCACCCTCAGTTACTCTCACTTCGTTACTCACATTGAGAGGCCGTGGACCTTGCTTCAAATGACATTGAAAAAAAAGACCAGCGACCATGACAATTGCCACAGATTAGGAATTAAATTAATTGAATATCTTGCTTTCACGTAAGCTCGAATCTAGCTCTCATCATCCAGGTTTACGCGCACGTTTCTCGCAAAGAGTTGACAATTATGACTCTCCTAGACTTTTCGAAAGTCTTCGACTCTATTGGCAAAGATATTCTCTTAGCAAAACTTCATATCCTGAATTGATCAAACCTTCAAATCCTGAATTTTTCATCTTCGTCTTTGCAATGGATTTGCTCATACTTAAGTAACCGAGTTTAAAGAGTCATCTCACCTGATTCATCCTCTAGCTGGCTTCAAATACACAGGGTTGCTCCACAAGGATCCATTCAAGGACCCTGGCTTTTTTCCCCGTATAGATATGGTATTACTGAAGGTTTTTCTAATTGTAATCATCACCTTTACACCGATGATTTACGAATAATAAAATAAAGACATCATAAACTAAATTCTAAAATAAGTATTGAGGAAATTCCACCACTAACATCACAGAAGAATCTATCATACCATACCCAAGGACAATAAATAATTTAGGCGTAACCATCAATGAAACTTTATCTTGGGGTATACTATGGGCAATAATAAACTTCTTGTCCCACACCATCGCACGGAAATCTATCATAAATCTTTTCATGTTACAGCATGCCGTCTGTGGAACTCTCTCCCAGATGACATAAAATACTCATCGACAACATTTAAGAGTGCAATTGACTAGTTCATTTTCCTCAGGTACATACTATATCTTTACCAATATACCTTTCTTCCTTTCACTCAGCTGCTATTCAGGCCACCTTTTCTGACCTTTCTATTTCTTCTTTTGTCATCTCCAGCAGTAGGATTTTTCATCATCACTTTTAGATAATTTTATGATTCTCATTACTCTTGATGTGTTACTAACGTCATTAATTTCTCCATTTCCATTTCAATAACATAATAACATGTATACTATGTAAAAAATAATTCTTACAATGTTTATGCATATTTCCCCTAATTTATAGGGTTTTTGCAGGTTTTTCATAACCCCCTTCTCTTCGTGGGTGTTTTTCCTGTGTGGGTTTTTATTAGGTGAGCAACGCCACGCTCTCCCTAGCTTTTCCCACAAGCCTCATTCTTTGCTTGGACTTTGCCTATATTAGTATTTACTTTCTCCAGTGTAATTTACTTCGTGTATATGTGTAGGTGTATAATTGATTATATATGTATATCTAGTGTACGAATATATGTACACATACTAACAATACAGGTGGTTAGGAAAGAATGATCCATATAATTTCTTATACATAATACATATTTAAAATGACGTTGAAATTCGTATTTCACCGAGGTATTTATAAAATAACGGTATAATTTAAGTCGTATAAGAGGACACCGAACGTAGTATTAATATGAAAAGGAATGGATGAATATGCCATTCACAAAAATTTTCAGCAGCATAAATATTTGCGCGGTTTAACGAAGAAATTGTACAAAAAATCAATTTTCACATCATTATTTGCTACGAGTTGTTTCATAGCGTTTCTTTGGCAATTTTTATTTTAATGAAATCGTAATCATTAGCTACTCAAGTAACCGGGAAATGTTTCTTATTATTACATAATTGTGCTGTAACCGCAGGGCTTAGACGGGCAGCCAGTGTTCGCATGGTATTTACGTTTATTGTAAATAGCTGGTCGCTAAGCCATCGCCATCCTCGGGTCAAATGCAAACCCCCTTCTGTTAGGTGCTGCTTGCATGCATCAGCTCTCCCCTCTTTTCATTTTCGACGGGACGGAGCGGAGGGGTTCTCGAGTTAAAACAACGTTGGTTATAAAACGTGACTTAAGCACTGAGCATTAAATGGGGCGAAAGATGAGCAAGGAGCCGGCTCCACTTCTCGAGGTTAAAGCCCTGCGCCCGTCCCTTCATTGTCCTGCCATTAATCTACCAACCAAACCCCTAAACCCACCCCTTCCTGCTCCCTCCCCTCAAAATTCTTCTCACCCCACCGCCTCCCTACGTTCCCTTCTCCTTCCCACCCTCCCACCACTTCTTCCCCCTCGACCGGCCCGGATATATGAAGGTGGCGCTGGGTCTTTATATTTTTTTAAAGAGGGCTTTTGTGGAAAGGGAACCCCTTGGTTCACTACCCCTAACCCTACCCCCACCCCAAAAAAAACCTCGGATTCCCCGTTTAGGGGTGGTGCAGGGAAGGGGGAAAAATTAAAGGGAGGGAACGGGTGGGGCAGCGGTGCTGAGGGGAGAGGTAGTGCGGCCGATTGTCGCCAGGGGGACAGGGCAACAATGGCCCATCTGCCACGCTTCTCATTGACGCTCTTGCCGGGATACAATTCCCCTCCCTCTCTTCCTCTCCAACCTCCCCTCCCTCCCCCTGTGCGCTAGCTATACTTCCTTCTAACCCCCCCTCCGTTCACTTACATTACACCCCTTTCCATTTATTCTGTCGGTTATTTCATTAAGACCATATATTCTCCTTTAGTTGTACCTCCTCTGTGTATTACGACGTAGTTGCAGGTGGTTTGCATCATTAACATTTTCATTCATACCAATAGAAGTTGCTTGGAGACGGTCCCGAAAAAGTTCGTGGATTTGCAGAGCACTTCTGCAAGACAGAAATATATTTTGCATTTAAATATTTCCTTTCATGCAATCCATCCGTCTGAATGACTAATATTAAGCTCGCCTACTGGCCATAAAGTTCTCGGTGCGAATCTAGGGTGAAGCTTTTAGGCCATTGCATGTGTGTCCAAGTATCGTGGTATTCTGGTTACTACAACTCCTTAGGAATCCGAGTGGTGGCACCGGGAAAGGAATTGGCTCGCTGGGTCAAAGCAGCCTTTCCTAGCGCAGTTTACCCTTACGAATTGACTACTGCACCCATTTTCGTCTCGAATACATTCCCGTTTACTTACGCTATCGGCTCTAGAAAATATTCCTTCATTTTGTTTTGTAGCATAACATTCTTATTGCTTTGCTTTATGATGATGTAACATACAAGGTTTGTATAAAATGTATCGGGAAACGTTTTGGAAAAATAGATTTATTACAGATACTGCTACTATGACTCAAAATTCTTCAAAGTACGTCTCTGGAGCGTTGACACACTTTTGCCTGTGGCTTTTCCACAACTCTAATACTCCCTGGTAGGAGAATTTCGGAAGGTCCTTAAGAGAACGCGTGTAAGATTCTTCAACAGCACTTATGGTCTCATGGTGGTGTTCTTTGAGGGAGGATTTCACTACTGGGAATAGGAAATCCTCTGCTGGTGCCAAGTTAGGACTGTAAGGCGGTTGGGGAATCGTCGCGATGACGTTTGTCGTCAGGTTACCTTGGAGCCTGAAGCACTCAAAACCTCTGGGACGAGTTTAGCGCAGATCTTTTATATCGACAAATTTTCAATGAAAATAATGTTCACTGTCATGTCATCAATGCCAATACAATTTGCGTTCATGCGCCCACTCAGCCGACGGTTTGAATTCAGCACTTCATGCACAGGTTTCATTAAGTTTTCGTCGGCTCTTGAAGTCGATGGCCATCCAGCGCGATGCTCCTCCTCCATACTCTCCCGGCCATTTTTGAAGGGCTTGTGCCACTTAAAAGCTACAGTTTGTGAAACGCTTCCATCTTTAAAAACTTGGCAAATCATGCCCTACGTCTTCACACCCGATTTTCTCAGTCCAACATAAAAATTTGATTTCGTACCGCTGTTCATTTATTCACTGCATTTTTGGCTTGCACCGAGTCACTCGACAGGGGTCTGCTAAAAACACGATCCAGCCTGAACGAACGGTCACAGGCGATTGGCGCTTGACCCGTGTTGAAGGTCAGACCCCCCACCACCGAGCCTGCGCAGTGCGAGCGTGCTGCGACTTCCAGTCACATCAGGAAAAAATTGCTCCTGATACTTTTTATATGTGCCTTGTTTTATCACTTTTGTGGAAAAGTTAATTTCCGTTATTAAAAAATGGACGGATGAATGACTCAGTTAATCTCGGACGCGTAGCTAACCAACTTAATAATTTTTTTACTTCCAACCCATTTTCTCAGCTGTTTCTACTCAGTGTATTTTGCACTTAACCCTGGTCAAAACTAATTTTTTTCTGAAATATAACGTTTAGCTTTGCCCTCTCGTGGGCTTGATTAACGTATTATATTTCTCGCTCCGTAAGGTTTCACGTGTGAACTAAACACGATTATCAAATCCTTTTAGGGCTTCAACGTTCCATTTGTATCCTTTTTTCCGCCGTCTCGATTCTTAGTTCCGTGCTCTTTCTTTTCCTACTCCGTCATTTGCTTTCTCCCAACTGCTCACACCGTTTCTTCGTCCACGCACATTGGATCTAAACCCCCTCTGCCCTCTCAGGTTAACACTCGTCTACCACCCAGGGGGAAGGGGGGGAGGAGACGATTACCGCCTCCTTTATTCCTCATGTCTCCATACTCCTCTTTTGTTCCCTCAGCCTCAGGAAATTGCTGCCGAAGGCGCAGACTTGCGTGCTGCGAGTGAGGGGTGGAATCGGATTTTTGGAAGACCGATCCTTTCAATCGGATATCGGATTATGCCACGGCAGTAAAATGCCATTCTCCACCACAGGTCCCTCGTCCCATGCGCAAATTATGTCTCGAGACGTGATGCAAGATGAAATGATCACGAGTGCACATGAGACGTACGCAAGTCATGATTTGGAATTGGGGAGTACTAATTCATTCATTGGAGCGATTTGGTTCGGGAGACATTTGATGAAGGGTTTAAAGATTTGCGGACGTATATTAGATTCCTCAGAAAACAATTCCACATCACTCATTTTCTGATAAACTTCAAGTCAGTTCATCAGATTTAAAACTTGTGCAGCGATTTGACGATGATGAGTTGGATTTTAAGTGTTAACAAAAGGTCATTCATCGTTTCAGAAAGCTTCTTCCGAGTTTGTATTTTTATAGGTTATATATATTTTTTAATATTACACGTGCATGGAACTTGTTTAGATGGGCATTGACGTAATGCCTCGGAATCCTCTAAAATTTCGTGAGGATATTATCTGTGAAAATATAGGTACAGGGTAGTTTCAATAGAAGAAGACCTGAATTGATTAATTTATTCCGCGTTATAGGTCATATGCACGTGAGTATTAATACAGGAAAACGAGTTAGTTAATCCACATTTTTAACGTTTTATCTCACCAACTTTGCCACTGTGAATGTAACCCCCTCTGCCCTGAGAGACTTGGATTATTCACTCGGTATCTAAAGTAAATTCACCCCATCAATATTTTTTCATCATATTTAATCCAACTTTTGAGTCTTCGAGACTACAGTAGTACCTAGGTTGCGTGACAAATTTTGTTCTGTTATGCCAATTTTTCCAAGTCGGCTTTCCGATTAATTTCATAAAATCTTTTGAACATTGTGTTTTTTTAACGTGTGTGCTATGTTGCCAGAAATCTAATTTCATAGCCTAATCCCAGATAATAATCCATAATACGTAGAATACCGAGCTCTCTTCAATTTTTGACTCGTATTTCTAAGTATTCGTTTTATTGATAAAGAGCCGCTTTTTTCAAGTTGACATTGCGATGTAAAACACAAAATCATTCCAATGGTAAAAAATCAATCTACTGCTCAAAATAACTAAGTACTCGTACGTCTGTATGTTCGTTCTTTGTTTAAATTGGTGCATAAAATATTTCGTATTTTATTCTGTGCAGGCATCCTTGTTTGTGTCGGATGAAGGCAAAGTATGATCTCCATTGTTTATTTATTTTCTTTAAAGAACGATAATCAGGTCTATTGGTGGACATTCAAGATATATCTATTATAAGAAACGACTATGCAAATGATTTAACTATAATTACAATTAAATAACCATAGTTTTGAGAATATTGCCCTCAATTAATTCAAATGCAATTAGAGAATAATTCAATGATGGATGGTAATTCATTCATGGCATTCCGCCTTTAGTCCTTCCATATGTTTCCTCCCTGTATGGTTTCCACTAAGCTACGAATCTTCAGGTAGTAAATAATTAGTTTTCCTCTTCTTGTAACTGCCATAAATTTCTCTCTATGACCATGGTATGAGACTATGGTCACCAATGAGCTGCCGCGCCAACTTTCTCTGTCATCCACCAAACACTTATGTCATCCATGTCAAATTTCGGGCATAAAAACTTGCCTAATTTATTATCCTTACTGTTTGGTCTATATATATTGAAAAATATTCGGAAAACCACAGGATAGGTAATTCTTACAGATAATCAGTTCTCTCTTAAGTCCATTCCTGTTGAAAATAACACACTATGCTAGGTTTCAAGAAAGCCGAGTGAAGAAAATACTTTTGCCTGCCCAAATATATGTAGGACGAGCGATCTATCCTGGATGAGCGACCGTCTGAACTGAAAAAGGACTCAGCCAAATACCCTTTGGTTTTAAAACTACGAGTTTTAAACACCTGAATATACTCCAGGTCTATTGTACCTATCTTAATTTTCTTTTTATTTTATACTTTAATCGTGCTGTATACGCAGGTTTTCGTTGCAGTTTATTTTTACTAAATGGTTAGTTTACGTATTATTAACATTAACTAATATTTCATCGTGAATTGATTCATCATAGCCTGCCCTATAAAGACTGGATTCTCCTTCCGCTGACAGCTGTGACCCCAACGGAAGACTAAAGGGTTAGGATTTCCCAGTTGTCTCCCATCCTTATTTTTCCTCTCGCCATCCCTCCAATCTTCCCTTCTATACCAATAAAAGTAATATTTTGTAAAATTTATTTAATGCGTGCCCATGCCGCAGGCATAAATATGGGCTGTTTTACCCCGAGAATCTATTAAGTGTGATTCTCAGTGACCGTACGCATCCGTAGTTAGTGAAGATAAAATTATAAATAGAGCCTGTTCCTGGCCGATTCTCCTTTTATCTTATCTCTCTGTATTCTTACACTCTCCAGAAAATATAATTCTCCTTTAAAGCCATGCTTTGCTAGTAAATAGTGTTTCGGTCTATCTATTCCAAATTTTTCCATTCTTCGGTAACTCCACATTTCCACTGTATCCAATATTATTTCCTCAGTATTTTTTAATTACGTTTTTCCCTCCATTACAGACTCCATATGCCAAATGTAAATTTGGCAAGAGGTCAAGAGAAGGAATGTAACATTTCAACGCTCCAATGAATCGTATTTGAAATTGTATTTTAATAAGAGTAATTAGTTTTTGAAAAAAAACATGGTGTGATAACTCTTCATGCTGTATTTATTAATCTTCAATGGGTAACGTCCCGAAACATTCTCAGTTAATAAATGTTGGAGAGAAGTATGTGTAGCATGTCGAACGAGACATGAACGGACCCGTCTAACAGACTTGGTAACGTTATAATATCCGTCCGACAGAAAGGCATTTCGATCGCAAACGTGCTTTGGGGAGCACAGTTGGTAGCGCCGTCATCTCATCTCTCCCCACACACACAAACACACACACACACGTCCCGTCCATTTTTTCCGCCTTCAATAAAGATCCGCACCCCCCCCTCCCAACCCACCCCCCTCTCTTCTGCGCTCACCACGCAATATAATCCGCCGCGGTCCAAGCCATTGTTCGCATCATTGCCGTCTTCCTCAGCCCCTCCGCCTCCTCTCCCCCTCCGCTCTTTGTTGTCCCCCTTGCCTTCCTCCATTTTCCACTCTCCTCCCAAACCCCTCCCCCCTCTCCTTCTCGCCCGCCCACACCCTCTCTCAAATCCCCATCCTTTATCCTTCCCACTATTTCCCTCGCATAAAAAAGTCCCCGTTCATGCGCTAATCCCATCTCTTTTGTTTTCTCTCTTCCCTTTCATCTCCCACTTCCCCTCTTCCTCCCCCACTCACACCACCCTTCCCCTCACGCTTGTTCTCCACTCATTTGTCCCTCCATTCTCCTCTACCTCTCTCCTTCTTCTTCTTCTTCCTGCTGCGATTTTATTTCGTTTCGCGAGTTGCGGGCGCGGCGAAATATTTTTATTTTTCAACTTTATGTATTTCTTTGTCGTCTTTTTTTTCCTGTTTGCTTTGAGGAAGATGGGGGTGGGTTCGTTTCTTTTCATTATGTCTCCGGAGTGGGAGGGATGGGAGGAGGGAGGAGGGGATTCGAAGGATCGTATGGGGTTGGAGGAGTAAGTTTTCGTCTCTTTTTCTTTTCCCTGGCCCGCGTCCCACTCTCTCGCCTGGTTCCCCTTCCTCCCGCAATTGTGTCCGCATGTGCGTATTTGGTGAAAAACACACGGCTAATGATAAAGTCGTGAAGCCGTCAATGGCGATTCTTTTCCCATCTCCGCCTTTCAAATACGCACAAATGGCATTGAGTTTATTTTCTTTTATTTTTTGCCTTTAGCTCGAGGGATTGAGCCCCGTTTGAGGTTTTTCCTGGCCATCGGGCGCAGAGGGAGTAAGAAGCAGGGAGGTTGGGCATTATTTTATTTTATTTATATTTCTCAGATGATTCACCGATTGGCGTTCGTGCCCCTGCAATTGTTCTCATGTTTCAACACTCTTCGGTCATTCCTCGTTTCACCTCCCCTTTGCCGTCATTATGACAGGGGCTCTCGTTATTGGCGGTCATGGGTTTTTTCAAAGAAGCTGCAAAAGTAGCTCTAAATAGATATAATGGTGACGAAAATTTATCCCTTCCCTATATTTTGCGTCTCCAAATTCGTATTAAAAAATATGAAAAATCTTCTTCCAGCCTCTAAAATCACTGTTCTAAAATCTCATCAAATATTTTGAATCCATTTTCCTCTTCTTTCTAAATGGGAGATTGAGTTTGGGACTTTTGATTTGGTGACTGGAACGTTGAAATTTTTTGACTATGGTTTATAGATAATTTTCTCAGTACAATCTCATTATGTAGTACTTTTACTAACGAAGTAATACTATTCCCTGCAATCAGTCAAGTTTTTGCCGAACTACTTTGCCGACTTTTCGAAACTCTTGTATTTCTTTATCAAAATTTTACGACCAATTTTTAATATATTTCTCAGTTTAGTCACAGAAGCGTAACCAGGTTATTTCTGCACGCCATTCCCTCTACCTCGGAAACAATTTATGACTTTGTGTATGATTGTGTTCCTCTAGGATCAAAGTGAACACTTCATTGCGATTGAAACACGTTATACGGTTATACGATCATCGTATATCAAATTATGCCTATAGGATAATCTTCCTCATGCCAATAGAAATCGGGACATTGAATCTCAATTCCGTATATTATTCCTAAGACAGAACAGAGATAAATTCACTCGCGCAAGGTGCATATACAAAACGTGCTTAATAATAAGGATGGAAATCAGGTCTAGAAATACCAGATATTTTTTAGAGATTTAATCATATTTTCAAGGTCTCATTCGATTTCATCCGTCTCATATTTATGAAAATGGCTCCAAGTCAGTAAGTTTAAGAGCTGTTTATAAAATACAAGGCTGTGAATACGTGAGGAGGAATTGCAGACACTTGTTCCTAAAATGGTCAATCAATTAGGACATATTAACCAGTTTTGCTTACCAGCTTGTTCATCATATTTATTGAAGTCAATGAATAATTTTATTTTTCTCTCCAAGTATAAACTGAAAAATTAATTTTAGCGGTAAAATACTAAATATTATTACATTGCACCTAACTAAATTTGCTAGCGTTGATGCTTGCTTCATACCTCTCCTCCCTTAAATTACTTTTAATTATTAAGGAAACATTTCATGTTAGCATTTATGATATAGGAGTATACAGGGTTCGTCCGGAAAATAAGTGTACTGAGCTCAGGAAAAAAAATTTATTACACTTTTACATATCTTAAGCTAATATTCCTCAAAATAGGACCCTTGTGAGTCGATACACTTGTTCCAGCGGCGTTCCCATTCCTGGAACGCTCCCGCGAAGGCATCATCGGGAACCTCTCGAAGACTCGTCGTCGACCTCTTCTCTGCCCTCCACGAACATCTTGTGCCACCGAAAGATCATGTTTCTGGACATGGCTGACTCCCCGTAAGCCTGGTTAATCATAGCGACAGTTTCGGTAGACGATTTCCCAAGCTTTACCGCAAATTTGATGGAATAACGCTGCTCCAAAAACTTCGGCATCGCGTTCCGTGACGTGGGTCGAGCGTGGAGGTTCGCGTTAACAGAGCTCCTCACTACACCACAGCTCAGAGCCGACTGCCTTTTTCAGCGTCGCTTGCCAACATACCCCCCTCCAATTGCAGCCCGTCAGAGCGGTGCTGGGCGCGCCTGGAGCGGCGGGAAAAAAATCAGTGGTCAGTACACTTATTTTCCGGACGAACCCTGTATATGCCCGTATATTTTGTCTTTATGTCGGAATGAAATATATGTTTAATAATATATGCATTCAATCTTTTTACGCCATGAACAAACTATATTGATGATGACAACCTATATTTTTTTAGAATAACTTCACTTCGAAATTCATCAACGTATCCCTTAAACAAAGGGCATTTTCCGTCAGGCGTGCATATGTCTAGCCGTAGTGCACACACGGCGTAACCCTTATGGGGTAGAAGCTACATGCAGAACGTTTCTTCATGATAAGAGACGTCTCGTGACCCTTGTTTCCTAGATTCCCGGAGATAATAAACAATTTTACCCAAAACCGAATAGTCATACCTTCTACTTTCTGAATCCATTTGATCACATTCCTCGTCGTCATTTTGGGAAGAGGGTAGTATTTATTACCTTGGCACTAAAGGGGAGAGGTCAGAACAAGTATTTTCGAAAATTTTTGGGGAAAGGATGGCGCAAAGTTAACAGAGCGCGACATGGAAGAGAGAAAGAGAGAGAGAGACGTTTTGAGAGAAAAAGACAAAAAATCCGCCATGCCTTCATGGGTGCCTGAAGTCTAAATGCATAAGCACCTGAGGACACATGCATTCACAAAAAAAGAGGAGAAATGCTCAGAGCGTTTCCCATCTCTTAACGTAGACAATGCATCCCGGCTCCCGCAAACCCTCATGGAAACTATAGTACTTCCTAATTCACTCCTCTTTCTCTGATTTTCATTCGTGAGCCGCAATGAGCGGGAGTGAATACGAAACCAGTCCTAATGTGATTACAATCCGCGTGACTTGTGAGGGAGGATAGGTATTCTAGGCGGGGGAGGGGGGTTGTAACGAGGGGAACGTACCGCGTTCTCTTCTCCTCACCCAAGGGTGCGTTAGTTAATTAGCCTCCCTTCCCGGGGTGGGCGGCGGGGGAGGGACAGAGGCCTGGGAGTCCGATCGAGGACCGTCCCGCAGCCGAACCCCTTCGGAGCGCATCCCGCTCCTCCGCGAAGACAATGGTCCCCAGTGGGTGGCGAGGCTTCGTCCTCACTCGGATGAGCATTTAATTACCTAAAGGGGAATTAGTCCGGGAGAAGAACAACGCCGATTCACGTTCATTCGCTTGTTCCTTAATTAATATTTTCACTGTCCATCATCATGATGTATCAGCCCGAGGATTGTTGACTATTATGTTCTCTACTAATCTCTTCATTCACATAGCTTCTTTCATTGGAATTTTCCATCAATTGCTTCTGTTAGTTAGTCCTTTGCCTTTCTCTCTAATTCTTTCCCTCTATATTTGGTTCGCTAAAATATTTTGCCTCAGAATGAGGCCAGTTAATTTTCCTTGTCCACCATAAGCTTCTCTCCACGTCCACTCTTGGAAGTACTTCTTAATTTTTCTTTTAATTTCATAATATTTTAGATTACCACGGTATACTCATCATCATTTTAGCCTATCAGTCCGAATAAGTAGGGCCATCTTCAAGTTATCCTTTCCTAGTTCATCCATTCAATATTTCATTGGCCATTGCGCTGACATCTTCCTTCGCCTGTTTCTCGTTATTTATCCTCAGCTTTCCTCTCTTGTTATTCCTCTCCTCTAAGCTTCCGTCCGTAATTACCTTTGGCCTATTAATTTACGAGGGCGGTCCCATAAGTTCCCAGCCTGACTTAGAGATGGTGGTAATTGTTTGAAAAATATCATTTTATTAGAAAGTATGCTATCTATAAAGCATCTGTTTCAAATTTGAAGACACTACAATGTTTAGCATTTGTTTGGCACACATCAATAGTGAAAGTTTTCAGTGAATTTGTGAAAATGGAGAAAATTGGTCAGCGTTATGTGATACAATACTTTTATTTGAAAGGCCTCAGCCCAACGAATATAAAATCTGAACTGGATTTTACTCTGGTTGAGTCTGCTCCTTCATTTACAACATAAAATATTTGGTAGCAGAGTTTAAACGAGGCCGTATGAGCTGCCAAGAGGAGCATCTCATTGGTCGATCAAACGAGGTGACGACTCCATAAACGGTTAAGAAAATCCACGAAGTGATACTGGATGATCGTCGACTGAAAGTACGCGAGCTAGCAATTATAGTAAGCATTTCAAAAAGTGCGGTACGTTGTATATTAACTGAAATTTGGACATGACAAAGCTAGTTGCAAGATGGGTGCCGCATTTTCTCACACTCAAGCAAAACCAGTGTCGTGAAGATATTTCAATCGAGTGTTTAGCAAAGTTTCACAGCAACAAAGCAGAACTGTTGCGCCGTTTCATAACCATGGATGGAACATTACTTCACACTCGAGACAAAAGAGCAATCAAATCAATGGATTCAAAAGGGAGAACCGCATCCAAACAAGGTAAAGACCGTTTCTTGAGCAGGCAAGGTCATGGCGTCGGTTTTTTGGGATGCGCGTGGGATAATTTTCATTGACTATCTTGATAAAGGAAAAGCTATCAACGAAGAGTATTATGCGAAATTATTGCAACGTTTGAGCGAAGAAATCAAGCATAAGCGGCTGAATTTGGCTGTGAAGAAAGTGTTGTTTCATCAAGACAATGCACCAGCTCACAAATCCGTTATTGCAATGGCCAAAATTCATGAATTAATGTTTGAATTGCTATCTTATGCTCCACCCTATTCACCAGATTTAGCCCCCTCGAATTAATTTCTGTTCGCAAACTTGAAAAAATGGCTCGATGGCCAAAGATTTTCCAACCGTGAAGAAGTGATGTCGGCAGTTATGGGTGTGTTGAGGAGCTAGACAATTATTTCTATGAAAAGGGTATCGAACTTATTGAACATCGCTTGGAAAAGTATATTGAGCAGAAAGGAGATTATGTTGAGAAATAAATACTTTTTTCTAAAATTTTTGTGTTTTCTTTGTTCGGTCGGGTACTTCTGGGATTACCCTCGTAATCTTATAACACTTGAAGTGATTGGCTTAAAAAAGACAACTTTATTTTTTGCAATATTTTTCATTTACTTCACCAAATACCTAGTCATTAATGATTCAGTCACCTTCATTTATTTTAGATGTTTTCGTAATCCATCCGATTTTACTGCATACTATATTCCGTCTTTCTGCACAGTATTCATGAAAAGTTGCCATCATTTTTCTTTCAGCTTCTATTTTTTTCACCATCTTTTATTGATAGATTGGTGACTTAGCCATTGCTGGTTCTCCATGATCCTCCTGTCATAATATATTTATGTTTCCTTGCTATCTGAAATTTCTGTTGAGTATACGTTGTTAAATGCTTTTTCAAGTCCGTATAGATATAAAACACCTTGTTTATGAACGTACTCTTTTTTATATTTTTACGATAGATGCTTAGTTCGTTTTGCTTATGCTCCTGTAATTATTTGCCGGCCTCGGTGGCGGCGGGGTAACGTCCTCGCCTACCAACCCAGAGGTCGTGGGTTCGATCCTCACCTAGGTGGATTTCCCTCCATCTAGGGCTTGGTTGTATGTGATTGCCGTCAAATGTCTGTAATGTAGGGTTAGGTGGAAGAAGGGACTATTAGTCCCAACCTCGCCCAATTATGTCGATAAATATATTTATTTTAATTTAATCTTTTACGGTCATTTTTTGGAAGATTAAGTTCAAAATTTTCTTCTAATTTTCTCATTAATGATGTACATACGATATATGCCTCGTAGTCATCCTATGACATTCCCTTGCGTAGTTCCCTCATCTGTAGCTTTTTGTCCAAAGCACTCGCTTTTTCTTTTAATTTTTAACGATGAATTTTCTCTAGCACTACATTTGCAAGATTTTATTTTTTCCCTAGTGCATTTATGTCATTTCCGATACTTAATTGTTATTCATTCAACTCCTTTTTTCCTCAATTCCTTATAAAATCTCACGTGGTACTTCCTCTTTTTCAGGGATCATTTTGTTGATGTCAGTGGCCATTAATTCACCATCAAGTCCTGGATATTCCAGAATAATATCTTTTTCTTCCTTCATTTCTCGATTTTCTATCAGCGTGGATATTAAATCCCATTTATTCCTCTTATATTTACTTTATCCAATTCATTTATCATCATATCCGATTCATTCCTCTTTATTCCTCTTAGCTTTGTATCTTACTTCCTTAAGTATTTATTGAATATTTTTATTTTCGGGGCATATGAAGAATAGGATTTTTTTAATAAAGTAAAAGTGTGTATTAAAAATTGAGCAAAAAATTATCAGACACATGTATATGTCTGTGCATATGAATATTTTTTGTTTTTACGTATCAGCTAAAGCAGTGGTGCCCAAACTATGGCCTGTGGGCTAGGTTCAGCCCACAAATAAATATGTCGCATGGGTAATGAGTGATCATTAAGTAAACAGGAATTTTGTTGTATACTCTTGTATCTGGCTACATTGAATGCATAATTACCATCTTTACGAGTACGTCATGTGGTGGTTCCCCATACATATCTTTCCTAATTATATTAAACATTAAACATGTTCATAAACATTTACTAAAGTCAATCACTATCGTGCCATGCATAACATAAAATTGATGGAAGGACTGTTTCATGTAACTTCGGTAGTGTAACTAAATTTTGTAAAGAAAATATTTTTATATTAGTGTAGTGAAATTAAATATAGTTTCATTGAGTAAATTCTCTGGTTGGTTTTTACGCTACTCCGTGCTAAATAACTCGTCAAATAAAAAGAATTGAAAGACACGAAAAAACACCCCGTGAATATTGACGTTTTTGGAATTGCGAAAGAATGTCGTCTGAATGATTCAACAAACTATGAAAGCCTAATTATTACGTCCATTCGTTAATTTCCGCCAACTCCAAACAATCTGAATGCTTTCAAGCGTTGCGGATTCCACGAGCGTCGATGTTTTTCCATACGAATACCTACAATGGAGCTTCTTTCCATAAATATGAAGTCCAATTACAGGATATTTAACCATGTCTTTGACTTATTGCATAATTTTAACGTAAATATATACAACGGGCATCACGTTTCTCTTTGAACACTCGACGACAAAACGTGATTGTGAACTGGGCTAAATAAACCCGGGTTTCCTGAATGGCATTATCTCATCGCAAAATTTTCGAGAACCGCGGGGCTCCGAGCGGCTGGCTGGCTATAGGCGATGGCGGATCTCCGTGAATGCGTAAACGCACATATTTAAGTGATCATGGAGCAGAGCTCTCCGATGAATGCATCCGCGTGCTCCAGAACGGCGGGATTGTGGGTATTATTGAGGTGGATGATATGCTGCCAGGGCTCCCTTAGGAGGGGTGATCGAATCATTTCTCTCTCTCTCTCCCACGCCCACCCTACCCCAAGGGGGAGAGTGGCAGGACAGAGAAAAGTGATTTTCACGAAGATTACCACGTCATTCTCGCTTCTCTCCGAAGCCTCTCCGGACTCAGTTAGGGGGGGGGTGCACATCTGCGGAGTAGGGGGGAGTAGGGGGTGGTAGCTGGTAGAAGGGGGGGAGTTCGGGGGTGAGGTAGGGAGAAAAGGGGAGAGGTAGCGGGAAGAAAGATCTCTTGGATATAATCCGGGAGCAAATTAATTGCATGGAAAAATCACATAGAGTCGCGCATATAAGGCACTCACCTTAATTAAGTATCGGCTTCACGTCAGACGGGTGCTAATGAATCGTTGAAATACATAGCGGTGGAAAAAAATCCTGGTGGCGTGGGTCTGAGTAACTTCACACAAAGCCTTTTAGGATGATTTCAGTGATTTCCTCCCACGTGTCCTTACAATAAACCCGGCCGCCAACTTCTTTTTGCTAGTTGTTGATAACTTCGTTTTAACTTAGCTGCGCGCTGAGCTGCAAGTAATATGACCACTCCTATTGAAGTCACCGGTTAGTTAAAACTCTTTCATTGGGGTAGTTTAGAGAATATTATAGTGGAAACTAGGGATAATATATTATAACATTCTGTTCGATTGATAGCGTCACTTATCTTAATCTAAATGTTATCATTATAATTTAAAAGAAAAGGGAGCTAGGTTTAATCAAGCTAATTTTATGCTGTATGATTACACTTAATAGTCATCCGGAAACAGGGCTATTATTTTTTAAAATAAAACTAAAGACTATACAAAGCCCTTATTACTGTAGAGAAGAGTCGCTATGCTTGACAAGGCTTTAATTCTGTTTTTTAATGTTTAGCTTGTACACATAATCACTTCGCTGTACTTAGTGTCATTCGTAGTGGACATCCAAGTGTTCTTGCAATGCCGCAGGAATTATAATGACACCTCTATGCTGTTAAATTAAGCCATTGAGATAAAATAAGGGATATAGACCTCAGGAAATACAGACTTACAGGACTGTAAGGACTCTTTGTTCCCTAGCACGATACAGAACTTAATAAAATCTGAGAGACGCACTTTAGTACAAGTACTGGTATATTAACTCAAAGGCTTACAAAGTTTTATGACTTTGTCAAGCACACCAATTGTTGCATGATGTACAGGGTGCAGCATGTTGCTGCCTTATATAACATACATATACTACCTATATATACATACACTGCTTACATAACTTCCTTTTTTTTCAAACGCAAAATTCATTCGCAAAAGGGTGATTTCCACGTGTCAGAACTAGCATTACTATTACTCTGTACTTTCATACAGGATTTATTTGAGGAAATTTTTGCATGAAACTTGAATACAAGTTAACATTTTTAATTGTGTAGATGCATTACGTAGGTCGCGGCACTCCAAGGGTAGAGCGTTGGACTACTGACCGGAGGGTCCCGGGTTCGATTCCCGGGCAAGCCACTCCGAGCACCTTCAGCTCCACCCAAGCTAAAGTGATTTTTCGGGTACCAGATCTTCCTGGGAAACCATAACCGGCACAGGGATAGGAAACTGGCCTCCCTACCCTGATGTGTGAATTTCACTCGCCGTCGGGCTTAGTACTGGGTGAACTCTACCATCACCTACCAAACCGACCTTCGGGTTGATTACTGTGTTTATGGTTATATATATATATATATATATATATATATATATATAGCAACAATTTCACTTTAAATTTCCCAATATTTCGGATTATAAGAGGACACCTCGATAGCTTAACTGGAGAAAGCACTTGGCCGGACATAGAGACAATGAATTCGGGTATATGATGGCACATTGGCTGTTTTGAAAATTCTCCTTACGTTTGTTCGCCGCTGACCTCTGTTCAATGCGTCGCCCAAAGGAGAACATAACCTTCAGGGCCGACAAAACCACTGCGTTCCAAGCACCTTTCGTGTTTGACACCTCAAAAGCCCCTTTCCGCAGTCTTTTTGGAAACTCTCTTTGATTAAAAAAACGCGTCGGCACTGCCTTTAACTTTTTCAACCCCTCTGCATCGAAGGTGATGTCGTGTGCGTCCGTTTTTTTTAATTTCCTATAGTTCCGAGAAACAGATGCACTTTTGCTTGGGGAGCTTATATCGGATGGGGGTTTCTTTTTTTATGTTCGGTCGAATGGGATGTTCGCTTTTGAATACTGACTGCTCAACTCGGTGGTGGGAGGAAGCCAAGGTCCAATCGAAGGGGTTGGACCAAAGATGTATCCGGCAAGGGCAGCCAACACTCCCGTTTAGACTCAGTATTTGTTATCGTATTGATAAATGGTACCTTCCTTGAAGATTGTTTCCGCACAAAATGGTTGAAATACGGTGATTACTACTGCGCTTCAAATTTTATTTTCTCTGGATGTTATATTGTTCCTAAATTTTGGTTGTTGCTTTAGATATTGCCATTATTTCATTATTTTCCATCTTTCGTGCGTAGATTGATAATACGTTGTAGAAGAGCAAAATTCTGTTGACAACCGCTTACTGTCGTCACTGAAATTTGAAAAATATCCCCGTTTAATCTTCTTAGAGTTTTTCAAACATTTCTGTCATGAGATCACTATAGAATCACGTAAATGTTTTCAGTTTCTTTACAAGTTACTGCTTTCAGATTACAATCTAAACTATTACCAATTATTGATGATATTACTCGCATGAGCCGGGAATGTTCATTTTTATCGCTGGTTTACCATGAACACTCCTGCATTTCTTAGGCTCACCTAACAAGATACAAATTGACACTCCACAATACGATAACCTATTCTTCAATTCAGCAAACATTCTACCTCCTTTTATTCCGTCCAGCATGCCTATCCCTTCCCTCCGCTTACCTTCTTTTGCCTTCTTTTCATCCCATTTTTTTTGTATTCTACTCGACATCTACATTACTTAAGCCTCCAGTTTACACCTATGATCTTTCTTCAACGAACAAATTTCAGATCCGTATAAATACACGCTCCATACCAAATTTCTCATCATCTTTTCTTGACATCCTTCCCCAAAATCTCTGACACGAATTTCCTCCACCTGGCAAATGGTTCTTGGTCAACGCAATTCTGTATACTTCTTCTTTCCGGGCTACTTTGGCCAATTTTGCCCAAAACACTTTCAATACAGGTAAAATGTTCTACCTGCTCTTGTTTATGTACTCTTATTTTAACTTTTATCTTAGCTCTTCTCTCTCTCACAAGGTTCATAACATATTTTTTACGCTGGCTTTCATGTCAAACTGTATAAAATGATATTTTAATGAGCTCAGCAATCTTGTAACTCTTTGGCTGACTGGCTAACTACAGCTTGATACCCACAATCCTAACTGTTTTTTATGAACTCCTTAACAATTTCAATTCCTATCTTAAGTTCTTCCCATGCCACTTATACCATTTTTAACCATTTTAGCCAATTTATACCATACTTCACACAAACGTTAAAAATCAGTTGTCTTACTTTTTCTTCTACCTAATACAGCCAATTCCGTCTCTTCATCCGACACATGCATCTGAGTAGTCTGAGTCCTATACAGGCTACGCACTTGTATAAGTCACCCAATCCTCCAATGCTATCTTCCGTAATACATTCATTAATCACACCCATTCTCTCTATCGGAAGCCTTCTTGAAATCCACGAAGCAAACAAATACAATCTTATTTTATTCGATGTTTCTCTCTATTAATGACTTCGTTGTTGCTGAGGCATCCGGTGTGTATATCTCCTTTCTTTTTCTCAAACTAGTCATACCCTAAGTAATCATTTTATCTCCTCTTCATTCTTTTATTCAATATCATAATAACCAATTGAACGACCCGTGTATTCAAATGTATTTTTATATAAACGTTACAGACGGCTTCCTTTCACTTTTTATGGATGGAAGATAAAAGTGACCTAATGAAGTCTTCCTTTCAAATCCTACCCTCACACATTCTAAGAATAAGCCAATGAAAACTTACTTTAACGCTTTCTTAAGCCTTAATGTAGTTCTGTGGGGATATCCTCTACCGCCACAGTCTTATTTGAGTTCAGGTACGTTTGATTTAGTAGTATTTTATGGAAAATATCTGTATTCCTTTAATCAACAATATTTATTATGCAAATATTGCACTATTATATCATTACGTTTGGTGGTTTGACGGACGTCAGCTCGTTTACTTGATTAAAAAATTTTGGATCAGGAAAGGAATTCAATTCCAAAAATCAACCTTACATTTTGGGCCATCCTATGCTTCAATATTGGTCCGTTTAAAATTTGGATTATGGAACGCGAAAAATATCCAGCAGATGCCGATGCCATCGAAGGAATCCTTATATTTATTAATATATTTTAGATTAATGACCATTTTAATTGTTACAACTCTAGGACATTACAAAAACTCTAATAATTTTAATTTTTTTTTAATATTTCGGTTCCTCTAACGCTAAAACGTGGCTAATCATTATTAAATCGACCGAAGGAATTGATTTAGATATTTTATTTCAAGTAAATAAAGAGTAATATTGTTATTCCTAAGTATATGAAAATCTGTGACCGCGAAGACATGGACAAAGTAAAAAAGCTTAAAGTCAATAAATCGATTGGCCCTGACAACATCTCTGGAGACGCACTCAAATTAGGGTCAGAGGCAATGATACCGTATCTGCGCACCATTTTTAACATCACATTAAATAATCATCAAATCCCCGATGATTGGAGGAAGGCTTATATAATACCAATTTTTAAGGGTGGGACCAATAGCAGTGTAGAGAACTATCGCCCCATTAGCCTAACGTCTGTAACCTGGAAACTAATGGAGAAGAAGGTCGCAAAATATCTACGTGACCACTGGGAGGATAAGGACTGGCTATTTAAATACCAACATGGCTTTCGCAAAGGGTACTCATGCGAAACCCAACTACTTGGACTCTGCCAGGAAATATCAGACTGCTTAGACAAAGGTAAAGAAATAGATGCAGTTATACTCGACTTCTCAAAAGCCTTCGACAGGGTTCCCCATGACAGATTGTTAGAAAAAATTGGAAAACTAAATATTGATAAAAGAGTACTACTATGGACGAAGGCCTTCCTACAAGATAGAACCCAGCAGGTTCGTGTTGGACACAAAATTTCAGAAGAAACCCGCGTCACATCCGGAGTACCTCAGGGTAGCGTGCTTGGTCCTCCTCTGTTTCTTTGTTACGTGAATGACCTTGCTGAATGTGTCAATTCCAAAATACGATTGTTCGCTGATGACTGTATACTCTATAGGTAAATCAGCAGCAGCAGTGATCGCGGCGTTCTGCAGGGTGACATAGATAACGTGGCTAATTGGATCAAAATCAACAAAATGGAGATAAACATTGCAAAAACTATCCATATCTCATTCTCCAAAAGGAAGGCAGGTGAGGGAAGGGTATATAAAATAATGGGAGAAACGATTGTAACAAAAGATAATTGTAAATATCTAGGGGTACACTTAAGTAAAGACTTAGGGTGGGGACTTCACACAGATTATGTGGTAGGCAAGGCCTTTAAATCGCTTCACTGGGTCATGCGGAGCCTCAAAGGAAGCACTCAATCAACTAAAGAATTGGCCTACAAAACAATTGTAAGGCCTATCGTCGAATATGCGACCACAGTATGGGATCCCTTTGAAATAGGGCATGTGAAAAAATTAGAAGCAATGCAAAGGAAGGCTGCCAGGTACGTTTTAGGGCGACATAGGCAGACTGACAGTGTAAGCGACATGCTAGGTTCACTAGGATGGGGGTCACTAAAGAACAGACGGAAGCTGAATAGACTGTGTGCCATTTTTAAAATATTGAAAGCTGACGGAGGCTGGAAAGAACTGAACGAGAGTGTAAATAAGCCATGTTATCTCGGCAGGAATGATCACCCGCTTAAAATCAAATACATGCCCCAAAAGACAAACGTTTTCACAAAGACAAAAGTTTTCGTTCCTAAATATGGGAATCAAAGAGTGGAACCAGTGCCTGATGAACTCTTTAAGCCCTTACCCAAAAGCATTAAATCATTTAGGCGTGAATGTAAAAGGTATACATGATGGGATTGTTTAATGCAATACGGCAGGTGTATGGCTGTATCACAATATATTGTTTTTTCTTATTTTTTTTTATTTTGTAAGTCTACTATATGACTAAATGACACTATGATATGTTTTAAGACTGACTACTGCATAGTTTATAGCTCTTGTTATATCATGTCATTGCCACCCGGCTTATCGCCTAACAGCAATGTATCCTAAATAAATAAATAATTGAACGGGCTTCCCTTTTTCAACACTCACGGAATTAATTTCCCAAGCTCGTTGGTTCCTTGCACTGTTTAGGCAACAGTTTTATTTAAATGTTGGCGCATGTGATGAGATTTGTTTTGGAAGATGAATTAAACTGGCCATTGAGGTAGATTAAATCTTTCTTAGTGAATAACTACGGAGTAGTTATGAATAATAATAACCAAGTTCATTAATTAGACCTTTATTTCAATTAGTGAGGGCTGGGCTTGTACCCTTTTTGAGTAGAGGAATAATGTACTCGTGGTAGGGTCGTCGCTTCACTTTTCAGTATTTTTTAATTGGTTCCCTTTTAAGAACTGGTACCTATATGCATATTACAGCGGCCGCTGATGACGAAATAATAGTGTCATATCGATGATAATTATACTACGGGTTGATTGCACATTACGCTATCTATAATATAAAAATGAATATTTTCGCGATAAAATTTATTAGCATAAAAAATGGTGACCACTCTTCTTTCAAACGTTTTCGGCTTGAAGAGTCCTTTTTTCTTCGTCCCCTCCGCACGTTGAATGTATTGGGTGAATTCGTTAAAAATTCTGGACGTTAAAACGCCGCGCATGGCGTCGTGACGAAGGTGGCGAAGGGAAGCCGGCGAATGATTTTCAACTGTCCGTGCCCGTGAAACCTGCGTCCCTTCCGCTACAGGTCCCGGCAGCGTCTCCGTCCCTCCCGCCCGTCAGCCCGGCAACCCCTCTGTCCCCAGCACGTCCACCCCCTCCCTCACGCTCCACCCGAATCCTTAAGGGGGGGCTCTCCTGCCCACCCCACTCGTGAACGCCATCCCAATAGCTCTCACTCCCACCCATGATCGCGAGTAGGCGCCCCCTCGCTTACCTCCCGAACCCCCCGCCGCCACTCCCCTACGCATTAATACCCTTAGGGAAAGGGGATGAGATCGAGAGAGAGAGAGTTAGAATGGGGCGTTACCACGCATGCGCCATTCGACCCCGACCAATACCCCGCGCGCGTCCCATAACCCCCTTTTTTATCTCCTTCCCTCTCCAATCCGACTTCCATGAATCCTCCCTTTAAAAAAAAGAAAGAGAGACTGCTTTGAATAAAAAAAGAAGGTGAAATAATGCCTCGCTACACCACCCCTCTGTGTGCGAGTACATCCACTCGTTTTATCTCCTCATTCTTCCAAAGGATCCCTCTCCTCCTGCTTCTTCTTCTTCTTTTGGCCGGCTGTCTTTTCTTAAGCGTCGCTTTTAAGAGAGGGAGAGAAAAAGAGATCGTGTCTCCCAGCCTCTCTCTACTCTCTTTGCGCCGCCCTCTCCCCCTCCCGCCCTCTCACGATTCGTGTAACCCCTCTCAGAATGCGAGCGCTGAGACATCTTCCTGGAAATCAGCGGGTTCCCCATTGAGCAAAAATCCCAGCGAATGCATCCCAAAGGGGAGACAATGGAGTACACTTGCTCGCAATTTCGTGTGACGATAGATACCCCGTCACTGCTCGAATAAAACGGTCATTTCAAACGGTAGCGACGAAGGTGAGAATTTAGGGAGTTAATGTTTTGTTTTTTTTAATAATTTTTTTGTTTATTACCCTTAAAGAAATACTTGAATTCTCCTATGTATACTGTACCTCTGGCGTCGCCGGAGACCCTCAGTAGCTACTCAAAAGGGACGTGTTACGCTCAGTCTTAAAAAATGGGGAATTTTCTTCTTGTAAATAGTTATAATAATTTTCAATTTTTTCCGTTAAAATTCACACCACACCGATTGTGCTGGATATGTTTCTAAAAATTACAGCTCCCTTTATTTCTTCAACTTAGTGGAATTTGGAATTTCGGGAAATAACTTATATTGAAAAATATACTAATATATTAAATTTTGAAAATCTAATTAATTGTAAAGCCGATCGATAAGAAACCTCAATAATAGATTTTGCTGGACTTATGCAAGGGAATAGGGAAGAAAATGAAATGGTATTTTTTTTACCTCGAGACCCTGGAGTGAAAACTTTCCATTTAAAAATAGAAAACTTGTTTCGACAACGAACCCCAATTTTTTATATGCTTAGCTCCTCTTACCCCACACAGATACTTACTAATCCTGTAATCCTATGAAAGATCTTACTAATGCCTGTAACTATTATTCAGCGGCCACGCGTTGGAGGTCTCACAAATATCAACTGACAAAAGACATATTATAAAAAAATGGTTTTTACATTCTATATATTTACATAAATGTGTAGAATGTCTTTTGAAAACTAGTAAGGAAAATTTAAATACAAATAAACCTTTTCTGAAATACCCCTGTTAAGTACTTGCTCACGTGATAGAGTGATTATTAGAGGTCCGTCTCTTTCTGGAACCTTTTCCCTTGTTTTAGTTTCTTGTGATTATTCAGTTTTAAACTGACGGTCCTATACGCCTTGTATTAGAATGCCAATTTACACACCAATACTTGTCAAATGAATAGAATATTTCAATCTCAATCGAAATCAGTATAGACGTGAGAGAGAACGAGTGAAACTGTAGCAGATACTGGAGGCATCGCATTTGTTCATCAATCCGTGCAGCGATCTGAACTCCCGTCCGCCTGCCCCCGACAATATTCGGGCATCAGAAGGATCGGTCAAGACGGCTGGATAAAGCATACACCGAAATGCTGGGCCGTCGCGACGGCCCAGCCTTTCGGCCGGATTGGTGAAATTGGGCGCGTACCTCCAGGTCACATTGCGCGACAAGGTCTTTATTGGTTTCAGGTACAAGGTTACGAGATTATAATAGTAATATTGTCGTGGAATAGGAGTCGCGGGCCTTTTCATGGGCCGCTAACGCGGTTTGATAATCGATTTATGCGAGATTAAGTCATTAAATAAGTCGCAAACATCATATTACCTTTTACTTTGTTTAAAATATGCACCCATATTTTGACAGCAGATATCAGCATATCTATGCTTGTCATAGAGACAGTGTGACTTCCCTTGGTCAGTCAGTCAGTTTTTATTGAAACGGTTTTATAAATTACTTATCCACGATACTTGTAAATCGAACACTGTATCACATAAAGCAAATTTCTGATCTCTTTGGTAATTAATTAACTCCCTCATGGTGAAGTCATCGTGAGGGATGCCTCTGAGGGATGGATGATCTTAATTGGTATTGCTTGTTGCATTATTTCTTAATTTTTAGTTGCATTATGGTTTTTCAAGTCATTTTTAATTTGCAACGTTGGTTGGGAAAGGAGAACGAACATTTATTTTTGGTAAGGAATTCGAAGAGTATCCACCAATGAAACTACTTCTCCGGAAAGCAAGATGCTATGGGCTGATATGTTACGGTCCGATGTGATGGAAATGTTAAATGATGGGAAAAGATATTCACTTATACTTTTTAATAAATTATATATTTATTGTAGCTAGTTCCCATTGATTACATTTTTGATACTATTGTATTTTATTATTTTAAGTTGAAAAGTTAAAACGATATAGTAAATCGTAGTAAAAACATCAAAGTTTTAACCATGGTAGTAATATGGATGTAATTCATGATAAGAATCTTTCTGTTCGCCGGCCTAATCTGTGTGAAAACGGTTACTGTAAATTCGAAACACAGATCGTAAAATACGTGATAAGATATATAGTATGTGTTCAAGAAAGTGCGACGCATGTATTTTCCAAATCTAAGTTCACTAAATTCTAAGTTCACGTGCAAGCGTCAATGAATCAGTGAACGCATACTACTGTCGCATTCCTCTGTACTTCCAAGGAAAATAAATTAATAAACCGAGGACAAAGGAGCTTCGCGTGTATGCAGATTTCGTTTTGGGTTGAAATCTAACCTGTGATGAAGTACATCATTTCATTCAGCTATACAAGCTCGCATTTCTTATTCTGTCACTAATACGCGCGGCGGCCATGTTGTTGGGTATCTCGCGCGCATGGATCCGAAAATGCGCGCGCAAAGTAGATTTTGTCAACATCGCTTTTAGGGTATAACTTTCTTGGGATTCAACCTTTGCACCTAGATCGAGAGTGCCCAGAACGAATGTCAGTGAACCGTGATAAAGAGGTGAACGGTATGAGTTGCCCACGGCGGACACAAGTACTAACTGAACAGACTGCTTATCGAGGAATAATCTCCTTTTCACGTCATTTCGCCCTTTATCCCCCCTCTTCCTATAACTCGTCGTCAACCCCATCCATGTTCCCGCCCCCTCCTATTCCCCTTCTTTTCTTCCTTATCTCCCCGACCCCAGCCCCATCTCGCTGCTTTTTTAATTTCGATAATTACGCAGACCTTATCCGAGGGGGATTTCTGCCTTTCATATTATTTCCTTCATTTCATTTTTTTCTCCATCTACTTTTCCATTTCCATCCACCACCCACAGCCTCCGACTCTGCCTCCACCTTTCATACATATCGAACCACCGTCCCATTCCCAGGCCACCAACCCTAAACTCTGTCCCGAAACACTATATACCGACCACATTGCGAGTAAATAAATATATATTCATTTAAATACAGACATGTTGATTAGTATTGGCGAGACAAATTTTTAAATGCACTAGCATATTAAGCATATACATGCACATACATATGCATATATATATATATATATATATATATATATATATATATATATATATATATATATATATAGATGATTTCGTTGAAGTAACACGGAAGTGTTGTATAAAAAACTTGGATGGCCACAAAAAATTAAGAACACAAAAAGAACACTCAGACGTTATTTCTTAATAATTTCGACGGAATTTAGCTCCGTCTTCCTCGGAAGAAACAGAAGTACTTAGAAGTTTTCTTATATTATTTGTTGCTGTCCAAGTTTTATACATATATATATATATATATATTTATATATATATATATATATATATATATATATATATATATATATATATACATGCTACGGCAAAATAGGTATGCTTTTTATGAAATAATTATTTCAAGGTATTTCAGCATTACTTTACAGTACTTACAAAATTATTTTTTCAAGAACATACTATGACAGATAATTTTCTTAAATATAACATTTATACTTTTGTATATATATGCGGGTTCAGGCCCTATGTGTGTCGTATTTTTTTGTAGAAATTCAGTTATCATTTATGTGCGCACTTACATGTTTCCCTACATGTTTTCCTGTACCGTATTCCCCAAGAGTTTGTACATGTAAATTGTACTTGGGGTAAAAAAAAGCAGGAAATTACGTAAGATAATGGTCAATGATTGATTCCAATGAAATTTCCTACAAACATTAGCTAACAAAAACGCATCTATATAATAATATTCCTATTAGGCCAACATCCGAGACCCCATTATTATACGTACAAATTGTTGTTAAAATGTGGAGAGTATATGTAATGTAATGTATAAGTACTATGTATATAATAACACAATACTTGTGTTATTTGTTCACCATTTAATTATATGTTGTGCATTTTTTTCTCCATCCTTTTTCGGTGAGCATGTATGGCCATGTACCTCGTTGTATGTGTTTCTGTGTGGTATCTTTGTGTGCAATGGCTTGCCTATCTCGATTCTTTACTCCTTCGCCATCGGTAATGTCCCCCCCCTCCACCCCCCCACCGCGAGCAAATGCATTAATCCGTCTCCCTTTTCGACCCGTTCATTCTCCCTCACCCCAACGTCTCCATTATATGCTTTCCCCCCTTTAGCGTTGATGTTCAGTCGACGAGCATCCCCCTCCCTCCATCAAATCCATCATCCCAACCCCCATCTCTCGTCCTCACCTTTGGAAATCCCATGCCCCCCGCTGCCCCCTCTGTTGATTTTGCCTCCTTTCCAATTGCCAACCATTCCCTGCCAAATATTTTCAACTTCACCTTCATCCCATTGGCACACACAAGCTGAAATTAACGACGCAAATCTTTTCCCATCCATTGCGCTCATGTTCATTGTTCACGTTGCTATCGCTCACGACGCCTTCACCACCATCGTCGTCCCCTTTTTTTCTTGCGTCTTTTTTCACTCCCCCTTACTAATTTGACTCCCCTTCCTTTTAGTGACGCTCCCATAACATTTGCATTTTCCAATATATTGGAGCCTGTAATATTAATGCGCATTGGACAAGACCCTTCGAAATTTGGCATTAAGGTATTATGCTCGTATTATATGTATATATAATAATATGCTTAGGGGTTCTCCAAGCCCGTCACAACAAATTTTTAATTCAGTTGTAATTATTTTTAGACGGGCTATTTAAGAATCGTTCGTTGTAGACATATTTAACGGACTTGTTTTTTATTCCTAATTTTCAGGTGAAACCTGGGATATTTTTCAAGGAGTTAACGGATCTGACTGTATGCGGTAGCCTCTTGCAGTTTCTTGGCCTGAATTCCAGGAAACATAATCCAGCAACTCCTAACCTCTAGAGATCACCGGGGGGTAAGTCTCTACCTACTGAGGAGATGATTTTGTATTGTCGCTCGATGTATACAACATATTTGTACGAATCTGTAGGTGGACGTGGTTTTCATATTTTTTAAATATGGAAACTGGAAATTCCAGCGTTCTACGGTTTGTTTTTGGTTTTGAATACTTATATGGCATGCACGTATGTTATTGTATAAGTTTTTGATTACATTGTCTTCTAAGCGTACTGTTTTACAAGCCTAATTACCCAACGTTCGTTATGGGAGTGATTTTGACGTAAAATTTCTTACTAGGGTACATTGCGTTATGTTTATGTTCATTTCATCTCTGCTATCCGATGTAAGTACTCGTATCAGGGACTGAATTTGCACTCCCGGGGGAAAATCCTGGGATTTTTTACTTCTAGACATTGATTTTTAGGAAAAAAATTAATGACTCTTAGGAATATAGTCAATATCCACAAATTTTATACATTAATTGCATGTTCAATTAGCCTGGTTTTATACTTATTGGATAATAATATAGACAGTATTCATCAACGTTGGGAAGATAAAAGCAATTCTCTTCCATCCCGGCAGAGGAGCGCCGCCTGATCACAATCTGTCGATGAGTAGAGTCGTCCTTCCGTGGGAGTCTTAAGTCCTCTACCTTGGTGTGCTGATGGACCGCAAGCTCCACTTGAAATCTCAGTGCGAGCGTGTCCGTGCTAAAGAATTCTCGGCGTTGAAAGGCTTAGGTCAATTCTTCGTCCGCCGATCCTTAGGATGGACACAAAGGAAAGTCTAAACCGGACGTGCGTGCTGCCAGTAATGACGTATGCGTTGCCGGTATGGTCTGGAGTGCCGAGGACGAGCCTTAATCGAATTCAGGTAGTGCAGAATACTGCACTTGGGGTGCATCTTGGGACGATACCGCTACTACCTCGTGTCACACATGAACCGCGACGGGAACTTGGAGACACTCGACGAACTTCTCCCGAGGACAGCGCAGGATTCCTTCGGAAAAGCAGCAGAGTCCGACTTTTCTGCTATTCGAAGAATCTGAGAGGTGCAAGTCTGGCCTTGGGATCGTCACAAGCGACCTATTGCTGGTCTTAACCTTCCATCAGCCATTCCGTCAATGAAGAAGCCGAGGAAATGCTGATACCGCCGACACATAGAGCCGCCTGAGAGAAAAACAAAGAAAGAAAACACTGTATGGTTTGGGTCTGTAAATTAGAGGTGATTCATTCAGGTCATGGACATCCATTAGGATATCATCATCAGTATTTCAATCCTGGGAAGGGTTTACTGCAGCCCTCCATTTTACTTTATTCAATGTCAATTCCCTCAATCCCTGATACCATCTCTGTTTTACGTCCTTCTTAATTTGTCCTATGCGCATATCTCTTGCTCTTCCTTGTGGAATCTTCCCTTCTATTTTTCCTTCTATTATACTCTTAATCAATCCATTGTGCCTCAATGTGTGTCCAATCCATCTATTTATTCTTTGCCCTATCCTATTCTACTCTTCTATATACTTCCGTACTTTGTTTGTCCATTTAATCTTCAGCATTCTCCTCCAGCACCATGTTTCAAATGCTTCTATCTTTCGCTGGTCCACTTTTCCAATGTTCCAAGTCTCGGAACCATAGAGCGCCATGCTCTCTACGAAAGTCTTGACAAATCGCTTCCTTGTTTCCAGCCTTAGGTTCTTTGAAGATAGCAATTGCCTCTTCTTCATGAATGCCTTCTTAGCTTGGGCTATTCTTCGCTAGATGTCGGTCGAACTTCTTCCATCCCATGATATGCTGCTGCCCAAGTAGATGAAAGATTCCATCCACTTGCTCTCGTTTCACCCCTCGAATTGTGGTATGTGCATCCAGATTCTCTCTTCCACACACAAGGATTTTAGTTTTCTTCTGGTTGATGTTCATATTATAGTCCCCCAGTACTAAGTCAATAGCACTTAGAGTTGCTTGCAGGTCCTCTCGCATTTCCGCCACTATTATGACGTCATCTGCAAACCGGAGCATGTTGATTTCTTCTCCATTCACCTTGACTCCTTTGATACCCAATTCTCGCATTTCATTTATTGCCTCTTCCAGGTATGCGTTGAATATTGCTGGCGAGAGGTTGTATCCCTGTCTCACTCCTTTGTTTATTTTGGCTTCTATTTTGCTTCCAGTTTTCATTTTCATTGTTGTAACCTGATTCTTGTAGAGGTTATGGATAATTCTTCTGTCGTTGTAGAGTAATCCAAAAGGGAGAAAAAAAGAGGGAATTTAAAACCCACACGAATAATTTTATTTGTCTTGACGACTGGGAAACATATTTTTTTTCAAAACGTGTGCTCAATGTTTAATGCAATATTTATCTCAAATAAAATCACTTGTGTACATTGGGAGGTCTGTTTAGTGATGATTTTGAAAATGTATCATTAGCGCAATCATACAACAGTACGGGAAATTATTTCAATAACATTTGAGGGCTAAATTGTAGGTGTTACTTTTCCAACGAACTATAAGGGATCATAATAACTGTAAACAACTGCGTTAGGGAAGCAATTATTTTTCTTTTCTCATTATAATTAGCTTAGTTTGATTTTTATTCTATTCAACACTAGTTTATTGCCCTTCTTGTACCTCACAGCTCATCTCTAATGCGTAAAGAAGTATATCTAACTTGAATATCGTAGTGGGTGGACCAATATACTTGCATCATGATTTACATTATTTGGAATATTTTACACAAATATTTATTGAAGCTAACAATCAAGAAAACGTAAATTTTTGATGTTACATTACGCCGGGTTTTGAATCACATCCTGCCACACACCCTAGAGGTGGCTTGCAGGATATCATGTAGATGAGTAGTGATCCTGCTTCCTAGGAACAATTAATTAAACTCATAGCAGATTTTACTTGCTTTTTATCGTGTCTATCTTCTCCCGCGAACCGCTAATATAAAGTTTGCAGCTTCAAAGTCAATGATTTAAGGTTTAGGATTAGATCTGAGTTTTCTATGGTTTGAGGTGAGTTGTATGGCGCTGTGTCCTGTGCGTGAATGGAAGTCAAGCCTTTCCAACACCACCCCACCCCCCTTCACTACCCCCTGCTGACGCAACCAACACGAGGCTACGGATTATTAATTAATATTTCCTCTCCTTTATTATTTCCTCTCTTCAGAATCGATGGATGCATACATTCGCAATATCTGAGGTATCTCTCTCTTTTTTTCCCATCCTCTGTTTTAATCATGTGGGGTTTTTTTTATGCGAGCACGACCCCACAGATGTCATTTTCGTTACTCTTGCCTCGCACACCCTTTTCAATCTTTCTCTTTTTTTTGTATTTATTGGTTGAGAGCATTTTCCAACTGTGGGCTTGTGTATAAATATATATATATATATATATATATATATATATATATATATATATATTTTTTTTTTGCAAATATTCTTTCCTTTATGCACGAACCTAGTCCCACTCCAAAAACCAAAGCGTTATTAGAGCACGAGTTCGATCTTTCTGCGGTAGTGGTTGGAATCACTAAAAGAAATATTATTCATTTTTGTGATATTATTGCTCGAGTCACAGATTTAATGGCTCCGTGGAATTGCGTTTTCGACGTGGATAGTAGTTTTGAAACCAAGCAGTGCATTTTTGCAGTGGCTGCAGCAATGTTTTCGGTCCATTGGAAATGTATTATATTTTTCTCGTGGCTCTACTGAAAAAAATTTTGCATTCATTCCAGCATTCTGTTCAACTTTCATAAATTCTCTATTCATCAATATGTTTTATTTATTCTTGGGATGCTATTATTTAATATTTGTGACATAATGCACTGTTTGAATAAGCCATATTGGAACTAAAATTCATTCAAGGCATGGTAAAATATTAATATAACATAATGCATTTTAAACTTCCTATTTTTTTATTATTGTTCGATTCATATTTTGTTTGAGAAAAAGTTTTTATCAAAAATGTGAGGCACATGTAGTTAAGTCTAAAATGGCAATAGAGCGTATATACGTGATACTAAGTAGTGCCAGAAACCACTGCTTGTAAATAAATTCAAGTTTAGTGGTGCAGCAGGTTGCCTCCTTTTGGTGGGGAGGCTATAGGGGCAAGATATCGGGGAGGGTAGAGGATAAATGGTATTAGAGCGTAAATAGGCGTATTCTACGAGATATTTTTGCACTATAATAAAATTCAACACAGCATAATTGTCCTCTTATTTCCTCAAATATATACTGATTAATAATGATGTATTATATTTCCTATTCAATTAAATAAAAGCATATACTTAAATGCCTTAGTTTAATTAGTCTCATAATATGTCTTATGCCTACCTCATCCATCGACATTCCTGGCTACAACTTCTATCGACATGATCGTATCGGCAAGGGTGGTGGAGGCGTAGGTGTCTACGTGAGAAAAGATCTCTCATTCAAAATTATATCAAAAAGTTCTTCCGTTTACTGTAAAAGACCCGAGTTTGCATTCTTAGAGATAACCTTCAACCTACAAAAAATTCTTTTAGGCATAGTTTACCGCCCACCCAAGATAGGTTATTTTACCGACTTGGAAGAAGCATTATCTTCCCTCATTCCGAACTATGACCATGTTATTATTACTGGTGACTTCAATGCCAACTTTCTTTCCTCAACTCATGACTCTAAAACAATTACTAACTCTATGTCATCCCTCGGTCTTAGTATACTTCCCCTAGAACCTACCCATCATACATCTTCATCAGCCACTTGGCTTGATGCAATAATTACAGCCAACCCTGACAAAATCACAACATATGGGCAACTTTCTGCCCCAGGAATATCCATGCATGATGTGTTATTTTTAACATACTCAGTTAGATGTCCTAAATTTAAGCAGAAATTCATTCTTACTCGCGATTTCAAGTCCATAGATGACAATACCTGGTATCCGATGCGGCTACCATTCCATGGCAGTCTATAGAATTCATCAACGACATAGATAAAAAAGTAGAACTATTTAATACGTTCTTAAATGATCTAGGAGACAAACATGCACCGTTTAGAAAAATCCGACTGTCCAAACCACGCTCCCCTTGGATAACAGATGAAATAAAATACTTGATGCGTAGGCGTGACGCAGTCTATAGCCTGTTTAAAAAACATAAAAACGAAAATGTATTCAATATCTACAAAAAACTGCGTAACAAAACTAAACAAGTCATTAGAAATTCCAAAATCAGATATGCCTTCCAAATATCTAAAGAGCCCCCGTCACATATTTGGAAAAGCTTGAAGTACCTTGGTGTCGGAAAAACTAAAAATCAACACTCCCTACCTGCTGACATTTCTCCAGACGACCTAAACCGTTTATTCACAACCCCACCGACGGAAATCGACTTTAATGCAAAAAATGAATACATATACAGTTTGCAAAATTCTGAACCAACTCCAGTTTCTGCTGGAAGCTCATTCAAAATTTCTCCCGTCACACAAGTGGAAGTCCTCCAGGCCCTCAAAAAAATCAAGTCCTCCTCAGATGGAGCGGACGGAATTTCAGCTATTCTCATACAAAAGTTACTTCCCATTGTACTTCCTGTTTTAACTCATATCTTTAATTGGTCTATTTTAACTGAAACATATCCCTCCCTCTGGAAACGTGCCCTCGTCCGTCCCATCCCCAAAAAATCCACACCCACTAACATTGCTGAATACAGACCAATCAGCATATTGCCTCCTTTATCAAAAGCATTCGAGAGGCTCATTCACGAACAAATTTCAAAGTTTCTGAATGAAAATAACTTACTTGATCCTCTACAATATGGCTTTCGGTCCTCTCACAGCACAGCTACCGCTCTCCTTAAAATAACAGATGACATCCGACTATCCATGGATCGCAAAGAAGTGACAATAATGACTCTCCTAGACTTTACCAAAGCCTTCGACTATATTGACAAAGATATTCTCTTAGCAAAACTTCAAAACCTGAATTTTTCTTCCTCGTCTTTACTGTGGATTCGCTCATACCTAAGTAACCGATTCCAAAGTGTCACTACACCTAATTCATCCTCTAACTGGCTTCAAATACACAGGGGTGTTCCACAAGGATCCATTCTTGGACCTTTGCTTTTTTCCCTGTATATAAACGATATTAGTAAATGCATTTTAAATTGCAATCATTACCTTTATGCCGATGATTTACAAATATATCACCATTCCCGCCTTCAAGACCTACCTACAATTATAAACGAAATTAATGCAGATCTGGCTGCTTTGTCACTATGGGGAATAAAAAATGTATTGAAAATAAACCCAATCAAAAGTCAGTCCATCATAATTGGATACCATAAAATACATTCTAAAATAAGTATTGATAAACTACCACCACTAAAATTGCAAGGATCTATCATACCATACCTAAGGACAGTAAATAATTTAGGCTTAACCATAAATGAAACATTATCTTGGACTGATCATGCAATTGCTATCTGCAGAAAAATTAACTCATCCCTGCATTCACTGAAAAGGTTAAAGCACATTGCTCCCCCCTCCTTAAAGATGCTTCTTGTGTCCACTCTTCTCATACCCCACTTTGATTACTGTGATGTAGTGTACCAAGACCTTTCAGGCGAACTAAAAACCAAACTCCAGAAGACCCATAATTCCTGTGTGCGGTTCATATGTGATCTTAGGAAGTACGATCATATTTCCGACTCATTTAATAGAATATCCTGGTTAAAGCTAGAAGGCCGCAGGCATTTACATATTCTTTCACTTCTCTATGGAATACTTTCAAAGCACACACCTAAATATCTATACAAAAACTTCCTCTTCATCAACTCAATCCACAACAAAAATACCAGGGGTAATAATAAACTTCTTGTCCCACACCATCGCACGGAAATCTATCACAAATCTTTTCATGTTACAGCATGCCGTCTGTGGAACTCTCTCCCAGATGACATAAAAAACTCTTCATCAACAACAACATTTAGAAGAGCACTTCACAAGTTCATTTTCCTCAGGTACTTAACTTAACCAGTATCCCTCCGTCATTCCACTCAGCTGTTATACAGATCACTGTGTCTACTTTGTTTTTTACCCTGCTTTTTGTTCTGTCATCTCAAGCGGTAGGAGTTTGCATAATTATTTTTAGAAACATCACGCATCTCATTACTCCGCATGTGTTGTCAATGTATTTAATTTCTCCAATTCAATTTCAGTAACTTAATAATATGTATACTCTGTAAAAATGATTGTTACAATGTACATGTATCTTTCCTCTAATTAATAGGGTTTTCGCAAGTTTTTCACACCCCCCTTCTCTTCGTGGGTGTTTTTCCTGCGTGGGTTTTTACTAGTTGAGCAATGCCACGCTCTCCCTAGCTTTTCCCACAAACCTCATTCTTTGCTTAGACTTTCCTCATTTTATTGTACTCTATCTTCACTGTCATTTAATTTGAGTATTTGAAGGAGTATTCTTAATTTATATATGTATATGTATGTATGTATGTATGGGTGTGTATGTGCGTACTTATGTATGTATTTATGCATGTGTATGAATGCATGTATGTATGTTTTATGTGTGTATATGTATGTGTGTGTGGATATGTATGTATATGTGTATGTATGTGTATGCATATAGGTATATATGTGTGTGTATGTGTATGTATGTGTATGTGTGTGTCTATATATATGTATATACTTTTTTATTTTCGATGTGCAAATTTGGATTAATGAATTTATGTCTATCTCTATGTGTTTATGTTTAGATTTGAATGTAACTGTAAGTTTAAATGGCTAATATAATATGTATATGACTATGGGTTAAATGGAAGAAGGGACCATTTGGTCTCAATTTCGCCCAAATAAAGACCACTATCTATCTATCTATAATATAATTTCGGATTTCTCAGACGAAGGATGAGGTCAGTGGGTGAAATATACAAACAATTAGTTACCACTCTTCACACATTGAATTCACATGTACGAGGGTCATCCGGAAAGTAGTACCCGTTCGTGCCGCATGAAGTGCTGACGACGCGAGTAGCCGCTGGACGAGGTCAGATAGCTTCAGTGGCTTGTCTGCCTTCTCTGAGCCAAGTTGCGTGACGCTAGCATTGCCTGTGTTGTTTCTGTGATTGTTTACAATGTTTAAAAAAATTGAGAACGCCGCCAGTTGTGAAGTGAGGGCAGTGATTAAATTCCTCAATGCAAGAAACGTTCGCCCATGTGATATTCATCGCCAATTAAAGGAGGTGTATGGAGACAATGTAATGGACGAGTCGTCTGTTCGGCGGTGGTGTCGCAACTTCAACATGGGGAGGGGGAACACACACGACGATGAGCGTTCGGGGAGACCGTCTGTCATTACAGACCAACTGGTGAGCTCAGTTGACGAATTCGTGAGGAACGATCGGCGCGTCACAATTGATGACATCTGTGAGCATTTTCCCAATGTTTCTCGAACAATTGTTCATGAAATTGTTAAACACCATCTGCATTATGCAAGAATTTGTGCAAGATGGGTCCCTCGCGTATCTCAATGAGCTGGCGGCGAAGGACTATGCAGCAGGAATACAGAAACTTGTCACACGTTATGACAAATGCCTTAATTTGCTTGGAGATTATGTTGAGAAGTAGTTTAAAGTATCCTCTTTCAAATAAAATTTTTTATGTTTGTTAATATTTACTTTTGTGTCTTTATTTCACGAACGGGTACTACTTTCCGGATGACCCTCGTCCAACAAAAAATATGCAATAAATTTATTACAGTTTTAGCTATGTATTTGAGTCATGCATATGCAAACTTAGAAAAAAATTACGAGAGCGGATTGATGAAATATTTGTTTTTCATGTTAATTTGCTCAATTGTGCGCTATCACCTCATGTTAATTTAGTAAATGCAGAAAGTAAAACAAATCAGGACGTGCTAGGAATGGTGGGGGAGGAGAGGGGACAGTCGGAAGGAATCAAAAAGAGAGGAAAAAGGATGCATCTTGGCAATGGGATGGTGAAGACTTTGATGGAGGTAAGAGGTGCAGTTGTGAGAAAGGGGTGGGAAGAGGATAGGCATGCTTAGTGGAATGAAGGGAGTAAGGAAGTATGCGGGATCGAAGAGGGGCTAATTGGAGTGTTGGATGTCAGATTCTATTTGTTAGTCTAGGGAAGTAATGTTATCGTTGTACCATTGTATAGCATGTGTTCATCCAAAACTTACCTTAACTGATAGAACAGTACATCTAATAACAATTATTTTGGATTTACTTTAAGAAAAAACTCCCCTCTTTGAAAATGCGTTCTGTTGACTCTGCACAGAACAGTATTGGTATGAACGTATTGTAAAAAAATGCCATTGCATTATTTTATTGTGAAAATGCATAGAAACAATCTTTATCTTTAGCCGGTGAACACTAGTTATCTCCTGGAAAGGCTTTTAAAGGCTATTGCTAATAACCCTCATGGTGACTGCTATGAACAATATTTGAGAAACCTCAGAATAAAAATCATGTGTGAGCAAAGGGAGCTGGGTATTACAGGGGAGAATGGGAGTACATAAAAAGGGATGTCAAAAGCCGCAAAAAAGCTACAAGAAAAGTAAGCAGGTAAATGTCAAGGAAACAATAGATTCTGGTCAAGAAGATAATGAAGGAAAAGGAAGAATGTAAACACCGAGTTAGGTAGAAGGAAGTAGTAAAGAGTTCCATACCGTTCATTGTCACCTGTGCGTTTCAAGGCGCAGGGTACGACAATATAACTTGATGATTAACATAGCTTTTGCCATTTAAAATTATGCTGTTTATGTTTTTGGACAAAATTGTAAAAGAGGCTTAGGAGAACTGGAAGTAGAAATTTAAATTATTGGGCAATTTATAAAATTAGTTAGATTTACGGCTGACCAAGCTTTAGTTTTTCAGCTTGCGAGGGGTTGAAAGCTCTACTGAATTAATTGGAAGGTCAATGCGATAGATATGGAATGACAATTAATGTAATAAAAAAAAGGTTATGAGGTTTTCAAGAAAGAGAAAAACTATGCTAAATATTAAAATAGGAGGGTAAAAACTAGAATATGTGGAGCAGTTTACTTAGATTGAAAGTGTTTTGGACCAAAATGGTCAAATTAGTAGAGACTTACGACAAAGAACTACGTTAGGAAAAGAATCTTTTACAATAAAGGAATTGATGAAAGTGGAGTTAAATAAGGTGGCTGACAAACGGTTTGTCAAAGCCTTGTTATAGATCGTAGTTTTGTCCTCGTACAGAATGGTAACGTGATCGTTAGTAGGATATTAGGCGTAGATTTTAGCCTTTTTGGGCGTAAAGCCTAACAAGGCTTGTGAAATGTGGGTATGGAGAAGGTTAGGTGGGCAGAAAGGGAAACGAACCAGGAAAGGCTATGGATAGAGGGGGAGGAGAAGGGATTGCTAGGAAACATCCAAAGGAAGCTGTAAAAATTGGCGCAGAGTATTTTGAATTGTAATGGGATTTTGAAGACTGTTTTACGAGCGTAATCCAGGAGTACCCGACCCAACAAAGAAAACACAAAAATTTTAGAAAAAGTATTTATTTCTCAACATAATCTCCTTTCTGCTCAACATACTTTTCCAAGCGATGCTCAAAAGTTCGATACCCTTGTTAAAATAAGAACTGTCTTGCTCCTCAAAACACCCATAACTGCCGACATCACTTCTTCACGGTTGGAAAATCTTTGACCATCGAGCCATTTTTTCAAGTTTGCGAACAGAAATTTATTCGAGGGGGCTAAATCTGGTGAATAGGGTGGAGCATAAGATAGCAATTCAAACATTAATTCATGAATTTTGGCCATTGCAATTACGGATTTGTGAGCTGTTGCATTGTCTTGATGAAGCAACACTTTCTTCACAGCCAAATGCAGCCGCTTATGCTTGATTTCTTCCCTCAAACGTTGCAATAATTTCGCATAATACTTTTCGTTAATGGCTTTTCCTTTATCAAGATAGTCAATGAAAATTATCCCACGCGTATCCCAAAAAACCGACGCCATGACCTTGCCTGTTCATGAAACGGTCTTTACCTTGTTTGGATGCGGTTCTCCCTTTTGAATCCATTGATTTGATTGCTCTTTTGTCTCGAGTGTGAAGTAATGTTCCATCCATGGTTATGAAACGGCGCATCAGTTCTGCTTTGTTGCTGTGAAACTTTGCTAAGCACTCGATTGAAACATCTTCACGACACTGGTTTTGCTCGAGTGTGAGAAAATACGGCACCCATCTTGCACACAGCTTTGTCATGTCCAAATTTCAGTTAATATACAACTTACCGCACTTTTTGAAATGTTTACTATGACTGCTAGCTCGCGTACTTTCAGTCGACGATCGTCCAGTATCACTTTGTGGATTTTCTTAACCGTTTATGGAGTCGTCACCTCGTTTGGTCGACCAATGCGATGCTCATGTTAGCATCTCGTACGGTCTCGTTTAAACTCCGCTGTCCAATATTTTACCGTTGTAAACGAAGGAGCAGACTCAACCAGAGTAAAATCCAGTTCAGCTTTTATATTCGTTGGGCTGAGGCCTTTCAAATAAAAGTATTGTATCACATAACGCTGACCAATTTTCTCCAATTTCACAAATTCACTGAAAATGTGTGCGCCAAACAAATACTAAACAATGTAGCGTCTTCAAATTTGAAATATATGCTTTCTAGATTGGGTACTTTCTAATAAAGTGATATTTTTCAAACAACTACTTCCATCTCTAGGTCAGGCTGGGTACTTATGGGACCCCTCATGTAGATGGAAGAGTGTTAGGCAAGCAAGGAAGGGGGAGGCATTGGATAGGAATATTGGACGGAATAAAGGGAGGAAGAATATATGCTGGATCGATGTGGGGCTTATTTTAATTTTAGTCGCCTGGTTTTGTTTTTGATTTGGGGAAATCGTCTGTGTCCATTTAAAACCTACCTTTACCGGTAGAATACGGAATAAAGACCAGTTGATAAAATTATTGTATTTCGTGGACATTAAATAATATGTTATGTGATATTTAGTTCAATTATACATTAGTTCTGAGTATGATTTCCTGGGTTTTACTCCACGCATGTTGAACAATGAAATAGAAGTTTTCATGGGACTTGGAAAATCCATTTATGAAGTAAGAGGTGAATATTATGCAGAACAGGATTTCAAGCGCATGGTGTCATCGGATAAGCTATTTCGCAATGAACTATTTCGAATTGTTTAAGACCAAATATATGAGCCTGAGTGAAGAATACTTATCAGTTGGTTTTCACTTCCCATTTCTAACCATTGCACATAATTTTAAGCTAAATTTTCCATTGAAAAAAACGTTAGGCACTGAACGTAATTTCTATACCTTGGATTTTTAAGACGTGAACTACCCCTTAATATGGGGGTTTGTGGTACCTCTAACAGCTATTATATGGGGGTTTATGGTACCTCTAAAAGTTATTTTTCTGCTTGTCTCTTATTTTCATCATGACCCCTTGTGACAACGTCCCTCATCGCTTTCTTCTCGTAATTCATCCTTGGACTTACTTTTTCATTCCTCACCTCTGAGATTCCTTCAATAATGAGCTCGGTAAAAGAACATCCCTGATATTGAGCCCAATCAGTTTTTCTCTTACGTCTTCAACAGTCTCGCTCTCGGGGGAGTATCTTCATTTTTTAGTCAAATTACATACGTGTGCCATAAATATCCTATGATTTTGAATACAATGTTTCATCCATTAAGAGTTTCATCTTCGAATACTATACATTAGATCTTTCCATTCAAAAGGGCCATCCACTTTGAAAAACGGTGGGATTCAAGATATGTTCATACGATCTTTACGCGACGAGAGCCCACACTACATTCTGTTTTTTATGGTCATGTTTTTGTGTCACAAGAGTGTTGCTCCTTTGCATCTACCGCGGCGCGCGGACTCTGAAGGAGTTCTTCCAAAGAGAGACAGCGTTCTCCAGGGGCGCCGGAACATTCATTTGATCCATCCAATCCATCAATCGAGGATGCCCCCTTTTTTCCCTCCTTCGCCTCCCTAACCTCCTTTCACTTCTTTTGCGCCGGAATCAATTTGACCCCGTTCTGGCTTCCCCATTCGACTTCATCCTTCCCTCTCCCCCCCTCCCCTACCTCCTCTTTTCCGTCTGAAGGAACTTCCTCTCAGTTCCACGCTCTCCTCATCCCTCTCTCTTTCTTAGCCAATATCTATCGATTTATCGAAAGGATGCTTTTTTTATTACGGTGAAGGATGGAAAAGGGCGAGAAGTAGAGAGTTTAAAACGGAATAAAAGGGAGATCAGAGGCTCCATCGCTCCTCTCAAAAACGTATACCTTGCCACACCTGCCCATAATCCCGTGCAGAACTCGTAGCGACGCCGTTTGCGAATAAGCGCTATAACTTTACCCCAACCATTCACAGTTAGGAAGAAAAAGATGATCAGGTCGATCTATTTTAGCTATCGGACACTTGTGTTAAGTATAATAACAAGATTTCTCGTTTCCTTATTCTCACTTATCTTCTATTAGACGGCTTCCATATTTTATCAGTACAGGGCCCTTTTTGTGCTTCTTCCTCGAATCGGAGATACTTTCTATCTACGAATCGTCTTCCGATCCGGCATGATTCCGTAGCAGCAAAAAAAATATTCTGCATCTAAAGTAGCAAGTATGCAAAGCTAGGAACCAACTATGGTCACCTATAAAATGAGTTTAAATGGTATTTAATGTCGTGTTAGGCAGACCTTAGAATTGGAATTATGCGTAGTCCCTGGGTCAGTCGAAAAACCTACCCTAGCAGTTGGACCATTACTTAAAATATGCGTGTTAAGTTTCTTACCTGAAATTTCATGACCTCATTTCACACCTGACTGCTCACAAGAAACCCTTTGCAATACACCTTATTTAAATTCCATAGAGATACCGAATTGCCATTTCTGAAGAATTCGCAGACTTGCAATAAATATATTTCTGCCTAATTTTATATTCGGCCTTGTATGTGTCTGTAACTTTGAACACGGAGGCTGCAGAAAGAGGACTGAACCAAGCCAAAGAACGTTTAAAGAATCACAAATTTCACGATTAGCAATGATTTTGTAAATTAAATGAAAAATGATAACTTCAGTAATTTTGCATTTCCCTCAGACGCTGAGCGGAATTTTGTTATATTCCCCTTGGTACACTTTCAAATGACTCACGAAAGGTTTTCAATGAGAAATGAGTGAAGGAAGGAAATAACTGATACAGGGTCCGTACAGTAAGTATCGTGACTGGATCGCTGTAGCCTCAACGGAGCGGTGGATGGGGGTCCGACCGGTCGGCTCGGTAGAGAGGTCCCCCACCACTCAGGCGCACTTTAGTTCAGTCGTCTACAGAAATGCGTTGAGACAGGAGGTGGATTTTTGTGATGTGTGATTCTTTGTGGTGTCGTCGCACCAGTATGGAGCGCACCACCGAGCAACGCTACGCTATGACGTTTTGCGCTAAACTCGGGAAATCCGTGTTGGAGACCCTTGAACGCATTAAACAGGCTTATGGGGATGGTGCCTTAAGCCGCACAAGAGTTGTTGAGTGGCACAATATGTTAAAAGAAGGCCGGGAGCTCTTCGAAGACGATCACCGCGTCGGACGCCCGACGACCGCTCGTACCGATGCTCAGATGGTCAAAGTGAAAAAGGTTTTGGACTCTGACAGGCATTTAACCATCGCCCTTATCAGTTAGGAGACAGGCTTTTTAGTCGAAACCGTCAACACCATTGTAACAGAGGATCTTGCGATGAGGAAAGTGTGCGCGAGGCTGGTGCCGAAAGTCTTCAGCGAGGAACAAAAACTGTCGCGGGTGGAAATTTCGCAAGAAATTTTGGACTGCGTTCAAGAAGATGAAGATTTTCTCCGCCAGGCTCCACCTGACTTTTTCTTGTTTCCGCAAATAAAAAGGGAGCTCAAAGGATATCGGTTCGACTCCATCGAGGCGGATCAAGCGGCGACGACAAAGGCTCTCAACAGTATTCCGGAAACCGACTTCCAGCGGACTTTGGACGAGTGGCAGACGTGCCGAACTAAGTGTGTCGATGCAGGAGGAATGTATTTTGAAGATTATTAAGCAATTGTAATGATAACTGCAGTGAATTTTGATTTTTGGAACCTGTTTCGATACTTATTGTACGGACTCTGTTTATGACCGTAGTGACTATAATTAACGTGAGTAGAAGAGATTTTAGGTAGGTAGGATAGAGAGGTTATCTATAACTAAAGGTCTGTCAGCTACCCCCAATCCGAAGAGAGCCCACCCACTAGTTCAGCCTAGAATTATTCCATTGCAAATATTATTTATAAAATTTTGAGCGTCATCAAGGTCGCAATCATCAATATGCATTTATGCCATAATTGAGGATAGCCCGAAGATGGCATAATGCATTCCATACTTTCACCTCCCCATTTTATGATGCTTACAAATATATTTTTCTCCACGAATTGTACGTATGCCATATAAAATCCTGTTTTATGATAGGATGCGCATAAAATTACATTAAAATATACGTGTATACGTGTCCTCTTGGATTTTTCTGTGGAATTAGGGTTACATTGTAATTGTTCACAGTCCTTCGCTAGATAAAAAATGACATCAAAATACATTAAATGTTTTTTTTACCATAACGTGGATGTTACTTCGTCTGAAATTTTAATGCAAATCCCGTGAACATGAAAGATAGCTTTATCTTCCCCTATGGTAATGCGAGGGACCGAAGGGTCCCTTATCGAGTAGGTTTTACAAAAAAAATCAACAAAAAGATCGACTGGCATCTGAAAATAGTGGTGAAAAATAAAATGCATCAACCGGGCATAGGAGATGCCTTTTGGTTTAATGAAAATGAGCGGACATTTGCATGACGAGAGAGTGATTTTTTGTTCCTATTTCCCAGAGAGTTTTACCGATTGGATATTCAATGGAAAAAGAATTCCGTTTCCCCAAATTATATCGGGATGAGAATAAAAAAAGCATTTCAAAAACAGGAGTCATCACATTATTCTGAAAATATTGGTTTTTGGCCTCCACTTTTTTCGATTAGTTATATAAATGTCCGCTTGAATTAATCTCGGAAACAATTTTCAGATTGAAGACTGCATTTACAAATCCATCGGCATTAATCATGACAAGGGCTGAATGTATCCCAAAAGCTAAAAGGACATATGCCTGATATCCACTTGATTTGAGACTTTCATTTTATATTTGAAGAGCCATAGTCCAGTCAGAAAATATACACATATTTTTATATAAATTTTCCAACAGGGAGTACATTACGAAATAATGATTGTAGCTGCTGTTATAGAGTTAAAATTATATTCTTATTTTTTAACTGAAAATGACATTTTATATCCATTTGGCTGGAGATTATGCAGATATATATATATATATATAATTTTATTTTAGTTAGATGTTTTGTTTCATTTATTTAGTTACATATTTCATGTTATTAGCATCAATATTCTAATATGTATAAGTAGTTTCACCGTGTTTGCTCAAAATATTACACTTCATTACTAAAATTATGGTACAACGCTATAAAATATAAATTCTTTTAGCTTTAATTATTGGTTTAAAAAAATAAGGAAAATACCCAGCGGAATTGCAAATTATATTGTTGTAAGAATGTTTTACATGAAAACACTTAATTAGGACAATTGTAAGCATAATGAGTATAATAAAAAGTGTACCTGTTAATTTTATCTTTATTTAATAGACACAATCGCTTTATCCCACTTAAATTATATATTCGAGCTAAAGGAATCGGGTGTAAATTTCCACCCTCCGTTTTGATGCGCAATGTGTGCCGAGTTGCGTTGAAATGACTAAATTGGCACGTGATGAAAATGTTATTACGTTCATGTACTCGTAGTTTAGTGCTCATGTTTATATTTATATGACAGTGAGCTATACGGAAAATTTAATAAATAAAAATTACTATACTGATTTGCTTTAATTGAATGTTTTGCAGTATGATCCCCGAGAATATTAGTATTTCTCCTCAATGGTTGTGTGACATGGTAATTTTAATTTCGGTAATGCTTCCGTTGGTACAAGGTGATGGAATTGAGAAGTCAAGCGAACAATCACATAAAAATTAATTTGGAGTGGAAATATATAAATTTATCAAGAGTACATATTCCTTCAAATTCACCTACTTTATTGGACCAAATTAAAAATACGGAATATGGAACTTTGGCCGATAAATTTTCAGCCTCCAGATCATATTGTATATAGTGGAACACATAAAATTGAAACTTTGCAGTTATGTATGTTTTCCACTTTTTGTGGGAAGTGAAAACATTATTTCTCGCCCACGCAGTGCATGTGGGTAGCTTTGATCTCCATTTCACGCCTTATGTTGTAGGCCATGGATCGAAGTTGGCTGAGTATTTTTCTGGTTCCCCTGCATCGAATGAGGAATGGATTTCTTTGTTCATGCAGTAGGTAGCAATACCACGAGTATTAAATTAGTGCATAAGAGTAGCATTCTTTCGCCAAAAAAACGAAAACGTTTTTCTACATAGGAAATAACCAACTTATTGCGCTCTGAAAATAAGTAGCGATACGTGAAAAATAGGGTGTTGTGAAATTAAATTTGCATGGTATAAGTGATAGTCCTATGTTATCTCGCATTTTTGAGCCACCTTCTTAAAAAATGTTCTGTAATCAATCCGAGGTTCTTTTAAAATCATCAAATACCAAGCGATATGACCTATAAAACTGACACCTCAGTTTGAATTTTCCTAAGAGATCAAAAAGCTCGAGTGAAATTAATTCCGTACAGATACGCCCGGAATCGAACCCGAGCCCCCCGCATTAGTGAACAAATGCTCTCCCCTCATACTACCACACCTTCTATTTTTCCTTACCGACCAATGTATTTATGAAGGTCACCCATTCACTCTATCAGTACTTTGGCCATTTATATCTTTTATTCTTAAATCAGTTCGTTCAGCCTGTTTGCCTCAATTTATCATTTTATTTGGGTACCAGAAAATTGTTGCAATTAGTTTACGTGTTCTGCGGCTCCTCTCCAAAATATAAGAAGCCGTTTACCTTTGCCGTTATCCTACTCGGCTTTTAATTATTTAAACGCCTCAAAGTGTCTTAAAAATTCTTTTCCCTTCTTCTCCCTTTCTCGTCTTTCGTATATTTTCATCAAAGTTATCCCGTCTCTATCTCTCCCTCCACATTGCATATCATCTTTGTTTCGACCGATGGTTGAAATTATATAACCCGTCCAAAATGTCGGTTTCTGTACGTAGGACCGATTCTTATATGTAGGTGTGTCGGACTTAATTAGTCTCTGGTCAAAATATATTGCCGAAAAAAATCATCCAGGGGTTTGCAAATAACGTCACGACATGGTTAGAGAGCGCGCGCTGTGGAAACGAGCTAATTAAATCCACAGAGCTAATTGGAAACGGCTCTGCGTTTTCAGCTCTGGGTTTTTTTTTAATCGTTTGCCCTGAAAAGTCCTCCCGAGAGGGAATATGAAGCAAATCCTTTGATGATTCGTTTTTCCTAACCCCGCAGAACTAATCTAGCCGACCGCACTCTGCTTGCGATTCTAAACAGAAAAAATATGAGCGAATAAATGTGTAAATGAATAAATAAATAAATATGAGACCAACGTTTGCCTGGTGTTTTTCTATTCAGTAGACCATCCCAGAAAAAAATGGAACCATTCAGTCATCATCGAATGTCGCGAAATAATTAGTCCCCGTGCCACGACTTTATTTTACGTTCTATTTATTTTGTACTCATGATCTTTTAATTTTTTATGAAGTTTCAAAATTCCCCCATCGGAGCATAACTTTGGGAGGACGCGAGGGAAGCTCGGGAGAGAGCCTTGGACCTCCCCAGTGTTGCAGGGAGAAGGGACTGGTAGGTGGAAGAACCTTCTACCTACACCAGCGCAAGCAAAAGATCAAATTAAAAAAACACACATTCAGCGTCTAGAAAAATTAATAGAAAAAAAAGATGTTCAAAATGAATCAATTTGCTCATTTCCATGTTCAGGGAGCTGAGTTTCTTTTTCGTTCGTCGCTAGAAAAAAAATGAACGGCCGCGCAACACAAGCGCATTTTAGCTTAATAAGCGCCGGGCCTCCGCTAATGAAAAGTAGATAAACCGAACGAGCTAATTTCAGCAATACCCTACCTCTCCACCCCTAAGCGGTCTCCTCTTTTCCTGCCTATCCCTCCTCCTCCTACCTCCCAGGTGGAAAATAAAACTCCCTCTCCCCTATACCCTCTCTACTAACTCTCCCCCCCCTCTCACTCTTGCCCCCCGCTTTCCCAGAGGATACGCCGTTGGAAATAAAGCCAATCAATCAATCAGCCAATCTCTCTCGATTCGCTGCCGAAACAAGATAATGAAGAGTGTGGGGGGGGGGGGGTGAGCGAAGGGGGAGAATAATTCGTTTCCTCCGATGAGTGCATTTTCTCTTTCATTCTTCCTTTTCGCCCCGTTTCATTTCGGAGTTTTTCCTCTCTCTTCTTTCTCTCGTGTTCCTCTCCAGCGTGTAAAAATTTAAAAAAAAATAATAACAATAAAAACATCCCTGAAAGGGTTGCAGTACCCGATTATCCCCACCTTTCTCTCGTTCACCCTCCCCCTCCCCCCTCCTCTCGTCTCGCCCCCTCTCTCACTCTTTCCTCTCGCTACAACAACTCGCATTTCGCGTTGCTTTTTTTTTGTGTTCGCCCACGCGCGTATTCGACTCCAATCCGATCGCTGATTGGATCTCTCACTGATCTTTCACCCACCCCCCTCCCCACCCCCCCATTGCCACTAACTCTCTCTCTCCCTATTTTCCCCCGACTTCCGTCATCGGACATTTCATTTTTATTTTTATTTTCCTCTTCATACACGCTGCACGCTTGCCGATGCTTTCACCGTTTGGGATGGAGCGAGGGATGGGAAGAGGGGTGCATTGGTGGTGTGGGAGACATTGGAATGAGGGCGATCCTTTGGAAATCGGATTTATTTTTCTTTTCCGCAGAGCACAAACGCGTCAATCTTGCTCTCTCTCTCTTTTTCGCCCTTCCTAATTCCATTGGCCCTTTTGATTTGTTGCGGGCAGAGGGATAGGCTAGATGGGCACGAGGAGCGGATGGGGGGAGTGCAATTCACAGGCTTTCGAGACAAGGCATGCGATGCCGTTTATCGGAAGACTCACTGGGAGGAGGGATTTCGTGTTTTTTTTAATACCAGCGGTGTGCATTCTCTATGTTTGCTGTAGGGTCGTCGTTCGTATATTTCCACCTTTGTTCTAAATCCGACTCCGTTTCATTAACAGTTGAATATTACAGAATAACGAGATCGCATTTGCAATAGCTCTTTCCTACATGACGAAGAGATTCAATGGGCATCACTCGGTTGCCTTGGTTACGTATTTTTGCGGATGCCGCATATTTTTTCCGTTGATTCCTGCTCACTGAAAGCGAATAGATCTGTAGCGGATCGTTAATTATTTTTCATCTGTACGGATTTGTCTGGTAGGATAGATAGCGTAAATGTGTGCTTGCTGGTGTAAAAAACTTTGATCACGAATAATATAGGTAAATATAATTCCGTGATTTTATCATAAATGACAATCACGGATGCTGAAGAGCTCCAGGTGTTCGTTTCTGAGTCCCAATAAAAATTATTTTATCTGGCATGAAATATTATGCTACTCGTAGGTATAGAATGTTGGAACGTCCTACTTCTACGTCATAGAGTGCGAACCTCTTTGAGGTGTCGTTATGATTGTGGTGCTTTGGTGTCCTACCTACCTTTAATTTCGTATTTGTGGATTATTTTGCTAGGTTCTCATAAAAGGAATGGCAAATGTCTACGAGCTAGATAAATGCATACAAATATGGCTGATTTTAATTAGATTAGATTAGGATTTTCTTTTGATCGCCTTCTGCGTAAGGTAAGAAATCAATAAATTCCGTCATTGCAGAAATCTTTACCTGTTATTGTCCGGGTTTCCCACTCTACCAATACTGCATGGGATCTTTAGAATTCCATTGATGACCGAAGAGCACCTGAATATCTTCTACCTTCAAATATACCTGTGGTATTTGAAATCGTCATGTCCCTTGATCATGTCGCGAATTAAGAGAGAAGTTTCCAGTCTTTCAAAAAGTGATGGCATCCAACTCCGTCTCGCAGCAATCCTATATAAAAAAATCAACTATCAGATCTTCTTTGAAACGTATCTTTTTTAATATTGAGCATTACATCCCATTTTTGTAAAAAAGCTACTGATAAGGTTCATATTCTACGTAAATGTGACCTGGCAAATGGAAATAATATCCCATCTTTAAGTTTTGGTATCATTAACCTACGTTCTATTCTAGTAATTCCTAGTTTTTTCTTCGGTGACCCACATATTTTCTGTGGAAAAATTTGAATTTAATATCGCTCATAAGCTCTTGAATTTTTAAGATTTATTAATCGGTAACGTTTATTTTTTGAATCGTTGTCGCGTTGAAGGGTTACTCATTTTTCGTTTTTTCCACCATTTATCTTAATTTTGTGAATTTTCCTATAAATTGCTTTTGAGTAACCTTTTATATGGTTAACTTTTTCTCTTCTCTGAATACCCCAGTGTTTATAGAAAATAATATTAATTTTCGGCCAACACTAGAGCGTGTATTCAACATGTGTAGTCAAATGTATATGGACCATTTTTACTTTGCATCTATGATAAAATATCTCGTGAACATAATTTAAAACCGTAAGAGAGTTATACCTGTAAATAGGTTTCTAATCACGTTTTGGCTCGTTAAATGTGGGTCCTTTGATTTAAGGTCATCAAATACTAAATATACCTTCAAATTGGCACTTTGTTGGGGCGTTTGATGTTGCAATATGAACTGCCCTGCTACCTAACAAATCATGGATTCTTGTGTGATGTTGGGAACAAAAGAGGACATATGTACTACGATTGATTTCTTTTTGAGCACATGGAATTTGAAACTATACGTACATGCGTTTTTCAGCCAAATTTCGAATAGTTATCTTCCATTCGTGAAACAGCTTATGCTGACCAAGAGCAAGTGACGTAGCGTAGTAGTAGTAGTAGTAGTAGTTTTGAGGGGAGGCGACCGACAGCTAAGGTCATTTGCGCCATAGGGGATGGACAGGAAAGGATGAAGGGTGGAGAGAAACCCGGCGTCGGCATTAGCCTACTCTTTACGAAAGGCGCCAAGGGGTCCGCAGTTTAACGTCCCATCCGACGGACGGCGTACTCCCTCAAAGTGCCCTCCACAAAGCACCTCAAGTAGGGATCGAGATACCTCTGAAAAATATTCAACACCGCCGGGATTTGAACCCGCGCCCTCAGGGTGGGAAGCCAGTACGTTAGCCCCCGCACCATCTCGATCCCCGTGACGTAGCTCCTTAACCAAATGCTTTACTTAAATAATCCAATATTATCATCGTTGACTTATTTTGACATAAATAATGCTTAATTGCAAAGATTTTTCTGCATATTTTCCATGTTACTGGGATAAATTTTGAGGTCGGCTGGCTATAGGATTTTGCATCTCAGCGTTTTTCTAGCGTTATAGCAAGCGTCTTCAGATCCTGGGTGCAACCCTACTAAATATATAGATTTTCTACCTATGAAATCTACAGTGGTAAATCTTTTGTTGGATTGCACGCCCTTCCTTTTTTAAATTTGAATCCATTTCATTCAGAATCAAAAGGATTTCACGATTGCCTTCCTTTGATTTTTAACTCATCTATATCTATGAGTGTGTTATCCATATTTTGCACAGTAAACTTATCTTAATTTATTCTTAACTTCTCCGTCTTTAGTTTAGCTGGAAAAAGTAATATGAAACAGAAAAATTCCAGCACTTGAGGGACCCAAAACGTCAATGATCCATCGTAAATGCTTTCCAGTTTTATCATCATTTCTTCCGTATTATCGTTTGAATGGAAGCCCAATAGAATTTGGTATTTACCAGAATTCGAGATGAGACCGTGAAAATTATTACTCCGTGAAATAAGGAGTCATTTAGTGAATTTTGATTCACTTCTATAACCAAAGAAAGCATTATGGAAATTTAGTCGCGTGGTAGAATGATCTCGCTGGCATTTTAATCATCGCTTACCAAAGAGCATTTTCGTTCTGACGTCTAAATGCTCTCTTTACAGCTTGTCACTGCCTCCCCTTGGCAACACACTAATAGAGGTATCCCTCTCCTTTTCAGAGGTGTCCCCTACTCTTCGCGTTTTACCACACCAAACTTCTCTCTTTATTTCAGCCCACGGGAAGCACTTTTCACCGAAATTCGCTCCATTTCGTTTGGACCTGCTCTCTTCCTTTCAGGTCTATCCCCCATTCCTGTATTTGTTTCTCCTCCGACCTCATTCTTTATCTTTCAACGGCTTTATTTTCTCCTATTTAAACATTCAGAAGTGAAAATATTTACTACATAGCCTTCAATAGCTTTTGAGATGTAAGTGCGGTGGGAATGGACGGGTAGGAACACTAAAGTTAACGTTCTAGACGTGATAGGAGAAGAGAGATGGTTGTTGGGAGAAACTTGAGGAGAGCAGGAAAAGCAAATGCAGGAGGTTCGAGAGGTTATGGATTAACTGAAGACGGAAATAAAGGGGAAAATGTTGGGAAAGAGAGGTAAAGAAAGGAAAATAATTCACATTTCGGATGAAATTAACGGAGGAAGAAAGTATGAAGAGCTAAAAAATTGGTTAATGCAATGTATAGTATGGGATTTCCGGAAATTTATTATCATGTTAGTCAGGGATTATGGATATTTTTTACTATGATAGTCAGTGCTTGGAAACATAATAATGCACTGAACGCTGCCAGAGTTCATGAAAATCGTACTCTAATCCGGTAGACTACTTCTAAGAATAATAATTTCCAGCAAACGCATATTAATGATGATGTGCATTGTTATGGATTGTATTTGGAAATGCTAAAATAAGGTAATGTTTGGTTTGATTTGCAATGTCTCGCAGCCATTCTGGTCCATCGTGAGAGTTCGATTGTTGGGGGGTTTGATTCTAGAATAGATTGGTGGGCTTTTGACAGTATAAAACATAGTTTGGTATTGGAAAATGTGTCTGATTTACTGTTGCAAAACCTGTTTTTATCCAAAGATATAACATGATAAAATATGCCCATAATATTGATCAAATATTTCATTTATGTGAATAACGTAATTATGAGAGGACGGGCGGGGTGAAAATTTAGATAGTAGGAGTTAATTGTATTATCTAAATAATACGAAGGAAGAGGAGAAATAGAGGACTTGGGCATAGATTTAACGTATTATTGAAGGCATCAATATTGAATCCAAAGGGTTCTTAGAGGTCTTGTGAAATCTTTCTAAAGTTAGTGAGAAGGGTGTCAAAGGCGAAAACTTGGTAAAATTGTATTTAAACTGCCAAATGATTAATTAATACACTTCTATTAAAATATTGGGCACTCTCCTACACTGAGACGTCATGCATAATTTTTGTGGGCGTCAAGATTTATTTTAGGCTGTAATAAGCGTGCTTTTTGTCTTAATTAATCGATGATAGAGAGGCAACTGAATTTTAATTCACGTTTACAAAAGTTGTCTTTATTCCATTACCAATGAAGCCTCGTTGTCGTTTAGAGGCAGCCATTGGAACAGGCTGCATATGCATGTAGTCAATCCTAAACGATAAATTATTATTTTTAAGTACGTAACTAAATTCGAATATAAGTACATATTTCCTGCATTATACAAGTATTTATTACTTGTATACTAGTATAATACAGTATATCATAGTCCATAGTATTCCTTGAATTTTGTTTTTAAAAATATTGATTTTTTTCTCTGAATTTTTTCAGCATCGAAACTATTGGTGAACTATTCAGGAGAAGTACGTATAATGCTATGGTCCTTTTCTCTCGGACGAATATCTTCATTTATTCCTTGTAAACTGCTTGGGATTTTATCATCTTATTGTTTTCCGCTCCGAAATCGATGCCTTCAATTGTGGCTCACTTTCACGCAAAATATTGCGAGCAAAACAAGCGTTTCGGCGGGAGGAGTGCCCCCTCTTTCCTCTCCATTCTCTCCGCCGTCCGAATTCTCGCCCCCTTTGCCTCGGGATCCAGATCCCTCCCCCCAACCCCCAGTCTACCCACTCACCGACAAAAATAAGGCTCTTCCCTGCGCCCAACTCCGCACATGGACCCTCACCCAAACCCTTCCCCCTCCTCACCGCAGGGGTTCTACTCCCGCCCACCCTCCCCTCCCCAGCGCGGCCTTTCACCAATCATTTCTCCTCCCTCTCCAAACACCCCGCCCGCTCCGCCAACCTCCCCCTTCAAACCACCCCCTGCCGATCCTCGTCCTAGCAGAGAGACGCCTCCACCCCCGACCCCTCCTCACCCCCGCTTCCGCTTGAAAGATCTCCAACCTCTCCCCCGCCTCCCCCGCTCCCTACCGGCGCCCGAGTAACCCTTTAGCGTCAGAGAGACCAGAGCTTGCTTGGCCTTTCTTTTTACTTACGTTGTTAATTACCGAAAAGTGCCTCCCTCTCCCGCGTAAAAGGGCGGGCTGATTAATGCGGGGAGGGGGTGGGAGTTGTGAGGGGGCGGATACCCTTACGGGATGCGCCGTACGTTTGTTTTTATTTCCGTGTCGGTTTACGGGGAGAGCGTTTCGGAGGGGGTTGGCGCAAGGGTGGAGGGGCCAGAGGATAGGCCGATGGGCGGGGAAGGGAGAGAGTCGGTGGTTTGAGGGTCTTAATGGCGGAGGGAGTTCTGACGGAGGGATTCCGTGAGGCGGATTTACTTGCGCGTGTACACTCGTCGTGAGACTGTTTGCTACTTAGTACTTGCACGTATGGGAAAATCCATCAATCGTTCAACTCTTCGTGAAAATTTTGATATTCCCTCTCCCCACACGTTGCTCTATGTCACATCCTCCAATATTTCTTTCTTCCTTCGCAACGCCTCTTTTTATATAATATATCAATTTCGGTCTGATGAATCCATGGCCATAGTTCATAACTCATGGCCATGGCATAAAAATCACCCACTCAGATTTATCTGTTATAGATTTTATGCCTATATAATTCATTTAAAAATAGTCACTAAAAGGGAGAGATTGGCGAAACACTGATTGGCGTTGGAAGTTTTTCCGTTTGGGAGACATACCTGTATCGTGGGTTTTGCGATATTTTTTCATTTGTTTCATTATCTTTTTTTCAGTGGGTTTAAGAACGAAACAACAAAGCCCTTATTAGTTGTGCGCGCACAACAAATTTATTATATATATATATATATATATATATATATATATATATATATATATATATATATATATATATATATATATGTATATATATATTATATATTTATATTTATATATATATATATTTATATATATGTATATATTATATATATATTTATTTATATATGTGTATATATATATATATTTATATATATGTATATATTATATATATATTTATTTATATATGTGTATATATATATATACAGACTATATGCATATATAAAATATTAGAAAATGGGTATCGAAAGCCGGCAAAATGACAATAGGATATGTAAATAGGAAAAGGCCAAGGGAACCGTGGATTACGGACGAGATGGTTGGAAGGGTAGATAAGAGAAGGAAATGGAAGAATGTAAATGCAGAGTTAGTTGGAATGGAGTATAAAGGGTTAAATAATAAATTTAGACGGTGACAATTAGAGTGAAAGAAGCATGGTGTAAGGCAGTGCTGATATAGAGAAGCAGAAAGAGAAAACCTTTGCTAACAATCAAAGACCAGAAAAATACAAGTAAAACCTGATAAGATTCAAGAGAGATGGAAGGAAAATATACAGAAACTGTGTACTAACTACTTAGGGCCAGTAAAATCATACATCGAAAGAAAATACGACGTATACGAGGATAGCTTAGGTTCAGCCTTATCTATATAGGGGAATAGGTCAGGCAATGTTTCCCAAACTTTTACGAGCCACCATAAACCATCCATAAACCTATACTCAAATATTGTTTAGAATCCAATATATGATAGCTTTTATATCACATTTATGCCAAAGACTTAATACAAAATAAAAAGAAGTTAGGTAAGAATATAATTTTTACATAAAATAAATTAGCGAAATAAATATATTTAATGAAAACTTTTTTAGAAATTAAATATCATTTTTTTCTTAAATTAAGCAATTACATACCATGAAAATTTCCAACAAATGAAAATAGAAAAACCAATTATGTTTTGTTAAAATTAGTTAAACAATTAAGTGACTATTGATTATAGGCTTTCATGGCGTGGAAGTCATTTAAAGAGATTCTTCTGCCCTATTTAATAACATATTTCCATCAAACAGAATTTTAATTCGATGGATGGGCTTGAAGACCTGATACCAGTTTTCCAACGTCTGGCTAAGTGTCACTTAGCAGGAGTCTTAAATCACCGCGTTCATAAACCTGAATTATGTTTCTCTACTTGTAAATAAGCTGAATTACTGCTCGAAAACCACGTCCCACCAAATATGAAGTCGGAAATGCAAGGATTTTTCAACCACCATCCATAATGCAGGATAACGATCGGAAACCTTCTGTATCCAAAATTATTGATAATTTATCTTAAACTTGTGTTTATATCCAACGTCATTTTGTAGTCCAATCAATTCTTCCTCTATTACTCCAACTTCCTCGATATCTACAAACGGGTTTAGCATCCAGCTTGGAATTTCCGACAAAAGAGGATCCTCAAATCCATCTGTCATATTACTTTGCAAGGTGGCTAAATGGTCATAAAAGACTTTCAAATCATCATCACCTATACCAGCATGCTCTTTTAGCTTAAGCAGTGAAGTAAATTGATAAAGCTCGTGGCGACCTACGAGTATGTAACGCTTTAATAAAAGCAACTTGGAAATAAACACAGTCACCACAGATTTTGTCTAAATAAGGTTAGTATCATTTCCCTGCAATTTTAAATTAATTGCATTGAACTTTGCAAATAGTTCAGTCAAAAAGGTAACGTCACTCCTAATCTCTTTAAAGTTGTCTCCGAGAAATGCATATTTCCCCTCAAAAAACTGCACGACAGTGTCAAAAAGATTATAGAAGCCCCTTATTCAATTGCTTTTTGATAGCCAACGAACTTTCGTGTGTAGTGACAAACGTTTGACATCTTCGTCGTTCTCATCACACAACGCTCGAGAGAGTCGATTATTAAGAACACCGGCTTCGATTTTGTTTACCACCATAATTGCAATGTTTAAGTACTTGTGAAAGCGATAACTCAGTATTTATCCACGAGATGTTGTCGGTGAATGACACAATGAAAAGCATAAAAAATTGGCACATATTTTCTCAATTATGTAATACAACCATTGTGACGACCAGTCATTGACGAAGCTCCGTCCGTCGAAACAGCAAGTGTGTTAGAAAGTGGAAGTTTTTTGTCCCTGAATAACTGTTCTACGATACGAAATATTGACACCCCTTTAGTGTCAGTTTTTAATTACATTGCAAACAACAACTCTTGAGATAGATTTTCATCTTTAATAAAGCATACGTAAGCTAGAAGTACAGATTCATTACCTGGCAAAGTTGACTCGTCCAAATGTAATGCAAAGTCTGTTGTTCTAAGGATGCTGCATAATATTTCTTCCACATTTTCAGCCATTTAGTCTATTCGTCGTTGGACTGAGGTGTTACTCTTGGGAATAATTTTTATTGTATCATATGGTGGCTTATGCAGAACAGTACTCAGGACTTAACTTACTGCTGGTAGGTTGAGTTCTTCACAAATTTTATGTGGCTTTCCAGATTTGGCAATTAATAGTGAAATGTTGTCTGATGCACGCAAACCATCAGTGATATGTTTCGAAGTATTACGCAACGTACTTGAAAGTGGTGGACGATTTTGTAATCTGTCAGGAAGTGACTGAAAAAATATTTTAGTCTTTTCTGTCTTGTCAGGATGTGCCTTCCTAAAATGGTCAATTAGTCTGTAAATCCGTACTGAAGATAATCCACATTATACTGTCTACATTTCTTCCTTGATTTGTCATTTCATGCTTTTCTGTTTCTACAATAAAGGTTTATATATCAAATTTTGTTAAAATAAAATTTAATATACATTAACTAAATAGAATACACGCATGAGTTAACGATAAGACGTGGATTCAAGCTTTAAGTGGTTGTTTTTTAAAATAAAATTACTAATAGCCATATGAAAAACATCAAAACAAAATATTTATGTGCTTGCGACATAATTTCAAGCATACTATATATTAGTAAGGCTGAATATACGTATTTTTTCTGCATACCTGGTATAAAACAGGATTTATATACACGTTATTTTGATCTTGAACGTTAGTAATTTCACTTCAGTTAAGCTGAAAATATTTAACCAGTTTATTTATGTTAAAAAGTAGTGTACATTTACTATACAAATGTAACACATTTATCACGGGAGTCCTAGCTCAAAAATAGTGCGTAGGGAGTTTGTGTCAGATGCCTGTACAACCACCTTCGTTGTCTTTCATAGAGAAGCCAAACACCCGGCTACAAAGTAAGCTCCTCTCAAATTCGATTTATAATACTGGTCTAGTCAGTTGAGGGTGAAATAATATTTCTTTGGCGCCTATTCTGTCGTTATGATCATATTAGTCCATATAATGCCCTAAATTGTATTTATAAGAAAGGCCGTTCCAGGGACCGTTGCGGTGAAATTGGTATTGATTCAATTTTTGGATATTTATGTGTGCGTAGGTTCAACTAAAGTTTATATCATAACAAGGCCACATTTTCATTTGATGATATATTATCAAGAGGAATTTTGCAAAAAAAGAATATTTATTACTCAATTTACTCCTAAAGCGAAACTGAAGGCGAAATATTTCCAAATTTTCTTTTTTTTCGTAGATTTATTGTGAATATTACCCATTGTTTGAAAAAAGCTATGCTTCAAGGAAATACGAAATGTCAGTCAAACCGTGGCGTAGATCAGTGAACTGGGAATTAATTTAATTGATATCTAGCCGGCAAAGGGAAAGTTCAATAATATATATATAAGAAGTATGAGAGAAAAGGTGCTCTTTTTGAACTACCTATTCACATTTCATGGAAACATAAACAATATACTAGCCGTTTATTTTCGTAATATAATTCACCACCATAAAATAATGCAAAAATTATATAAAATTACTATAACAATAATTTAATCATGCGATCAATGAAAAATAACTTACCAATGCAACCTTGATAACATCGTTGGAACCGAATTATTTGGAAAATAGTTTTATAGGTAAAAATTGAAATAAAACCACCGAATCTAATTATCAGATGAGCTGATTTTGGATTCACACCCGTTTTATTCCCACTGAACCTTACTGCCGAAGTACTTAGTGACGTGAAGTTCGCAAATGCCATATTGTCAGGACCCTCCGGCGCCCCCCTGCCGCTTCTTTGCTTGTTTTTGCCCCCATAGACTACAGCACAGCCCCACGGGGGGCCGTAGCGCCCACTTTGGGAACCGTAAGGTTAGTGGCAAGTCCGTGGTCCGATTCCCCGTCAAGGAAACTTTTTTACGCCTGTGATCTGCTCGATTTCACCTTTCCCACCATCCCTGTGTTTGTATTTTATATATGTTCCTATCTCTTTTCCTTGCATGTTTCCATGTGAATGAATATATAGTATATGTATAGTTTAAAAAGGACGGTCATAAGTCTATTTGAAAAGGTGGAAGGGTGGTTATGTAATGAGGGCTTTCATTGATTAGCTAATCACTTCTTGAATGCCATGCAGAGATTACTTTAATCACTCCAATTTGTCGGCGCTACCTAACAATAAACCCCATAGATCCTTATAACGCGAATAATTTAATAGTGATGGCGCGTTTATCTGAACCCTTTCACAATGCGATTAAATCCTCTTCTTATATTCTATTTTGGCGTAAAAATAAGGAAAAAACCCTTCAACCCTCTCTAAAAGCCTCTGTTTTTGGTTAATTGTGGGGTGGATAATACCAATAATTCCTGTAAATCGTCTTTTCCCCTTTTTTACCCTATATCTACTTTTTAACAAAATCTGTTTTACTTCAGCTCTCTGGCATATTATTCTTACCGATTTAGAAAGTATGTCCAAGAAAAACCTTTGGAGAAGGTATAGGATTATTTTGTTGTGTCCTATGATCTTATTTCCTACTAAATTATCTCTATCTCCTAATTGTGTCTTCTCCCCTACTTGTGATATTTTTTTGCAATAATATTTAACAATCGGAGGGCTTCACTTTTTCATCTCTATTATATTTTATTATACTGGATTTATACTAAAGCCTTCATGAATTGTTTTTAAAACTCTCACAACATACATTTAAATATGTAGAGTGATCAAATTTGGAGAAGTTCCTCCGAGCCTCTAACTTTGTTCTTCATGAATTTCACGACAACTACAAAATTAGTACAAACCGAACTCAAAATCAATGATTTTCTACAGATTTCATTTTTAGCTTATCTTGTTTGTTAAATAAAACACCCTTTAGTTTATATGGCTACGGAAAAGAGAAAAACAGGCGAGAGTTTAAACATTTTACATAATATAATTGAAAGAAATTTCGTGAATAAGAGATACATATGCGCCAGATCGTAATATAAGCTACCTAAGGATATTTTTTTCGTTTTTTCTTGTTTTTGGCTGGGTGAAGGAAAAATGTAGGGATCAGGATTGTGCATTAGATCCAAGAACATTACTTTCTTCTCATTATTGTTACTACCACAAACCCCATGGCCTAATGCACTACCGTATTAGGTGTTCCCGATGTTTACTCTCAGGGTATATTTTTCCATTGGTTAAAAAAAGGATATTGAATGTGACAATCTAGACAAAAGTTACACGTAAAAAATGCGTAAATGAGAATAAAATCCACAGAAAAAAATGTTAGTATTTTACGAATTGATATATTTTAAGCTTTTCAACATGCATTCCCATTTACAGCCAAAATCATCAAAACTGTGGGAATGTGCTGTAATGTTGTGTGGTAGATGCGAAAATGATATTAGCCATCGAAATATATAGGATTTTGAGAACTTTCCATTGTTGAGGCGTCACTCATTGCGTTGTGATCACAGATTGTGCGAAAGGAAAAACTAAATTGCCCACTACATTCCATCGAGAGAATGCTTCTCTGATTAAGTCATCTTAAGTGGAGACAAGACACTGAATTCTATTTTACGATACTTAGTATGGAAAATTTTAAAATTATTACCATTGTCATATCATAATTTTGGTGTCTTATTTGAGACACCGAACCCAGGGTATGTGGGTCGAATGTGGCACCTTTAAGGCTCTGTAATTAATTTTTCACGAAATCTCATCTTTTACATACGTACACATGCCTTGCATGCCAACACGAAAGTTGTAGCATGGAGTGTTGGATGAGGAAAAGCTAATTCAGCTGCATGTTATCCACTTTATACATCATTGTTCTTTTAAAAAGACCCTCATTCCTTCAATGATAATGATTCAATTCAAATTCAAAAAGTTGTTTATTTATCCAGGTTGTTGTACATAACATTTATAAGCAACAAATAACAGGTAACAATGGATAACAGTAAATAGTAAATAACATTGTACAACAAACAAGGAAGTGTTCCGGAGTGTTTGAAGGAAGCCCTGTTTTAGGCTGCGCGCCTCTTCAGGGAATGATAATGAAGATATAATCTGATTATATTCATAATTTGAAGATTTTCAATGTGTTCATTTCATTTTACGATAAAACTGCATATTTACTTCAACGATTCGTCTCTATACATTTCTACCAGCTCTAGTTGGATCTAGCAATTAGCTATTTGCTTGATATTTTCCGTCACAACTCAATGTGTAATGATTCCTTTGTCAGAGAGCATTCAATACTGATGATTCAGGCTGCTATAATAGGTGAAGAGAGACCTCTAGTGCTGTTATTGAGAACTAACAGACCTGGTTTCGGTGTGCGACGGTCGAAATTCCGGTCTACGCGTACGATTTTTCCCCCGTGACATTTCTCGCACTTGCCCTCCCATCGGCCGTTGCATCCACTGAACATACTGTTTCGGAATACCGCAAACTCTAGTCTGGATTGCAACCTTTCGATTAAACCTTCTCAATTTCCCCATCTCGCTTCACCATCTCGTCTATCGTGACGTGTGATTCCGCGCTCGAGGTATCGAATCGCGACGTCAATTTTGGGGACCGCTCAAGAACATACCAAAACTTATCTCTCACGGGTATCCTTTTTTTTCCCCCGTTGTGAGAGCCATTGTGTACCGCGAGATGAGACGTGCTTTGAGCGGGAAGGGACGAGGAAGGAGTAGTGGTGTGTGAGAGATGAAGAAACCTTAAGTGCCGCGGGAGCCGTGCTTGGCCGTTCCGATGTTTGAGTGAATGAGTGAATCAGGGCGGTATCCCATTTTGCTGCGCGGCGATAAATACGGGCGGGAGAGGGAGGATTGGTGAGGGTGTGTGAAGGCAAGGCGGTAGAAAGGGATTGGACCAAGAGAAAGGGAGTGAGGGAGAGAGAGAGTATGTGTGTGCGTGTGTGTAAGAGGGTAGATTACAGAGGAGGAGCGTTGAGAGGGAGAGGAGGTAGAGAGAGAGAGAGGTCCTTGGAGCGTGTGAATGGTTGCTTATATATAAGGTAAGGGGGAAGTGAGGCGGGGTGGGCAAGGGGAGAGAATTAACGTCCAGCGAGCAGTTTCAGCGGATTGAGTTGAGGCTTGCGCCCATGGATCCGAGAAGGGAAGGAGAGAGAGGAGGAGGATTCGGATCCTTGTATAAACATACGTGTGTGTGAGTGCGAGCGCGCGTCTGTGAGAACGCGGGCAGAGTGAACCGTGGAAAGGGAGAAACGATCCCCTCTCCTGCTTCCCTCCCTTCACTAGCAGCCTTGAGGTTAGCAGCAGAAAGCTAAAGGGCGGTGATTAGCAAGCAACGGAGATTAATTGGCGCGGGAGAACAACGAAATTAAAAAAAGGGTGGGAGGGGGTTTGATCCGCAGGAGAGGGCGTGAGGGTTGGCGTAAGGGAGGGGGAGTTGGGGGGGGGGGGGGGTTGAATCTCATTCAAGCGGTTGCGAACGGAACGGGATCTTCCGACCCCCTCTGCCTGCCGTCACCACCCGCAGCGAGGGCTCCTCCGCCAGATGTCGGAATTGAACAGGATGACCGCATCAAACGGACTCTCCGGATATATAACCCTTTGCCGGCTGATTCCGCACACACCCTCCCTCCTCTTACTTACACTTCCCGCATCCCTCCCCTTCCTTGTGCCTTGAAAAAGAATATCCTATCTCCCTTCATCAAACCCCCTCACCCACTCTACCCCGTCCTCTCCACGACCCCCTCGTCCGCCCTCGCCTCTTTTCCTCTGGATTCCGTTTCCATTCCCCACCTCTCCACGGTCATTCAAGTCTTCTTAATTAATCACCCTGCATCCTGTTAATTTATAGCTTTATCACACCCATTGTAAGAGGATTTTGGGGCTGGAAAATTGGAGCGCTTGGAGGGAATTCGGAGTGTATGTGAAAAAGCGTAGGCATTAGGTCATTTGAGTAGGGAAAGGAAACCTTGAGTCCAGGCTTGCTAATCAACTCAATGGGGACCGATGTAAAATCTTCAATCTCCAATGAGCTCAGCCCTTGATCATTTTGCTATGCAATAGCGTATTCGTTCTCGTCTATATTAATATTTCTTCTGAACATAATTTTCCCAAAACTATTCCTTCTTTTTTACTCTGCCACAATTTCTAATATTTGAGAAAAATATGGTCAAATTATTTCAATGAAGGATTACCTCTTTTCGTTCAAAAATAATTTATAGTGGATAATGAATATGTTTGAATAAATTTTAGAGATAAAAATATGCTAATCATGGAAACATTTATTGACTTCACTTCTCTCTCATCCTCACCGTCCTTCCAACGTGCCGAGTGATATCCCATCCTAGTTTTGTCGGCAGTAATGAGAGTAAAATATTTAAATACACTTGTTTTTTTTACATTACATTGATGAAGCTCGCGTTTGACTGATACAAAAATGTGTATACTTTTTGATGCTTGCCAATAAAAGCAGAGTTATTCCAATGTTGCAAAATTAGCATACGTATAATTTATCTTCATTTAATGCACAGGTTTATCGTGGTCTTTATTTTAGCTTCGTTATTTTCCTATTATGACGGAAAACTCTCTGTAATCAACTCAAAATTATTTTATGGCATGATCAATAGTATCACCATTATAAAAAGAAACATTATGACGAAATGAAGGTGGAAAATTCACCGTAAATGAATACAACTCCCGTACATGATATGCCTTCTTGATTAATATCATGATTCGTTTGACACCGCTTTTAATTAATTCACTACTTATTCGGGGTATTTTTATTCTAGTGTGCATGCCTTTTTCAGTGGCTGCGGCTTTGGGATCTATGAAGTTGAGTTAATATTTCCTAAACTCCGAGTCCACTGCGTCCATAATATCATCTCATTTGAATTAATGCAGCCCTAATGGGCAAATATTCTGCATATGCCTGTAAACAAACATGAGGACCAAAGTTAAATTCATTTAGGAAGACCGACACACCACCTGACGAATTTGAGCAAATGCGTATAATATCTCAGTGAAATATTTCGAATCACACGTGACAATAAAATCATAATCGTTTTTAATTGAACTCAGTTCGCTGTCGAATGAGTATTTTTGGACACCAATGAAAACAATTCCGCATCGACTTTTTGAATACACGCATCGAAGATATTTTTTTAGTGGCGGTTAGTTGATTTATTTTTGTCAATCCAAAGATTAATTCGTTTCTTTAGGGGAGACACTATCTTTAACTGGCATCATCCATACTGGACATCGTCACCATTAATACCGACAGGGTACCTGAACCCCATTTGTTGAAAAACGTAACCTGAATAAGTCGTTCAGGGCATTGAAGGCTCACTGTTTTACTGCACATGATTGGAGAATTTGTTTTGAGGGGACCTCCTTCATATTTGCATGAAGATTAATCTATGGGTTCATCTATCAATTTTGGAATAAATGTTCATATCTTTTGGGGACAGAAGCTTGTAGTGATGGTGTCTGGATCAGCCTTTCGAGTGCCGTCACGCTACCATCAGAGCTAATGAGGTCCTCCCGACCAACATCATAATGGAACGAAACAACTGCCAACTACCTCATTTCTCTGAGAGTGGCTTGATAACTGCATATCCCTCTCAGATAAGGAAGATTTAAATGCCCAAACAAGGATAACTTTCGTTTGAAATTCCCCAAATAAACACATTTGTTTTGAGCAGTAATTATGATCAGGCTTTTAGTGGGTTTCTTATTCGATTGTAGTTATTTTACTGCACATCAGTATTTCGATATAATGATTGGTTGAATGCAACCCATGTGCTAAATTCTTTAAACTTTAATAATGAGTCTATTTTAAATATTTCTTTTTTGTCCTACATACTTGTCCCTTGGTTTCCCCGTTGGCCTCTTCTTTGATTTCCCTTCCTCTCATAAACCCTAATGAATCCCTTGTGCCTCAATGAGTGCCTAATACATTTGTTTTTTTCTCCGTAGAGTGATTCACATTTTCTTATCTTCTACGACTTGTCTTGTACTTCCTTGTGTCTCACATTTTCTGATCATTTAACCTTCAGCATTCCACTACACCGCCATATTTCAAAGGCTTCTGTTCTTCTCCTGATTCACCCCTTCGATGACCCGTGCCTCTGAAAAAGTGTGTTGTGTTCCACCCTAGCTTGTTTGTATCATTTTAGCCCATTGCGTCATTACATGCACCCGTATCTCCTCTATGTATACTCGTAGTATCTGCCTCGTTATGATATTCCTTCTTTGCGTGAGCTACCTTCGATTGATGTCAATCGTACTTGCACCATCCAATTTTATGTTGCGCCCTAGTTAAGCGATATATATTCCACTTGTGCAAATTGCATTCCTCACAGAGCATTATCTCCCTTATTTTCCCTCTCCTGCGCACTAGGATTTTATTTTTTTTCGTGTTCATGCGCATATTATACATTCTTGAAGATAAAACCCATAGTATTTAAGGGCTGTTTGTTTAAGGGTCTTATTGTTTCTCTGCTACAACTAGGACTTCATCAGATAATCCGAGCTTTTAATTTCTTGTTCTTCTTACCTTAATTTCTTGAGTCTCTCAATCCTGTGTTTCTTTTGCTGCCATATATTTATTAACACATATTGCATTGGACGGGTGGCGGTAGTCCAGGGGAAGAGCGTTGGACTACTGATGGGAAAGCCCGGGTTTGATTCCCGGGTAATCCTCTCAGCTCCACCCAAAATGTGTGATTTGTCGGGTACCAGATCTTCCTGGGAAACCATAACCGGCACAGGGAAAGGATCTGGTCCCCCTACCCTGATGAGAGAACTTCACCCGCCGTCGTGCTTGGTACTGAGCGAACTCTACAATCAACCTTTTGGTTGATTGCTGTGCTTGGTGGTTGTATTGCATTTGTAAAAAATTCATCACTTTCCGCAGGCTAATTTTTGCAAGATCACTTGGTATGACGATGTTAGGGAAAATTAGTTCATTTTCCTGCTTTCTCTCATAAGCATACATGGTCTGTGTCAAAAAATAAGTAGAATTAATCGGGGGAAAATTTTATTGCAGATCAAAGTACAAATTACTAAAACTCTTCAAAACAGCACTCTTATGCATCAGCATACCGATGTCGGCGCCTCTGCCGCGCTTCTTCTACGGTTCCTGGGAAGGCGTCGACGGGTATCTCGTTCAGGCACCTTCTCAAGGCCTCTTTGACATAATTCAGGGGTCCAAAATCGTACTCGAAGGGGTTTTACTTGGGTTTTACTCAAAGGCCAATGTCTCGTCACCAGTGATCTCCTATTCTCAAAAATTTGGGTCACTTTCACAGTGGTCCAAGAAGTCCAAGGCAAGATTGTCACACAAGCAGTCTTCCGACATCATCTTGGGTACCATCTTGGCACACCTTTCTCATGGCTAAATCTTCTGTAAGAATGCAAAACTCAGTGGTTTTCTGAATATTTTACTTAGCTAAAATCCTGACATTTGAAGTTTAATTAGGGTTAAATGTGTCTCACTTTTTGCACATTTTCATCATACTGTGTTGGATGGATGGATGGATGTTCAGAGCATTCCACATCGTCGACCACCTCATTACCCTCCCAGAACATTCTGTGCAAGCAGGAAACTATTTGGGACATATCTCCATAAGCATTCTTTACCATGGCCATGGTCTTCGAAAACGATTCCTCGAGTTTAACAATTTTATCGCACATCATTGCTCCTTTGAAAGTGGCATCCTGAATTTGTGACGCGACCCTCGAGCAAGGGTTTAGTCTAGCAGCGATCGGCAGACTGTAACAGACCGCAGGCAACTGACGCTGGTCGTGTTGCTTACCCAAGAGCTCTCACCATTTTTCCCGCCACAAATCGTCCCACTCCAGTCGTTCACTTTGCCAGGAATTATTGTTTTACTTACTATTTGGGACATACCCTGTATATTATCCTTTTACTTACAGTCCTGTTCAGTATACTCCCACCTTCTAAAATCATTGATAGTTTATGCACAGATTGACAGTAGTATAATTATCAATTACTTGTTTAACTTGTAATCTAGTAAATATTCAAATGGCTGGTGAAACGTCGAGCGCGACTCTTCAAGTATCTAATTTTAGGTTCATATTTCCATTTCAGATGGTTTATGGATTTTTAAAAGCCACGTTATTTTAAAAATGTTTGAAAATTTGATTTTATACAAAACTGGTATCCAACGTATCTTCGAATTGACACTTAAAGAGATATTTGAAAATAAAAAGTAAATCAAGACAAAGATTTCCTAAGACTTTTACTTCATGGATAAATTTCTAGGATGAATTTTTTCGAAGTCCCGTATTAAAAAATTAGTTGTATACTAATCAAAATTTCTAAATTTAAAACCGAGTAAATCTATAAAACGCTAAATAACGCATAGTGTAATGGTATATTTATATCGTTATTATACTAAAAAGGAGCTCTGATTTTGCCTGATTGTTGTATTATTTTATCGAGGCATCTAATAACCATCACTTTATCATTAGTCATTGAAATTCTCCGTAAATACAGTAAATGTTGTAAGATTAATTTTAATTAATGTCCACTCAGTTCTTGTCTTATTAAACTTTTCATAAATTTCACGGTGATCACAGAATACTGTCCGTATGCAACCATGAACACCATAAAAGCATGGACGCACACATGAATTGCGTTCATTGGAGGATTGGTCAAAACGTGCGAAATGGGAAAATATTGTGATTTTTCAATGACATTTCTTAGTGGAGTGTTTGGGATAAACGGCGCCCTCTCTTATTCCACGTACATCAGATTTAACAACAACTACAAATGAAAAAAATAAGTACGAAGTGAGGAAAACAACATGGTGGTCAAGGTATTAACCAGGTTGTTAAATATTTTAAATGGTAAAACTGATGCTAGCATTCATTTATGCTCATACCATATGCTTAGGTTTTCTTGAATCTCATCACAGAAGATGCTCCCCTCAAGTAGTGTATTGATCAAACACCAAGGTTCTTAGTGATTTCCTAAAAAATATGATATTTGATATTGATAATAATGAATTGCGGAACGAGCCTACAAATTAGCACTACGTATTAAACGCATCACATGGTTACGAACCTATCTTACGAGGCTAAAAGACTGTACGCCCATATAAGTATGAACAAAATTCTAACTTATCACTCGTGTTAATAGCATTTGTTCTTTGATTCGTATGTCGAAATGTACATTCGCTGATTTCATCCCCACACACGGTATACTTATGTGTACTGGGAGTCCTACTCCATGTTTTTTTCACTTAAGGCTCTGCACGAAAATTAAGCACGTATTTCGTGTTCAATTCTCAAACGAAAACGTCAATGACCAGTTTATTAAAATTAACTATCAAAAATTGGCAACTTTTAGGATTTATTTGTAAGATTTATTACGTCCGGTTAATTTTCCACAGTATGTGTAGTTACATTGCAACCGGTCGTAATAAATCTTATTTTGCGGAAAATTGCTAACTTTTAATTAATGATGATATTCCACCATATCACGCCTGAAACGTCTCTTTTCATAAAGTTGCCTATTTCAAACTGATTTTCATTTCGCTTAATCAAGTGGAGTGTCGTAAATATTTCATCCAATCATTTTTCAGGATTAGGCTGTTAGTGTAGTTATTAATTTTACGACATAACCCCATTCTTTGTAGCTGCTGCGTAGCTCACATATATTTGAATAATTATTCCATTGTTCCAACGGAGACCTCCTGACTATCCATGCGAACCATATAGGGGTTGAAAAAATATATTCTTAACTCTATTGTTGCTCCTCCGTCTCTACCAGCCTCCCAAATATTTTATTTTTGTTTAAATCATGACACTTCCTTCATATTCATTTCACCGAGGGATCAACAGACTCGAAAAGTCATAGCATGACAGACGTAAGACGCGTCGCAAGGCAGATCGCCATTCTCTGCATTTTAATCGTTACTTGCGGGTCGGCGAACGGAGGTTAGGGGTGGGGGAGGGGGGATTTTGCGGGAGAAAACTCGTTTCCGCCGGAAAAGTTGCGAATGCAACAATGGCGGGAGCAACAATTAAGCGGTTGGGGGCGGGCGGAGGGATATACGCCGAGATACCTCTATGCAAGGATGCATGAGCACATTCATTCCCCCACAGTGGCGCCACTTCCCATGCACATGTAAACATTTTCCTCCGCTTCCCGTGTATTGCCTTGCGCTTCAAGTGCTTAAGAGAACATAGGCACCTACTACTTGCGGTGGCGGGTTGGAAGCCAGCGAATAAAAAGAGGAAATGAATGAAAAAAAACACATAAACAATCGCAGCAAAATTCGCGAGACAAAAGGGAGGGGAAAACGTCACAGGCCTTTTACGCTATTACTTTAGGTACCATTGTTTCCCAGTGGATGGTTTCTGTTTTGCCCTCCTTAGGATCCATTGTCCCACCCCGAATCTTTTGTGGGTGGCGTCGTGCAGGCAAAAAAAACCAACGAAAAGCGAAACAGTTCCTTCGATGATTTAAGGGAATTTTTTTTGTGGTCGCATTAAAAATAAGGAGAAAAGGGAATGTATGCAATTTAGCCGAGTTCATGGCGGGGATATTTTTCCGTGTCGCTGCGGCCCTGTGCCATGATGCGCCGTGCACCACGGGCGGAGCAGGACGTGCAACCAACATGCTCCCCCTTCGCCATCGGCATGTGCAACAATGCGGGATGAAACGCGGGTGGGGGGGGCGGGAGGAGGGAGGGTTTTGGAGGGGTGAGAGAAGGAAATATTTTGCCAGCTATCAAATTCTAAGCGCCGCAAATTTTTTTTTACAGATCCAGCAATATAAAATGATAGCGGCAAAACGTTTCATACCATCACGTAAGACGACTGTGATCTTCTCTTTTCCATTCTTCTTTCAACTCAATCAAGACAAGAATAACAGGTCCAGGTGCAGTCCAACCAACATCTCTTATAATTCCGTTAATTCAAATCTAGTCTGGAATTTATTTCGCGTGCCAAGAAAACGGATAGCACCCATATTTTCCTCCAAAGGTGTGTTGACCTTTTTTTGGTGAGGAAGTAATGCGGAGCGATAAGAAATGCGGAAATTTTGCCATGCTTTATTTTTTAAAGGGGTGCCAATTACTTTCTAAAATTCATTAAAAGTTCTTCATCACACGTCATGCTACGTTTTTTATTGTAAAGGTACAGAAACAGCAAAAAATACGGCCTATGATGATATTTAGTGCGTCAGACTTATATCAGGGGTTTTAGTTCTATAGAATTTGGTGTGAAATATTATGAAGTATAATTGTATTCCAGCTATGTGATTTTTCGGTTTCCAGATCTTCCTAGGAAACCATAACCGGCACAGGGAAAGGAACCGGCCCCCCTACCCTGATAGGTGAATTTCACTCGCCGTCGGGCTTAGTACTGGGTGAACTCTACCATCACCTACCAAACTGACCTTCCGGTTGATTACTGTGTTTATGTTTTTTTTAATTGTACTTGATGAGATTACTCAATTAATACCCTTACACTGTACATATTTTAATGCAATGAGGCCAGGAATGATATCTTCGCCTTTCGTCTTTTAAAGCACCAAGTGGTGACATAATGGAAACCACTGAAAGGACAAAATTATTCAAATTATGAAAATATGGGTTACACATTGAAGGTAGTAATTTACAAATAAATCTTAATTGGGAAGGGATATCATGAGGATTCATAATCTATAGTTCACTGGATTGATTATAGTTAATAAATTATGTTTGCAGCTAAGATTTGCTCAATCTTCATTTCAATTAAAATTTACTCTACAGGAAATAGTCAATATTTGAAAACGATGTCAAATTGGGAGTATCCCCTTCACCCTTATTAAATTAAATATCATTTCGGCTGAACTCGGCGATAAGTCTCTTTATGCACGATCTGATTGTCTTATTTTTATATTTTAATAAATTATTTATTTATTTATTGTGGTAAAATATTACAAATTTCTATATAAAGTAGGTATAATTATAAGTAATAAAAGGAATAATAGGCCTAGTAAGGTATCTAAAATTACCTACAAAAAAGTATTTAAATGCGGGGCAATAAAAATCAAGAAAATACAAAAATATCAATATGGTTTCCATTACACTTTTGCTATAGGGTTGTTTAAAATGGACACTTGAGAAAAAGCAAGGTACGTGAAAACAAAGAATCATAAATTTTTGGACATAAAGGGAATATTAAATGCATTAGATTTTTTGTTACTCTGATGTTTGTGCTAAGTTTTAGTTTTATCGAGGAGTAAAGAATTACGTTTTGTCGCAAATGATATAAAAAAATTTGGTCAGCAACTTTCCTTTGGGTAGCTGGTGGTAGTAGACCAAGTTGACTTCTGTTAATATCATAATTAATATCAAAAGAAGATAGGCAATATTGTTCCTCGCTTGGATTTGCTTACTACATATATTGTATCTCCATCTGTTACTCGGCCTTACTACTTTTCTTTCACCGCTTGGTACATGATTTCTAATTATTTTTAGTTTTGAATTATTTTCCATTCCATTTTATGCATGAATTCTCCATGAATTTAATAGAGAACTAAAATTATCAATACATTTCAACAGTTGTAATCTTATTGAGGAATACACTATCAAAACATTTCACTCAGAAAGAGGGTTCGGAACTTTAATTCAATTTCCTCCGAAAAAATTCGTCACCGCGAATCAGGCAATGTATTTAGTTGTCCCCTTAAAAAGGATCATAAAATTCGATCTGGGTTCGGCGCACACACCAAAGTCTCAGAAATCAAATTGATAATTATGGACAGAGACGGAATCATTTCATTGTTCGCCCATCAAAGGGTAACAAAAGGATTTTTTTACCTTGGGAGTCACCAATCCATCAGTCATCGTTTTGATGACGTCGCGGGGAGAATGAGAAAAAAAATGTGAGCTACGTTCCGCGCGCGCACAACCATGCACAGACACACACACACACACCGACGTCGCTCTATCCTCCGATCCAATGGAAATCAGACCGCAAAAGGGAATGAATTCGCTCCGAATTAAAGCCACACTAGCTGGAGCACCTGATCCCTCGTTCACCCCTCCCCTTCGCTATGGAATTACTCGTTGATGGAGGAGGATTGGGGGTGGTGGAGGAGCAGCCGGGGGAGGGGAGTTCTGAGGGACTAAAAGGGAAAGGAGGGGGGTACAGAAAGACGAAGGAGTGGTGAGTTTGAAGGGATGTTTGGGGAGGAATGGAGCGAGATTGAAATCATTTCGCACAAAGCAAGTGGTTACGCCTCCGGAGGGGGGGGGGAGGTGGAGGGGAGAGCGGAATGGGACGCGAAGAGCGTTTTGCCGTACCGCCAAAAGGGTTGCCGCGTTAAGGTCGTCCTTAAAACAGTCCCAAGTTTTATAAAATGTGCAACAAAAAGAAGGGTCACAAAGTACATCCAATTCGCGCGCTCGCTTCTCAAGGGATTTCACTACACAAGCGTGCCAACTAGAGTTTGTGCCAAAATACCCCACAGCAAGGGTTGAATGGAAGTGGGAGGAAGGTACACCATGCCTATTTCTATGCTATCGTCTATAGTGTGCTCACTTATTTATAATCTCTTATGATCAACTCTCACTTTCGTTCTCTTGTTCTCTAGGAGTCAATGAAGGCTTAATACCATTGAATTTTGGGATGAGAAATGTATTGATATAATTTTCAGCCCTGTGAGAAAACGTTAAATTCTTAGTTTCTGTGCGATCGGATTGAATTAATTTCAATATTTTTAATCTTTCATATAGGAGGAGGAATTCATGTAGAAATTATTTCGTATTCGAATTTCCGTTACCATATCCTATCTAAAACCAACGTCGTTTGTGTTGATATTTCTTTTATAACTTCTATGTATATATAAATCTCTTTGAACATTGAATTAGTGCAACCATTTCGTATTTAAATCAAATCATGACCGTTTGGAAAGTCAAATATTCACAGATATCTTGCTCAATCCTAGATTAGCTCACAGTTTGTATTGACCGATTTCGTAAATTGGTTTAAGCAGTCGCATTCCACTGGTACAAGAGCGATCAATTCGATAAAATCACTAGTTTCGGACAGATAAGCAACTGCTACGTTGTGATGATAGTTTATACGAGAAACCGTAAACCTAGATATCGGGCATACGAGATATTTGTAAACCTAGGACTGGCAGCAGCAATTTTCTGTTTATGGTATTAATGAATTATGGTAGTCGTAGCTACCTCGTCACCAAGGACGCTTCGGACCAAGATTTTGATTTCACTGCAAGCCTTAGCTCAGAATTTATTCCGAGAGATTAAGAAACAAGCATGGCTACGAAAACTGGAATGGACCCAAAAGTTTGGTCCAAAACGTCCCCAATAACGACGCAAAGACCGAAAGCCCCCAACACACGTCATCGACGCTGCAAAAATCCACTGTCAAAAAAGTTTTCCTCTCTCATTTATTCGCGAGATGGGGTATTCTTTGAGTCCTTTTTAAACGTGAATTTATTATAATGAAAATATTGCTCGTTTTCCAGCTTAATGCATTCAAATTTTCATTGGTCTTACTGCTATAATTTTTAATTCACAGTGGTGAGTGATTGTTGTAATTGGTCTTGAGGCGAAGTAGTATGCTTTCAGTAATTTTAAAATAGAAGTTTATTACGACGACACGACCAAAGTTTTGACCAGGTTATTAGATTCGAAATCAAAAACTGATATTATCATTCCCTGTGTTTCCACGTTTTTTTAATGGAGAACCCGCGTATACCGTTACTGAGCTATTTGACGTGGAATTAGTGCTAGGGCAGTCTAAGAAGCTGGATTTGGTCGATGTCATTTCTCTTTTGCGAAGTGATTCGCAATCATCGCAGTTCGCTCATTAAGTGGGTCGATTGGAAAAATCGAACAGTGATAGGTCAACTCCGGTGTGCATCTCGACCTTTGGTACTTAAACGAGCATTATACTTGAGACACTATCGGTTACCATTAACTTTTCACAATTAGAAATATGATCGTATACACTTGAAGTTCGGATTTCATATGAATGCGTCGAAGATCTGCCTTTACCGAAAGTGTTAAAATCAACTCGCACGATCAAAGTTTTCGATACCTTTCAGAGTTAATCACGATTTGGGATTATCTAGGGTTTTGGAAATGGTTTATGATGCAAGAATATTTCACCTTCTTAAAAATGTTTTTGTAATTTTTGTGAAAAGAAACATGAACTCTTCACTGGATATATTACATTGAATAATTCAAAAGTCATATTTACTTTTTTTGTGCTTACTAAGAGAATACACCAAAAATGAAAGATATTCGGACATATGGTCGGCTAAGCCAGATAATATCAATCTCATGCAAATATTAAAATCAAAAGAACTGCGAATATTTTTTTCCAGTTCCTAAAAAATATTATAATAGCCTGCTTCCTACCTACGCCTTATTTCAATAATTGAAAAAATATGAAATAATTATATGTTAGGGAAGTCTTAGTAGTCTAGTGAATAGAGCGTTGGACTTCTGGCCAGAGGGCCCCAGTTCAATTCCTGGGGATGCCTTGAGGTACCCTCTGCTACATCGGCTATAGTTATAATACAATTTTATCTCTATCTCCAGCATGAATACAAGAAAGAGGCAATTGCTATGTTTGTTCATTAACACTTCCGCTGTTAAAAACACTCCAATCATAAGCGTAGAAGGTTTTTCAATTTGCTACGAGATTCGATTAGGTTCTGCCGAGTAAAACTGTACTGACGACAGTTCTACCCTGAGGGGTTTCGTGGTGCTCGGGAAATATGTAAATTATATACCCTATGTTTCAAAAATCTCCACCTCGACAGACTTTATTTTACACCAACATTTGTCAACAAATTATCATATTCTCCATTATTATTTTGCAAGCAAGCATTGTGCCCCTTCTTGCATCCGGGCATCCATCCATCCACGGTTTCAGCGGTGCCCCTCCTCGCTCCCGTTGCCATGGCGGCGACGACCCGGAGAGGGATGGCGTTTCGTGGGTGGCGCCACTAAAAACTAATTAATGAAGAAACTCAACGGAGACAATGGAATGGGGAGGGGGCGCCAGATGAGCGGGGGAATGGTGGGAGGGGGCATTAGGGGAGGGAGGATCCGTCGCCGTTCACATTAATAACCCGGGAGACGAAAAGGACATCCCCCAACCCACCCCGCACCTCTCCACACCGCCTCCACGCCCCATCCCATCTTATTCTGTGTGTGACATGTCCTCCCGCCCCCTGACGACCCTCCTCCCACCCACCTCCCATCACCGCCGTATCTCCACATTAATTAAAGCATTGTGCGCCGACGTAAATGAGAGCGATAAGCAAGCGAATGACGGGAGAAGGGGAGAGACTAGGAGGAGAAAGGAGGTGAGGGGTGGAGGGAGGAGGGCGCTGGAGAGGGTGGAACGAATGGAGTGGGTGGTGGGTGGAGTAAGTTCGAGAGAGCGCAAAGGAGAGAGTGAGATAATTAGAACGGGGAAGTGGGGGAAGGGGAAGGAATGGCATACAGGGCTGTCTTAACAATTCAAGATGCTAAATGGGCTTACGCGGAAGAAGATTAGAAGACAGTAAACGCTTGGAGATCTGAGCATGATACGTAATTAATTTACTTATTCAATCCGTGGCCGGACAAGCAACGTTGAAAAGAGGACCGATGGATGTAAACCAAATATCAACCTCAAGAACGTTAGCGCTAGAAAGTGGTTCAAGTAAATGTCAGATTGAAATAAAAAGGGGGAAAAGGTCCAAGTTTCGCAATAAAATAGATTTTCGCCAAAAGGTTAATATTAATATTACTAAAATGTAGAAAGAACATATATTGATTACATAATACCAATTCGATAATCTTACTTTAAGTTAAACAACCATTCCATTTCTAAAACATGTACACTCTATCATGTTTATATAAAACTTCCTTGAAATGGTCAATATGGTATAAGTAAGTATGCACTTGTATTTATTTACATGAAATTAGATTGACTTTCATGATGAGCAAAGTGTAAGTTGAGCATAGGATGTATGAGCAGAAGTGTTGTGAAATTGGTTTTAATACGGTGGGGAATATCTTTAAGATGGTGATAAGCAACCTTCTCCAGGAACCAATTGAATACGTAGATGTTATTCTAATTATTAAATTACCTATGATAATAATGGCGAGAAAATAAGCAATTGAATCTAGGGATTGGATATCTTTCTGAGTAATGATCAACATGAGAGGCAACGCATTCACAGTAATGAGTTGTGCTCCAGGGTATAAAATATAACTTGAGAAGATCTCGTTGTCTCTCCACCAAGATACCACTTGTAACTTACCTGGGTTCTGCTTCAGACTTCGTAAAGGTGTCTTCATCATGAGTAAGCATCAATAGATTTGCATATATTAGCATGCCAAAATCCATCCTCTTTTCTGTCAATCTCACTTTCCCATAACTAATTGTATTAATACCTTTGCTATCATAATTAATTCTTGACTCACCTTCGTAGTTCCCTTCCATGACCTCCCATTCCTGTAAACCCAGCAAGTCATTTAATCTCATGGAATTTATGAATAAGTTTTTAATCTTCTTCTCGTCATGTAATTGTTACAGTGATTTCCATAAATTTTCAGCCGTATATGCATGTATTTCCTTATAGTCCCCTATTTTGCTTTTTTTCTCCATGCTCCTGAATCTTCTATTGGTTGTTTCTTATATCTTTTTACATTTTTCCTCCAATTGTTCATGTACCTAACCCTTCAAAACGTAACTTTCGTTTATTAGCGAATTTTGATCGAACCCAATCCTGCCCGTTTAAAATCGCAATTGGGAGTCAATCATGGTAAATAAGTCGAATCACGAAAACTTGCTAATTACTACGGTTAGGGTAAAAAATGGAAATAATTGCTGAGTGTAATCGCGTAAGAGATGCATGATATGATAAATTTGAGAATGGAACGACATATCAAATGAAAAATTGTACCGGATTTACAGGAGAGAGACGTCAGACCAATCCTTCCTCTGTTTCTCTTAATCTTGAAAAGGCTAAGCTTGAAGAGGCCAGCGGAGTCCCTGGAATTTCAGGCTGATGCGCTCTTACAAGGGAATTTGAATTAAGGTATATTTTCACAGAATCATAGTGGCATTCAACCATATTTTCTATGATTTAACTTCTATATAGCAATGATCACTTTGCCTGCTATGTAATATCGGCAATAAATATGCCAATCAATGTATTAGGATGTCCAATTACTACTTACATGCATAAGTCATTGATATTAGGGAAAATATAATTTTTGAAATGTATAATCTCGAGATATATGCAAAATTACGACTATGGTATGTTCAATGGTTTTAATTACTAGCATGGCATACGTAATGATCTTTGGCTCCGTTCCGATAATGCGGAGTTATTCAACGTGAGCAATCACCGGTACTTCATTTCCCGTGTCGTCGTCGGCAATTATCAAACCAAAGATTGATTCGCTGCGTCTCTGAACTCCGGTCTCTCATCAGCTTGTTTCTTCATTTTTGTAATGACGAGCATTCCCATTTCTCATATTCCCCTGTTCTATTCTTGATTCTCCTTAATGCCTCTGCCATACATTTTCCCTTTCACTGTTGTGAGGAGGCCTTTTTGATTCGGATAACTTCCTATGCAATTGTTCATTTCTCTCCCGGGAGTTCAGTGTTTTCTAGAGATAGAGCACTCTTACCCTCATACCCTCTTCCGGACTGCTTGATCGGTGATTCCTACTCATAATTTATCCTATACATTTGTTTCTTCTCTGTCACATTTGCGCTGCTTATTGTCATTATGCCAACAGGTGATCCGGAGGCATATCCACGACCAAATGGGCGGAGTGACTCGGAAAAGATGAAACTAACCGTTACGCATTCACCCACCTCACCTCTCTCCACCACTCGCCTTTCTCAGACTTCTGTCTGCCTCTCTTTTAATAAATTTTTGTCACCCTTCTCCTCCTCTTTTCCTCCCCTCAGTCCAGGGCCCCTCAACTGCAGTCCCATGGCCCACACTTCTCCTTTCGACATCATGAGGATGACCCCATTCGCATTTTTCTTTGAAGTGTCCGTGCGATTCGTGACCGGCGTCTTGGCGTAAAACAAAATGCACCTCGCACCCCTCTTACCACCGTGTCTTTTATTTGTGCCCGTCTGCAAGGTTAGGTCCCAAAACCTCATTTCCCTTATCATTCCGTGTCACCAATTTTGAAAATGTTCAGTTGCCTGCATCACCGCACTCAAAGAAACAGAAACGAGTAGTTCCAGCAGAGAGAAGCATGTAAATACGTTTTCCATTTTGCCTTCAGGGTAATAAATATTATCCGTTTGTTTGTCGTTAATACTATTACTTTACTATCGTGCTCTTCTTTCGAGTATCAAGCTTTTCATTCTTTAGACTGGTTATTGCATTGACCTTTGAGGGAGTGCAAAATAAAGTTTAATGACGACGAAGAAGAAAGGTATAACAGGGTCTTCTAATGGTTTTTAAAATAAGAAATACGTAATTCTCACTGGCGTGCCCCTCAGTCTGTCATATTATGTTGTAAATTTTCATTTTTAGCCAAAGAAAGTATAAATTAAATAAATAAGCTACTCAATTTGAAGTATAAATTACTTTAAAATTTAATATTCTAAATTTTAATTTAGCTTATTTTTAAGAAAATATAAATTACTTTTCCGAGAAAGCTCTTTCAATCTAACATATATTATTATTTAAAGTTAAGAAAAAAGGATGTTAAGAAAAGATTGGTGAAATATTTTTGATGGAGCTTAGATTTTTATGACGATGAAATTTAAATGTTGAGGAAAAAGGGAAACCGTAGATTTTTTTAGGCTTTTGGTACAGGGATGAAAAAAGAAAAAATGGACGAAAAATTAAATCAACGAAGAATTATTAGGCGCATTGGGGGAGGATAAAACGCTGTTGGGACATAAATCCAAAGCAGGCAAGAAAAGTGTGTGCAGACCAGTTTGACAAGGGACGAAATGCTGATGACTGCAATTGAACGGAGAACCTTGGGCATGGGGAGAAGGGTGAGGGAAAGAGTATGCAAGTTAGACGGCATGAATAGAGGAAGAAATATTGCGAAATCGAAGAAGGTTTAATGTCAGCTTAGGGTGCAATAATGCTAGGCGAGGCTTAGCAATATGGTGGTAGTTAGCCTGTGTGTTTATCCCAAATCTACGTCAAATGGTGGAATAACATCAATAACAATACGTCATTAAAGACACCGTGAATATATTTGTGAAACAGTCTTCATTAGTTGAGCAGAAAGTTGCAAGGATTCCTTACCATAAGATGACTCATTTATTGTCATAACAATACCATATTCATCTTACCGCATGTCGTAATCATCATACCAAATCACCATTTTATCGACGCAATTCCATGTCCTGTTGTATTTACAGAGAAAGCTTCCATGATATCCATTACTTAAATCATTTTCTTTTTTGAAGTCAATTTCTATTGCTACAGCTATACCCTCCCTATGACCTTGAGAATGCGGAATGGCCTGTGCGTTCTAATGACCCCTTGAGCTGTGCTGGTGGGAGCAATGCTATTGGCTCCTGGCCGGGACTGACATGGCAAATACATCGAATGCTAGGAGCCGGACGAAAGGTAGTCAGCGCAGCGTCTGTTCCTCAGTGAGACGGCTGCAATAGCGTCTGACCCCACTGGGGCGGCCATTGAGTGATGGTGTCACGTTAAAAACACCATTGAGAAAGGCAACGGAAAAACACCTCAATTATTTTTCCCGATATTCCTATGATGGACAGTATAGAAGAAATGAGCCCTGGCAATTACGGTACTCGGCCCAATCGGCCGTGTCCCGTGCTCGGCAGCGGGGGAGACAAATCTGCCGTGGTCGTTATCTCAGAAAAACCCTGGAAGCAAGCAGCACAGAAGATACCGGAGAGGAGCGAAACCGTTACTATAGGGACGTAAAATGAATGCTAGGATGACGCTGAGGGTAGGAAAGTTAGAAAATATAAAGCGAGTGAGGAAATATACGTAAATGCCTGAGGTGAGATGGAAGGACAGTATAGATTACTGAAGTGATAGTTACAGATCAGCAGCTAACTTATTGATCTGCCTCGTTAATTGATAAAACTCAATAGGAGGTATGGTAGTCTACAAACTAGGATCCTCAGCTGTTGATTGTGAGTATATTGTTCAAATCGGGCGTTCTTATTCACATAGCGTAAGGCGATGCTCGATTACCTAGCCCCAAACCTACCTTAGAAACAGTAGGAAATATGTAAAGGGAACTTGTTTTCTTACTTTCATTAAATAGTTTATTATGGCTTTAGAACCTTCGTAAACTCGTATTGTAATGCGGGTTGAAATTAGTGCTCCATATTTTAAAATCCTGATTTGTTATTCTAAAAAATGCACGTAATGCAGACACTTCGCGTGTACCTGCGTTTGTTAATGAAATCATGTTCTATTTTCCCGAAATGGTTCCGTGGATTTTTCCCTAAATCAAAGCTGTTAGCGTCTTACTGTTTACAACTACAAATAGGCACAAACTTGCCAGACTTTCATGGGTGTTTTGGTTCTCTTTCCAATTATTCAACTCCTATGACATATTAAGTCCCGCTAAAATTAAGGATTACGTCTATCGTTCGAGAAAGCAAATGCTCTGAATTTTTCTTTCAGATAAAATCGTAATTATTATGCACTTTCTCTTAGTAAGACGACTTTCTTCGTACATCAAAATGAAATCTGACAATACAGTATATATTAAAAATGAACCTATGGCGACACCATATATCCAAGCAGATATAGAGACCACCTGGTTTCGGGCATTATTGACACATGATACTCTTACTTTCTCTGGATCCCTGAAAAAAATATGCATCGGCCGGGAATCGAACCCGGGCCGCCCGCGTGGCAGGCGAGCATTCTACCACTGAACCACCGATGCTACATGGGAGGAGTATAGGTGGGAAAGAAATTACAGAGGAGGGAAAAAGAGCAGGCGAGGGGGGTGTACGAGTAATACTGAACGAAAGAGTAGGTAGAAGCGTAGTTAGGATAGACAAATGACTAGAATATTATCAGTAAAAGTAAAATTAGAACCAACAAGCTTGGTCATTATTCAGGTCTATATGCCACCAAGCAACGATAGGGAGGAAGAAGTAGATAAAGAATAATCGCGAAGAGGTTAGAGGATAGATTGGGTTAAAGGATATAATCGCGAATGTTCCTGGAGGGTAACATTTGATGGTCATGTGGGATTAAAACGCGACGGTAGACGAAGGGAGATATGGTAGTGAGGATGGGGACCACAGTCTAGAAACAAGGAATGGCCACGAGGAGATAGCAATAGAATTCTGACGGAGGTGGGTTAATCATCCCCAGAACTTGGTTTAGACACCACGAAAAGCTTAGGCTTACATGAAAAATGCAGGGGGATTCAGGAAGGTATTAGTTAGATTATTATAGTTAGGAAGAGAGTGATCAATTCTAACAGTTTCTTTGGAGCTCGGGGGATGGGGCTTCGGGTTACAAATTAGTAATTATGTAGGGTACGAGTCGTATTGTCTGGTTGAAAAAGATAAAATAGGGAAGGCGGTTTAGAAATTTGAATTTAGAAGAACTCGACATTGAAGGAGTATTAGCAGGCTGCAGAGCAAATCGTGATTGAGGTAAGGAAGCGTGGAACTATGGAGGAACATAACATGATAATTCCTACGATTTAATGTGCCAAACGACGGCTTACTGTAATAGTAAACCTGCGCGTTTGAAAAATTTGAAAGTATAAACATTGTATGTTCCTTCACTAACGGCACGTTTCACAAAGTGAATGTCTTTCTGCGGCTCCACCCCCATGTTCTTATGCCTTGGCTATTCACCTATCAATCATGTGTGGAGGACGATATATCTATTTGCAAAATAAAGTTTGTCTCATATAACAAATCAGGTTGAAAGCGGAGGCTCCCGGCAACCAAGAGACATCACATACTGAAGTAGTCCATACGGTTTACGAAAGATTTTAGGCAATGTTTCAGCGGGCCTTCCTTCGGCCGGTGACATTACTTCCAACTATCTTGTTATTACAAACAAACCTGCATGATGCTACCTACACGATGTGTAGGATACAACATTCTGGACATAATTATTTATATAGTATACAATAGAGAATATTCTGTTTTTTTCAATAAATTATTATTTTTAGTAGAATCTTTTAAAAGAAGGTAGCTTTCATCTGATCAACTATTCCATGTTATATGAAACCCCAGTTTGAGAATGTTTTACTATTTCAAGGTGAGCTTACGGAAAACTGAGCGCCATAACCTCATTATCATACATTCTTAACTGTAAAATTTTCCGAGGAATTCTGAAAAAAATTACTCCCAATTGTCTCTTTTATTTACCTCTTTAACATCTTATAAATTCAAATTCTGCATCGTGCAATGCCAAAATGTTCTCGATTATGTAGCAAAATTTCCTACTCACTTCTTTTATCATGTACTGGTACATGCTGTCCTACGAGGTCCTGTAATAGCACTTAGCCACTCATCGATATTTACTGGCCCATTTCTTTTCTTTTCTTTAATCTTTCTACCTACCTACTTCTCTGACCAGTTGAAGTCTTCTTATTCAGATTGATATTCCTTCTCTTCTACGCACTTTGTCCGCATTTTTACATAACTCACATATCTAAAGCTAATAATGAGATAAATACTGCCCAATTGGCTCATATTACCGAGATGTAGGTACCACTCTTTGCGTTAAATGTCAAAAATTTCGTTTTATATCCTCATTTACATGAATGATTTAAGTAACCCACAAATTAACCTGAGCAAAAACCTGAGGATTGTTGATGGGGTAAATTTTATTTTTTTAAATAAATTTAATATGGGAATCCTGAAAATTATTTTATAGTGTTATCTAAGCCCGTTTCTATGTCTACCGTAATGAAAATCCTTTGCAAATATTGAATTTAGAAGAGGTACACTGCATTAAAGGTCACTTCTTCCACTTGAGACACAGCTGGAATAAAATAAAAGAAATACACATTTTAACTTGTTGATGAAGTGATGCACTTTTCCCACCACGGAACACGCCATCACATGGGCACAAATGACTAAAGCGATCCCATTTTTGATGAGTAGATTTTATTTACGCTTTGGAATATTCGTGAGGTGTGAACACGGAGAGAATTTTTCAAGGGTTACCCCTTAAGACCAATCAGAACTTGGGTCCTAAAATCATAGTTCGCGTGGGCCATTCAGTAGTACTCAGTATTATTTTCATCTCTACTATTAAATGCGGGCTGGTATACATTGCACGCGGAGGTTCTCGGAGGATGATGTAGATTTGCACTTCGCTTTCCGTTTTGACCCGCAAATATTAATCCATTACTTAAAAAAATAAACGCAACAAGATTTTTCGAGAATAAACCACGACGCCTCGCCCCGGGGCCGGCAAAATGTCGCCAGCGCGCGGAGGGGTGCGCCCCGATCTCACAATCAGCGCGGGTCGGGAGGGACGGGTTGCATGGTTCGTTTTTTTTCTTCGACTGAGTGGGGTCGTGGGGGCGGGGGGAAGAGGGTTGCTGGGAGGAGGAGCCTTCCCTTGCAATATTCGCCATCTTTCCCCTTCTAATTCCAAACTCGTCGACCCCATCCCAATCCTCTGCTGCATTATGGGGAGGAGAAGACCCCGAAATGGTTTACGGGGGTCTCGCGAGGTGGGGACAGTAATTTGCGTGACGTAGGGTGGGAGGGACGGGAGTGTGCAAGGGGTGGCGACAGGGGTTAGGGGTGTTATTTTTTTTGGAGGGGTCGGGGGGCGTCGAATTCGTTTCGAGAACGTGGTGGGGTTGGGGAGAAGGGTTGAGGAAGGAGAGGAATGATGGAAGGGAGGGGCCGTGTGGTACAGGCAACCGCAAATTAATTACTCCGTAATAGACCGCGAGAGCTCGTGGTGCATATCGCTCTTCCTTTTTTTCCCCACCCCTCTTCGTCATCTTCTTCATCATCATCATCATCATCCTCTCCCGTTTGTATCGGCCTAGATATTTATCCGCTTTCCTATTTGCCAACACCCAAACAAAACCCTCTGAGGGGATCCCCTTCGGGGTTTTATATCTGTGTATCGACTGAAGTGTTGACTTCCTTCTTTTTTTTACGTTCGTATGTTTTTTTATTTATCATCAGTTCACTCCCTTTCCGTTACGTGTTTTTGTTTCTGCGTCACGCCCCTTCCCTTTCCTCCCCCTTCCTCTCACCCGCCTCCTCTTCCGTCTCCCTCATAGTTCGTTTTTTTCTTTTAATACTTCTCGCTCATCTCTCTCTTCTTCGATTGTTTTTAATTATTTTGTCCCCGTCGTACTAAACATCGATTTCCGCTGTGTGCGGTTTTTTTGTTTATTTTTTTGTCCTCTCCGCGAGAGCCGCCGTTCGTGTTTCATTCGGCGTTTCTGGAGGGAAATATGGCTTCGATGGGGGATTCGCAATTCGGGTTTGTGTCCTCTTAATCGAGTGACGCCGGGAGGGAGCTTTGTTGCCGACGCCGGAGCCGCTGTCGGGGGTGCCATTTGAGAGTTCGAAGCATGAACGCGTGAATCTCCATTCAGAAGAGCGCTTGTGTCATTATTGCTATTCTTAGTGTGATTCCATTGAATGGAATTCTTCATTTTCCAATCAGGTTTGGACTTTTTATGACTCTCTGCGAGTCATCGAAATGTGTTCACACCCGCGAATTTCGTAATACCAGACTTTTTTTGCAAAATGTTACAAAAATGTCATCTGTTGAGGGGGAAATCTTTTGGTTAGTCCGTTGCTAGATGGTCCAAATGATCAGAAATAAATATCCGCCGGGACGGTAAATGTTTTTGCAAAAGTTAATTTAGCGTAAAAAATTATTGTATTTTTTATCTCTGCCTTAATTTGTTGTAATTACGATGCACATTTGTATGAGTTTTGTCAATGAAAGTGGGAAATTGAGGTTGAGAAAAACTGTTTTTATGGATTCCCCTTTTTTTTAAGCACCAGATTATATGCCTGAAAAACTCAAAAAAGATCTGCTTTATAAAATTACCGGCTACTTTATGTGAGCACAATGAACATAAAAACCTTGAAAGTATCCTTACAAGATGTTCTGAATTATTTCATAGTCAACCAACTTCTTCAACCCAAGAAATTTTAATAATACTACCACATGTATTCTTTTATAGATTTAAAAACTATTTTTATACAGTGTGAATGTATATCAAGTACATGAAAAACTTCACGGTCTGATAAAATGAGAAAAAGTTGCAACAAGCTTCAATAGCTGAGATATTCAATCATAATACATGTTCGCATATGTACAACTATTTATACATGTACATCGTAGATCATATCCGGTGCTTCAAAGTTTTGTTGATTGAGATCCACTGGATTAGCTTTGAGTCTGGCAAATTTCAGAAAGGTTTCTTACTTATGATCTGTACAAATCTGACCGATGTGATGACCTTGGGTGCATTTATATTTTCGTAAAAATACAGTGGCATACCTGATAAAAAGTACTTCTGTAACGTGACTGTATTTAATTCAACGATACTTATCGTAGTCCTCTGATAATATCGTACTTCTCCGGTTTCGGTGGTAGCGCAAAGTGATATCTGTACAGGAGATATACAATCCCAAGTATGAAGACTTGCATCTACGTACTAGTAAAGTAACCTTTTTGGTTTTCCTATGCCATCGTCCGTTCAACTTTTTATTTATTTTACATTTTTGTTGGTCTAAAATTTGTCAGCCTCTGTTGAATGAAACATACGCGGGGACATATTTATGGTAGCCAAAGAAAAGAAAACGAATTTTCAACTGATAAAAGTCCGAGATAAATTTTCAATCGTGGAATTTACCCACCTGTATTTTGGCATGACAGAATCAGAGCGATGCCACCAAGAAATTCTTCTAAAGGACCTATAAATCCAATCCTACAAGTTTAATGAAAGGTGCATTCACCATATGCTGGCAACAGTGAATGATATAACGAACTTCACCAGTAGAATATTCAACTGAATTTGAATATTAGCTGAGAAATTAGGCTGAAGAATTTTCCATTCTTCCAGCGTTGCGGCGTTGACGTGGTGACCTGATATTAGAGTGTTACGATGCTCACTGGAGGACCCCGAGTTCACATCCTGTGTGATCTTGGAATATGACAGCTAAAAAAACCTGGTTTGAAAAAAATAGGAAATAACTATGTAAAAAAATAAATATCCAAAAAATTGTCATTATTAGGATTTATAATCTCATTTTAGAAATCTGGGAAAAAATTTGAACTCAATACCAAGATACCAGGCATGATGCTCGGTTTCATTGCTTCAAATTGTCAAACGTTGGTTCCTCTTTCTACAGAATGAGCACAATTATTATTATTATCGGTAATCTATCGGTTAAGGTAGGTTTTGGATTGACACAACTACTAAATAATTATCTTGTCTCTCCTAAAAAAACACATTGCAACATCCTACTCTACAATAAACCCCTGTTAATCTTCGTATACATTCTTCCTCCCTTCATTTCGTCTAACATCCCCATCTTATTTCTATCCCTTCCTTATTTGCCTAACGCTCTCCCCTCTATCACAGTCTTCAACATCTCACTGCCAACCAATATGCTCTTGCATCCATTTTGTTTGTCTTCTTATGATTTCTCCCACCTATCCCATTTCCTCTAAACCCACCATGCATTGCACTGCCTGATTTGTTTCCCGTCACCAAAAATGAACCATATTTAAAAACTCGTAAAATTTTACAAGTATATTTAAAAAATATTTTTATTGATTATAATTCGATATTTTCACAGACAAAAACTGAATCCACGATGCCTGTTGAATGGAAAAATGTTTTGCACTACTCTATTAAATTTTATTAGCGATAGGTTATTTGTTCATTAGCAATTACTGTAATCACCACCAAAATTAAGATCTTGAAGTCTAATTAATGTTAGCGTAAAGTATCGTACACATGTGCTATTGGGAAATATTTGCTATTATTAGGTAGGTAAATGGAGAAAAATAATTAAAATTACACCTTGCAGTGAAATTAAATCGATACTTAAAAATTATTTTAGTAAAAATATTCTTTTAATTTTGGCAGCCTGGCATATTTTCCCAGAACCCACTTCGGCATTTCTTCGTTTCAGGGTGCCAATCTCTTAATTCCCTCATAGCTCCTTGCGCCAAATTTTTTCATTACTTGCTTCTCGTAGTCCATCAGAGCCTTTCTTTGCAATTCTTCTCCTCAATATTTCCTTCAACTATGATCTTTCATAATCAATCGGTCCTCGGGATATCTTTAATCAGTCTCCATCTCCTTCTGCTACGTGTCCTTCACAGGCTTTTCTCTTCTCCCACTCGAATAGGCAATTTAAAAAATAAAACACGAAATAGGTGTTTCATTTGTTATATTGTCTATTCATTTTACATCTGTATTATTTAGTAGAACCAATTCTACATTGCCTTAAGTACATGTTATTTGTTGTCAAGGAATAAGTACTTGTAATACTATCATATTTTATTACTAATAGCTTTCATAATAATGTAAAAGCACTATTGTTGAAAGCATATAAGCTACCATTAACAACAGAATTTGGTGCGGATGATAATTTAGGACGCAGAACTTGGCTCGTCTTGGGGTATTGCCATAATATACATACATGCTATTTTCTTAATATTTTTTGCAATAACAGTTGTATACAGTGATTTATTTTTAATCCCCGCAATTTTGTACATTCTTTGCCCTCTCCTATCCCTTTTGAACCTACTTAATATTCAGTTACATTTCATAATCACCAAATGTCGAAGGTTTTTCACTAAATGGATATCCTAAATTCTTTTATTCGCGTAATTTGACGTGCAAAAGTTTAATTTTTCATTTCATTTTCAGCTAAATACGTATTATATACGTGGCATACATTTCATTAATTTAACTTCAGTATTCCTTCAGCAGAGGTATTTGCAATTTCAAACATGCACTTATCGCCCACATATGCCTCTGCTGATGGAAAATGCTTTCCACTAAGGTGTTTCTTCACAATTGGGCGTGGGAGAACGTTTCCATAAATGGCCATCCCTATGGGGAGGATTAAGAACAATCTTCACGAGGATTACCGCGTGATAATCGGGATTTCGTATTTGACTGCCATATGCACAGAGTATATTCTGGAGCATGAGGTTCACTTCGGTATCCTATTTTTTGTATTGTGAAATTTAGGGCTTAAAAACCAGCGCGTATTGCGACTTCTCGTCGCCCTTCGTGCATTAATTCGCAACATCTGTCAACGCTGCTCGGCCGCTAGGAATTTCTTCGGTACTGAAAAGAGCGGTGGAAGGGGATACGTCTTTCATTGGACCTCCGCTGTGTGACCTACACCCGCCATCAGTCGACAAAATAGTATTTTGACAAAAACGCAGTAGTTAACAAGGAAGTTCTACGACGTGTGAAGTTAAATCAGGGTAAGAGAAGGGTCCATCCTTTCTCCTTAGCACCTACCGTTTCCCAGAAAATGCTGCTAATTTTCAGAAAGATTTATTGAGCCAGGGGAGTTCCCAGCCAGCGTTGTGCATGTGAATCTCTGTTTAGTAATGGGACGCTCATAAGGCTGCAATGCTTCCTCATGCTCATGTAGAAAATGTAATTATACAATAAATACCAACTTATCTAGTTTCGTGGTATTCTCAATGAGGTTGATTGACGCTATTGGCAATTATGCAACGAGGTTGGTTAACATTGGAGTGGTGGTGCATTGAAAATTTCCACGTAATGGCCAATCTAATTATAGTGCGATACCTACTTTATCTTGTAAATTATTTATAAAAATCGAGGAATTTTGACCGTCGATTTATGGAATTCGTAAACGAAAACACACTTTGGTGCATCTGTGCCCTGCAGTCGAGGCTACGTCCAAAAATTGTGAGCTTCATATTATAATTTTAATTTTATATTAATGAATTACATTCTCGACAAAGGACAGTATTATTAAAAAAATTATTATTATAGACTCCATTACGAAACAAACGTTAGATGTTTTTCTAGAAAGAGGAAATCTAAGTGATATATTACTCATAGGGACAAGGAAATCTAAATTGTCCATGATGTCTAGTCCATAAACTATAGTAGATGGAACATTTTACCTTTCTCGAAAGAGCTTCGGCCCGTAATGGTCAATGTAGAAGGGACATAAGGAGAAGAATCGCGTTTGGTAAAGAAGCATTTACAATGAGAAAGGAATTGATGACAGGGCTGTTGAGTAAGGGTGTTAAGAAATGCTCGTCAAAACTTTGATATGGAGCGTGGTTTTGTACGGCGCGGAAACATGGTCATTGAAGCAGCATGACAGGCGTAGCTTGGAACCTTTGGAAATGTGAAGAAGGATGGGAAAGGTGAAATGGGCTTAAAGTAGAGCAAGCGAGGAAGTGCTGGGTATGTTGGGGGATGAAAATGGATTGCTCGGAGAAATCCAAAGGAGGCAGCAAAAATGGATGTAGACCATTTTGATGGGCGACGGAAGGTAAAACACTGTGATAGAGGGGAAAGCGTTAGCCAAACGAGGAAGGGGCGGGGATAGGTTGGGGATATTGAACGGAATGAAGATAGGAAGTATGAAGAATCAAAGAGGGGCTTATTGTAGTATTGGATGTCAGGTTGTTTTGTTAGAAGAAGTAAGTAAATGTATCGTTGTACCGCCTCGTAGCCTGTGCCCCGCTAAGTTCTGCATGAATCGGCAGATTATCAATAATAATATGCCCCATTATTGCTTGTCTCACGGAAGCTCTTTGATGAAATATAGCCCCCCGGTGTTCAATAACTTTAATTTTACCAGCAGAAGAGTGTTCATTACTACATTATGTCCTTTCTGTTCTTTCAGTATAACTTGAATATATCTTATAAAGATAGTTTAATTATCGATATAGGAAAGAACCTGTGTTTTGCTCGACCTTTTGGAAGTTAATCAGTTGAATTTAGTAAAATAAGAATTTACCTTTCCAAAGTGCTATTAATGACACATCTGGTTTTCGTTACAGAGTAACACCATCAGGTGAAATATAGGAGTTCCTGAATTTCACCTGATGATGCTTCTGTATGTACAGAAGTTCACACCAAGACAAACTGATACTTAATGAGTGCGTAAAGATGTGATGACATCGTCATATTGAATGGTGTGACCTCATTTTGACTAGGAATACCCTCTGAATATTTTTCCCCTAATAATATTCCTCATAAAACTTATTTTGCCTGCTTGAATTTTTATAATAGAAGTAATATAGTACCATGTGCCTAAATCTATGCCACCTCTTTCCCTGAAGCTCATATTAGATTTTTTGTTCAAACTAATTTCCAAATAACATGTTCCACATTTAGTTAGGCCAACCAAAGAATTTATCTAAGACTGAGAAATACGTCAATATAGGTCTCAACATAAAAAATAGTTGAGTTTACTAATTTCCGAGTTATTTTCTATAAATTTCATATTTTTGGCAATAATCACCTAATCAATAGAACATATTTTGGTAATTTCGCCATAGTAAATGATAATTGGACCAATTTTTGTTTTAATTTTCCAGGAATTGCGTGAAGGATTGTTTTTTATGTTAACGACCAGAATTAATCTACAATTTCATAATTACATTACAGTGCAACAATTTCAGAATGTAAAAATCATTCGCCTTGACCGGGATTTACGCTCTGGAATTGTTGCATGACGATTCACATTTAGTGGATGACTCCGTTGAAAAGTTACCGTCGTGGCATCTCCCGCAGTTTCTTGGAATTTATAATAATATTCTTTTATTAATTTCTTTTCGACATCCGTTTGTTTGATGTTTTATTATTAACACCAATAAATTATTTATTTATTTCGGCAGAAAGCGTTGCCGCTTCACCCAATAAGGGGTACTTACCTAAATCATTCTATTGTGTCCTGAGGATATTCAGAGTACGCAAATAAACCCTATTAAAATCAGTGCAATAACCTAATTGAAATAAACAATTCGGAAATAATGAGTGAGTTTCTCGATAAATTTTCCCTATTTATCTTCCATTCACTCCCCATGGAAAAAGCAGCAATTTAATAAATACATCTAATTTATAGTGCACTATCGTATAGCTAAAAACAGGCACAGCATGGAAACATATGTGAAAATATTTTTAAAGAGAATTTTTCACTATCCAATATGCTCTATTTTAGTATTTTTTAATTTTTTCAACTAAAAAAGTAGCCTAATTTTTCCTTTATCAGTAAAATTCGTATGATACAAAAACATTTCTAATTCAGGTTTTAATTATTCAGATTTGGATTGCGTTTCTTTTCTCTAGTGAGTCAATATGTTCCGGCGTGTTAATCATAATTTCAAAATCCCTTCTTTTCAGCTTTGGAACAATGAAATATGCAAATATATTAAGAATTTACATTTATTTAATTGTAGGCAATTTAATTTATTTTTCGGTATTCTGCCGATTAAGGTAGGTTTTTGATAGGCATAAGCTAACAAGCCATCAAATGGTACAGTGATAATGTCCTTACTATCCCTAATGAAACACAACTCAGCATCCAACGTTTTTTTGAAAAAGTTCTCAAAATGGAATAGAAATAAATAAATAACCTCAGTGAAACTTTTTCATTTATCATTTTAGTCTCTCTGTATACCAATGCACTAGGCCCAGCGATGTTCCATGTCTTGATTCCATCTCGAAAATTAGATTGCTTCAGGCCCGTCTACTTCGGCTGTTAGCTCTTTATTTGGAGAAAATCTTAATTCATCGTGGACAATTTTGGGCTAGGGGAAGAGATGGAAACCTGGTGGCGCCAAATTATGCAAATAAGGAGGGTGCGGCAACATTTCCTATCTAAGTTCACGTATTTTTGCCATGGAAACTACATTTATGTGGGGGCGTGCATTGTCTTGATGAAAAATTACTTTCTTTCTTGCCAAAGCTGGGATTTTTTCGTGTACATTTAGCTATATTTGGTCCAGATGGCTAGCGTAGTATTTTCCAGTAAATATTTGACTAGTGGGAAGGTAATCTACGAGCATCTCGTATCAGCAGAATCCTTTTTGCATTCAAGAAAATTGAAGTCATCACCTTTACGGTCGACCGTGTTGCCTTTGATTTCTTTGGTGGAGTTGAATCAACATGTTTTTATTGCTATGACGGCCGTTCCGTCTCTGGGGTGTAGTTTTGGATCCAAGTTTCGTCTGTGGCCACAAACCGGCGCAGAAAATCTTGTTGGCTGCTCTTAAAGCGGGTCGAACATTGTTCGGAAATTTCTATTCTCATGCGCTTGTGATCCTGCGTCAAGATTCATGGCATCCATTTTGCAGAAAGTTTTCTGATATCCAATGCCACTGTTAAAATGTGATAGGGCATTTGATGGCATCTCTACAGCTTTAGCGATTTCTCGCATTTTCAGTCGGCGATCTTCCATGACCATTTGACGCACTTTTGCAATAATTACTTGGATAGTGTCACATTTTGGCCGACCACTACGCAGATCATCAGCTAAGCTGTCCCGATGAAACTTAAACTTGTTTGCGAAATTGTTAACAGTTAAATATGAACGAGCAGAGTCCCTCAAAGTGTATTGAAAGTCGGCATGAATTTTCTTTGCTTTCATGCCTTTGTTTGTGAAGTATTTAATCACTATTCAAATCTAAATGTTTTCCATCTTCACAAATCACTACACGGGGACAAAATTAGAGAGGCGCCCGCACAACATATTTCTTCCCAGAGAACTGGCACGTCCCGCGTTTACTCATAAAGGATTACCTATTACTACGCGGGAAACTCATAGCGCTAGCGCTGGCATATGGTGGTGTTCCGAGAACCTTTCAAACTTCTCTTGTATTTACAGTTATTGTCATCCCATATATATTACAAACACTTATCAATGTACTCAGAAATTCTTGCATCCCCATGTAAAGCTGACAAACAAAAACTTGATCAACAGCAAACATAACTGATATAATGAATGCCCCACCGGCTTTCATTTTAACCTCCAGTTATTCCCATGCCTCTTCTATTATTTCCTTCATATAAGCGCTGAACAACACAGGTGATATGCATGTATGATGTAGTTTCCAGACTTTGTTGAAGAGATCCATGACTGGAAGATAGCACTTAATATTTTCCACATATATTATGCATTTAGACCACCTAGGTTTCAACCTGTAGCGTCAACCTCATAATGACGCTAAGCGTTGAAACCTAGGTCTTCTATATATATATATATATATATATATATATATATATATATATATATATATATATAAATATATAAATATAAATAATATATATAATATACACACATATATATATATATATATATATATATATATATATATATATATATATAAAATATCTTCGAAATGGAACGCTCTTCGGCGACGCACAAATATATAAAAACACAGATGTAGATTTTTAGAATATAGAGACACAAAGAAAGGACACTCACAATTTGTTATTTGACGTTTCGACAGCACGGCTGTCGTCTTCAGAATCTATATATATATATATATATATATATATATATATATATAATTTATATGGAAATACAAAGCGTACTTTTGAGTGATAATGGACACCCCTGTCTTACTTCTCTTCCTAAAACTGACCATCCGGACTCTCGCCCCTGAGCAGTGCCAGACAGGTATAGGTTGCGGATAAGTCTACTTATCACCCACACCACTCCTATTTTCTACAATACATTTATTAATTCCACCAAATGCTTAGTCTTCACATACGGCTGCCTTTCCCTTTTTTGAAATAGCAACTAACACTGATCTGACAAAGTCTTCCGACCAAATCCCTTCCTCATCAATGTTAGGAATTATTCATAGAAACTCTTCCTTCCAAATTTTTCGAAACCTTTTAGAAGTTCCGCGTAATTTGGTGTACTCGACGGCCTTATTTGATTTCAATCCCTTAATGCTCTTTATATCTCACCATTGAGTTAATCCTGGACGTAAGCTATCCTAATCTACGTCACATTCTCTCTCTATCTCACTGGTCTAATGTCTTTGTCATGCAGTTCCTCTATATATTCCTTTATCCCCTCTAGTTCAACTGATATTATTTTGACTTATCTTTGAATGCTAATAACGATTTTCCCTTCATACTTGCTGACAGGAGTATAACCTTCCTGTAATTTCGCCCTTTCTCTGTAAACTTTACACTGGCATTGTTGTCTCATTCTGAAATTTACCGACCGTCTTTTATTCATAATAAATTAGTTATTAATCAATGTCCATGGTTCCTTGAAACTTAAATGGAGATTAGCTGTTATAGAATAGCTATGAGGAATATATTTAAAATTCAGATGTCGGTAATAACACGTATGTCTCATTCGTTGCATTTTCAAACGCAGCATTCTTCCTACTTTTCGAAGTTAAGATTTCGGCGGCTGTTACGAAAGGAGAAGAGTTTTCAATTCACCTAATGATGAATATTACTGTCATTAATATGTAATAAGTCTTAGAAACATTAATTTGTTTAGAAATAAACTTTCCTCGCCCTTGCCGAGGGTAGTTAATTTTTTAAGCCTACATAAGCCCCTCATCAAAATATTTTAAAACATTCATTTAAGGACTTCTTGACTTTTGCTATTAATATTTTTCCATGGGTAATTTTAGAGATTTTTGGGCAATTCCTCAATGATGCTATAGTCAATGTCATACATTATTTTTTGGTTTATGTGAAGCTTTTTGGCTTAATGTATTATTCTTAACATCCCGCATATTTCAGGTTTCGTGAGATTTTCAGCCATTGGGCATGCTTGTTTAATTGTTCAAAACATTTAAAGTCGGTCAATAGTTGGTGCTTAGTGCTATCCAACTACAATTAAGCCTTATAACACGAAAACAGTTGGCCGGTTTTGATAGGTGAGAGGTAGAGCTAACCTCGAAGCTTGCCGTAAGTAACGCGCTCATTTTCTTGGAAGTGCGACCTTGATTTTATGAGTAATTTCATCATCAATGAAAATAATTATATTAATATAGATAAAAAAATTATTTCCGTTATCTCGGCGGTCTGCTCCCCTCCGTTGGAGTAACCTGTCTTATAGCGTTGATGTTGCTGCAACCACGCCACATAGCCATCACATTTATTTCATTTGTCTCGTCAGGTTTTGAATTGAAAATTTTAATTAAAAATTCGGCGCTCTTCCTCTGATATGCAAATTCACCGCTTGTTCGTCATTGTCGCTCGAACCTCTTCCCATTCTTCCTTCCTCTCCACCCCCATCGATCCTTTCTCTCTCCCACCCCCTCCCCCAACACACACACCCCTCCGGACGCCTCATTCTCCCCGCTCGCACAAAAGCTCACACCCCCTGCCACCCTCCCCTCCACTTCCCCCGTCCTCCGCCCTACTTGAGCGCAATGTTCCGCGTTGCGGCTCTCCCCCTCTGCGCATTGATCTGCTAAACCACGCCCACCGCCCCCTCCCTCCCCCGCCGAAATCCACCCCTTCTAACATCACGCTTACCTCCTCCTCCCCGCCTTCCCCGGCCCCTCCCCTCTGCCCCCCCCCCGTGCGGTCCTCGCCCCCACCCGGGGGCACCGACCAATGAATGAAGGGGGTAAGGAGATGATGCGAGGGTTTTACGGGGGGAGATGCGGCAGGGGTGTGGAGTGGAGGGAGTGAGGGTGTTCATATCCACGCCGCTAAGCCTTATCCCGTTTCCCATCATCCTCAGCGCTCCCTCTTTCTCTCTCTCTCTCTTTTCCCTTTACAGTCTCCTTTCTCTCCCCCTTCGATTCGCACAAACCACGTGCTAATCACTACGTGGGATTGTTGGGTAGAGCTAGGCGAATATTGTGTGCCACAAGGTAACGTACTAGGGTCTGTTCTTTTAGTTCTCTGGATAATGCGCTGGAATATTTGGAAATTTGCGAGTACAAGCATTTTTTTTAGGAATCTATGGTAGAACTGAAATGAGCAGATAGATGATTAAATGAAGAAATGCATATGGCAGGGTTTTCCGACACTTTTTTATTGACTCCTCTGTTGGCCAAAAAAATATGCTCTCTTTCTTAAAGTGACGATTTAAGAAAACAAGTGACATCTTGGTAAATACGTACTTACCAACCAATATTTAAGTATCTTCAAACGAATACCTCTTGCGACAAGGAGTTGTGATTATAGCTAAAATTGTTTTTTCTCAGAAAGGGTTTGTCAGAAATGATTTTTTCTCAGAAAGAGAGATGTAAAGACGAAGAAAAGAAAGCTTGTTCAAGAAATTTGGTTTTAAAATTAATTAATTACTAATCCTTGCATTTTTCTATTTGTTCATATCATTATTGACCCTAATTCGCGCATGCCAATGGAAACACGAGGATGCTTAGTAACCATAAAATCTCATCTTTAGTAATTGAACACTAAAAAACAGTGCAACATACACTGTTTTTTGGGAACATTCACAGGGTTTTTACATAGATTTTAGCCTAATCTGGACTATAGTAGTGGTTAATCATGAATACAATATTTTCTAAAAAGACCCATCACCTACAATAGTCAAGTGTACCTACTTTCGGCTCTTTCCCTCTAGCAATATAATCCTTAGCTCCGCAAACATTAACAGAAGAAGGTTATTCAATGCACCCTACAGTCCTATATTATGACAACAGATAATTAAGTATGGCATTTCTTCCTTCGTCCGTAAAGCATTTCAAAGGGATGTGGAGGGAATTGCAAACAACTAAAGCATCAAAATAAGCTACCTCAGAAAAAATATATTTCAAACTTTTTTCAGCTTTCCTCAGATCAATTACAGCATAATTATGAAAGAAATCTAACGCGCATTTCCTTCCGGGTATTGCAGTTTTCAATCTCAGTGAGACTTGAGGAGGAGATGATCATAGTTCGTTGCGATTCAGAAACTTCAGTTTTGACAGGTTTCCGGCTTATTTAGATGCATATTTTTACTAGGTTCCCTAGAATTAGTACTGTAGCCTACCGATATTTGGTAGACTCGGTTCAAATGTTTAGGTCTGAGATGCATTTACGCAATTCCCCAACTTTCGGTTCATGGTTTACGTCCTTGTACATTGCCGTATTTAAAAAGCTCTTAAAGTTGATCTTGCAATAATGTCTTCCTGAATGGAATATTTTCTCCATCCAAAACAGCTGTTATTTTTCAACGAAAAAATCAAGTGAGGACTCATTTAATTGTGAAATGGATAGAATACAAATTACAACTAAAATTCTACGCGCACCAAAGTCGGGCGCTAAATATCTCAAACGACATCTTAATTATCAAATTTCTCCGCATCTAAAATATACTTTTTATTACCAACAGGTTGCCCTGAGAACGATCTCTCTTGAATAATACTTCGCTAAGTGATTCGTTGCTTTTATAAAATGCATTTCTTTGGTTCATTTATGCGACAAGTCAATAGGCGCACCATTAATGCTTTTTTCTAACGTTATTTCTTCGACTTTCAAAAGATGCTTGAACCTCTTCTGTACTTCAACTATGGCAGTGAACTGAGAAAACACTACTGAATCTCAAAGTTATTCCGTTGATATGGAAGTAAATTATTCTATTATTTAGCACAATGCTGCTCAGGAATACCATATCTATCTGCCACAGATGAGATGTCATATAGGTTTAATGAGCGTATTTTTTTAATAATAATTTTAACAGAAAAAGGTTTAGCTCCCAATAGATTAATTATAGTACAATGGATTCCATACACTTTTGAAAGCTCTTGGTTGGATTCGCAGAGATTCGGTGTTGAATCACCGTTGTTCATTTTACCTGAGGCGTAAGCAATGCTAGAACGGAGAAATTTAACGAAGAACATTCTTTGAAACCATCATCACCCAAGTGAAAAAGTATTCAATATTTTTGAACTAATATCCACCAAGGAAAAAGGCACATTTCATGAGAAATTTGAATTTTTAAGATAGCCAAAAATAAAAATAATGTATTACCAAATAAAATACCTAAACAAATATCTTTTGAATCTATACTATCTCGGAAATCACCCAAAATATCACTCAAATTATTCGACTAATTTCGATTTATAATGATTATCTCCGACTAATGACTCTAAATCTAATTTGAAAAGCGCTATTTCCAACTTATATTTTAATATTAAGTTCCAAGAAATTCTGGGTAATCAAGACAATGAGTCACAACTTTTAAATTTACCTCTTTATTATCCAAAATTAAAACAAATAAACAACAGGATTTGGGACAGACGTAAACAAAGAGAAGGAGGCGTGACTAATATTCAAAATTTTGACTCCTTTCCACATTTCCCTTGCCCGGAGAGTAAACTCGAGGAAAACCGCTGAATCAAGCCTCCAAAAAATCGCCTCCCTGAACCCGCCCCTAATTCGGGGCGAAGGGACGGGAATTTCGGTCGTTTTGAGAGAAGAAAAACATCACGCCCGTCGTCGGCGAGGACTCTTTTTTATTTCCTTCCTCTCTTTACTTCCCATTTCCCTCCTCCCTCGCAGGGGTGGTAGGGTCTGGGATCTCCCCGGCATTCCTGTGTGAATGTGAATCGGATTATGTGGTTAGGGGCGCGGAAAAGGGTCGGGCGACGTTGGGGGGTGCGATGGAGGAGGATGGGGCAGTGGAAGTTGGGGGGGGAGGCCGAGATCCACAGGGTCCCGGGGATGGGCGCCTGGGGGGTGGGAGGCCGGAAGAGGGGAGGGGAAGTTCCGGAGAAGGGGCGTGGTTGAAATCCCAACCCCTCCCACTCTCCCCTCCCCACTCCCCCCGTCTCACCCCCCCTCCGCACGTTATAAATACACCCTCCCGCTCCGTGTTGCCTCTGAGTTCCGTGGTCGTGTTTCGTTGTTGGTGGTTGGTTTCTAGCGAGCGAGGGGGAGGAGAGACGGACGTCAGGCAGGAAAGCGGGTGACGACATGGCAGGGCCCTTCTTATCTCCCCTCCCCGGGGATCTCCTCTCGGAGTACATGTTCGGACGCAGGAGGCAGGTGAGTGGATTGCGATTCAATTTTCCCCTTTTCTTCGGAGATGCCAAGTTTTTGATCCGATCCGTTCGCTGTCGAATGATTCGTAAACGCCGATTTAGAGTTCATCAAAGGTGCTGTTTCAGAAAGAAACCTGAATATCTTCAGGGTTAATTTTAAATACGTTTTTCGACTAATTTGGGCGATGCTTTTTTTGGAAAATTCTATCGAACTTTGCTTCGATTGTAATTTTTTTATTTAATTCGATGTAATTTTATTATTATTTCTAATTATGAGTAATAATTATGAAATTAATTATCTCCACATAAATGCTCGGGTGTTTATTTGAAAATAATCAGCTTAAATTACTTCTGTGCCTTTGAACTCATTAAATTGTGTTATTTCATGAACCACCGGTAGTTTCTATATACTCACGAAGATTCTGGCCGCATACTTTCAGAAACTTGCTAAAGGTATCATTAAATCTAGCCATACAGAACGGAGATTCCCGGTATAATGATAAAGTCAACCACGATATTTATAACATCTCAACAGACAGGTCCTTTGTTCGTCTTATACGGTTTCAATGTAAGAAGCGTCTAAGTACGATAAATACTTACACCCCATTTATGTTATTACGATGAAGAACGGATATATTTTTGGGTTTAAAAATTTCTCGCAATTATACAAATTCTAGAATGCTTTGAAAAACTCAAACGATACATTTTTTTGGGTTTCTTCGTTCAAATTAAATTCGATTTCTCCAGACTGTACTGAAAAAGGGAAATAGGGATCCAGTTAATTCATCACACCTTTTGTTACCATGCTCTTATATATGTCAGTGTTTTCATCAGTCGCATTCAAATCTGAAGAACGAGGAATAATTCTAGCGAAATCCCTAAATTATTTGAACTTTTCACGGTTCTCTACCAGAGTCTGTATTAGTTCTCAATTTTGCAGCTCTAAGTTGTGTTGAAAGCATTAATGGAAGGCTGCACACATGTAATGGAAGTACTCTTTTTACTGAGGAGTTGATGAATGTTCGACATCCTGTAGCTCCAGTGTTGTAAGGAAATATTAAATTGTTCAATATGTTATCAAACGAGGAAACGGTTGCCATTAACTTCGTGTTTTTGTTGATCTAAGAATTAGAAAACGTTGTCTATTTTAGGGTGCCATTTCAATTGTATTTCCATTGGATATGGTGACTGATATATTTTTTGTGTTTTATTCCATAAGTATGAACATTAGTTGATTTGAGCGTTCAAATATTAGAATTCGAACTCAAAATAATTTTCAATCCCAGTTTTCCCAGGGTGGCTGCATGAATAACACAAGATTGATAAGTTGAATCATGCATCGAGCAATAGGTCAAAAGTAGAATGATAAGTGTTGCTTAAGGCTCGGTGGTAAGATCAAATTGTTATATGGGGTGGAATCGGTTTGCGGAGTTTGTGCAAAAGTCTGCGAATTTAGAATCGTTTACGAAGAATAAACTGTGCAACCATTTCCTTAATAAATATTGAAGTTCTCATTACTATATCACATCTGATGCATTTATGCGTGTTCATAAATTAATCAGATATTTCAGTGTTATAATCTAGTATGAAATAATTTTCCAATTCCAACTACAAATTTGATGGCTGAAAATTCATTTTTTTTAATTTTAACGATGCTTTTTTTCTCCTTCTTTAAGCATTTACAAACTAGTTTACATGACCACAGTTTTACAGTAGCGTGTATGTTATTTCTCGATTAAACTAAAATGCGGTCTTATAAAAGTTTTTCCATTCGAGATGACACTTTTTATTTTTTTCCAAAAGAGAGATTCTCTACATGACACTTGGAACCCGATTATACCTAGTTACCTTGAATGCACTATTTATTACGCACCTGCGATAAGTATTTGACTATCACAGTCTTTCTGGGGTTCTTCGGTGTTAAATGCCAGCAAATATTACGTCAACTTCGACTGGTGTGAATCCGAATATTTCAGCCGGTTTGAGTTTCTTTGAGTTTCAATTACTTACACTTTCGAGTATTTTCTCAGTTTGACTGCATTCGAAACTATGATAAAAACAACCTCGGAAGTAAAATTTCTGCATGTGTCCTTTTTTCCCAATTAATGATTTATAATATGTATTTTTCATCTTCTTTAATTTTTCACGAATTTCTATTAGCAAACTTTCAGATACAATTTAGAGTCTTTGAATGTGTTTTCGTGCTATTTTTCCGTAATTCTTCCGTTGTGTCAATTAATTCTGATCCAATGCTTAACACCAAATTACGCCAAAATCTAAGTGAAATAATTAATGTTTTGAAAGGTATTCCTTATAATTTTCTTCATCTATCACAAGTGAAAAAATGCTTGTTTCACTTTTGGAACATTAATAAAGCGTGTCGAAGTTCCCAACAATTGTGCAAGAATATTGTGATTTTAATGCGTAGGATGTCGTTAGTTTTGAATTAAGTGTTGAAAATAGAACGAAAAATATCCCAGCGCATTTAAAGGTGCTGGTAACATGCCACTGCTGTGCTCTATTTACGCAATAAAATATTACTTTCATTATTGAAATGCTGTGAATATGCGGAGAAAATATATTCCCCTTGCACGAAAAACATCGTAGTGATACTGCTGTGGAATTTTATTAAAATGCTCTTGCTAAATGAAAACGTATTCCAGTTTTTTTATTAAAATATATATTTATGCATTTTTATCATTTCCACTCCGCCCACATCTATGCTATGCATTTATTGTTGAATAAGTCGAATTGGTCGTATATTACCGAGCATAATTAATATTTGAAATCGATATCAGTTACTCTATCGGAAGTATTTCTGCGAATTGTGCCATTAAACATTTCCTATTGAGTGCCTGCTTATATTTTAATTTCACACCATATCGCTTACTTTATTTCTCTATTAGTTGTTTTTAAACCTTCGGAATGACGAGGAATTTGAAGATGAATGCTAGGAACGAAGTAATGATTTCCGTAGAAGCAATAGAATTTAGCATCTTTTAACAATGAATTAAGTGCAACCAACAGATGAAGGACATCGTCATCCCAATTGCTACGAGTGTTACTTCGGATTACATACCCCTGAATTAATCATTTTTGAAAAATTAGGGTCATTTTTATTAAATAATTACCCTAATTCAGGAGGGTACTTTCAACTCCTGGCTGTAATTTCTTCTACAATTGTCTAGTAAGTTAAATATTTATGAGATTTACAAAATTTTTATTTTCATTGCCATGATTTTTCATTGAATTTAACAATTACTACCAAGTCTATAAATTCACATTTTTTAGTTTGAAATTTTTTTTTTAAAGAATTTGAAATCTCCTTTCATTGGATGAAGTGTGTGTGAATAGTATAAAAAATTATCGCAACTTATCAAAGTGTGAATGAGGCCAGTAAATTTATGTTTCTTGGCTTGCCTGTAGAGGAGGAATCGGACCACATTCACCCCACAGCAACTCCAGGAACTTGAGTCTTTGTTCCAGAAGACGCACTACCCAGACGTCTTTCTAAGAGAAGAGGTGGCCCTAAGGATCAATCTGTCTGAGGCAAGGGTCCAGGTAAGCAGTTAGCATTTACTATGATACAGGTCCAGGTAACATTTAGTATACTATATTACAAAACTCTGATTTTTTTAAATACGAAATGTTCGTACTCGAACTTCTCTCTGTGTTTGGTTCCAAGAGCTTCTCTCTTTAAAATGTTTATTATTTGTAATAAAATAATAAAAATATATTTTTAACGGGTATATCGCGCTTCCACAAAGGAGGCTGTTGATGAATGAAAAGTTAAATAATTTTTCTTAGCTAAATTCATACTTCAAGAAGTACACTTAGAACGTATATAATTACTGCCAAGCGCGGATGAGTGGAGGGATAACGTGAAAGAGTTGCTGGTAGGGAAACTGCATTGAGTAGATAGTGGTAGGTATTACCTTTGGACTAATTTCCGAGTTTAACCGCAGAAAACTTTTATAGTCTTATATATAATTGATGGATTGATAATAATACTTAAAATAGAAAGGCAAAAAATGTATTATAATATAAATGTAAAAAGTTCAATGCCCTTTACGCAAAAGGTTAGATTTTGATGGTTAAGTATTTACAAATTATTGAGGTACTTACTGCATTTATTTCTCCTTTGAATCCGTTCGTCTTGGTGGCGCAATTTCCTACATCAATGTTTGGTCCTTGAGGAACGAATACAATTGTGATATAGGTTCAGGGGCTACAAATAGATTAGACAAGAATAATAGGTTCAGGGGCTACAAATAAATTAGTCAAATATAAATGTCAATCTATATTGCGCAGCGTATAACAATAATGAGCATCTAATGAAAGATAAGAGCGGACTTTTGGAATCATGGACAACTGGACTCATTCAAAACCTTATATTATTGACTAAGAAAGCAACGGATGAAAAGGATTCGCTGCCCGATATCATCCCTGTCTACTAAAGAATTGAACGAATAAATGGTATGAGGGACAATGAAAGTAGGTGGGCAGCTGATCAAGTCGGTAAAGATACTAAAATCAAGCTTGAGCTAACAAATCAGCATTCACTGTGTATAATTATAAAACCAGTGCGATAGGTATGGAATGAGAACCAATTATGAGAAAATTTTCATGAAGTATAGAAGTTACAATTTAAATTTGACAGTTAATAGTTAGAGCAGTTGGAAACTTTCAGTTGATTAAGAAGTACTTTAGAGGAAAATTAACTCATTAATAAAGAATTTATTAGGAAAAAATTGTTTTTTATATACGGGAGTAAAAAAAGGGAACTTAAGATACAAATGAAAGATTATTAACAGCTTCTATAGTTCATTAGAGAAATGTAATTAGTAGAGAGTAATGTAGCTATAGCTTGGCCTCCACATGGCCGCCAGAGAATAAAAGTAGGTGGAAGATTTTATTCAATGTGATGTTGGAGTGGATATAATAAAATATTACGGTAAGTAAGACAGGTAAAGTGATAAACATTATAGGGGAAGAAAGGTAGATGCCTTGGAAATTCGGTACCATGTAATGTTTTTTATAACATTTACTCTTGAGTGTAAATAGGCGATTCATTTTTAACGAACCTCTCCTCCATACCTTTAACTCGCTGGCTTGATATTAACATCATTTAAATCGAAGTCTATCAAAAAATAATGGCAATAGAATCATTAACTTCGCAGTTTCAATACTTGGTCACCTAAGGATCTTACCAACTAAGTTGAAATCAAATCGTTTGCAACAAAAATGGGAAATACTTTTTTAGTATCTTATCCAAGATTTATTCATGTCAGTGCTTTCAAACATTTTCAAGCATGTTCCTTTTGCCTTCGGCTGGTGCTTCATTTAAAAATTTAGTGTTCTTTTGTGAAACTCCTATTGCCAAAATGCAATCACTTAGAACACTACTAAATGTGGCAAATCCAACCGAGTGCTCACTCATCGAATAAAATACATTATATTGAGGAATAATTGATGTTACTCCATCAATCTTAGAAATCACATCCAAATTAGCATTCCAGCAAATCTCAAAGCTGTTTGTTCATATAGCCGAATAATTTTACATAAGTTTCTTTGACCACATACCTTAATTCACTATATATTGAAACTATTTGATAATTGAATGAACTGTGAACTGAATTCATGATTATTCTATAAATTGCGTCCTGATAGTCTCGTCTTTCCTCTCGCTTTACCAAGACGGAATGAGATATCTGGAATCTCCACCATCACTAAATCACATGCCAAATTTATTTAATCATTCTATATAATCTCAAGAACACTAAATTTCCCCGAATCAAATTTGATATTTGTTCTAATTCTAATGTAATTCAATTCGTAGATCTGGCAATGCATACGATTTTAATTTTTTTTAGTGAATTCGTGAGGATTCCCGGTCCTAGTAAAAGCGTCCTCTCACATTGAAAACATTCCTTCCTTTCATTGTTCTCAGAGAATTAATTAAGTATTTTCGTTTAACTTAGACTAGAGTCCCGTTTCTTCTAGTTTTCCGTTGTATGCTCTAGTCCAGGCCTCAAACCCATAGAGTATTAAGCTGGAGATATATTTTCATTAAGTGCTCTTTTGACCCAAGAGTGCTTTTCCTGACTGTTAAAAGAGGCTTTCTTATCTTGATCAACGTATTGGCCTACCTATTCTACTAGCAGTCTCTTTGCAATTTCATTACATTGACCCTTCTACATATGCTCTCTATATAGTCTGTATCTCATGGTAGAATTTGAATTCCCTTTTTCCCACTCGGGTGGCATTCGGCCTCAAACAATCATCTTGATCTCCCTTCTACTAAGTAAAATCGCCCTCTTCAGACCACTTCTTTTCTCTGATAACACATTTGTGTCTTCAGCAAAATGAAGAATTCCACTTCCTCCTTGAATAAAATTATACAAGTTATTTTACTTATATCCCAAAGACTGAATTCTACTCACTACGTTAATTTTGCGTACTTTGACGCAGAAATACCACATGGATAAATCAGTTAACATCTTTTAGTTTTTGTTTTATATTCCATTATTTTCAGTCTATATTTAATCAAAACTACTTAATTCTATTTCATTATTATAAAACTTCTCATATTTGTCAAAAATGGGGAACTTACGTAGGTTTGACATTCTTCAGTATGTCATTCAGTTCCTGTAAAAATACCATAACATTTTTCCTAATCAATGAATACGAGCAACTTAATCTTTTTCAGCCCGTAGTAATTGACCGACCGCGATAATTTCTCTTGTGCCTGGACGTCTCCATAGTCCTAGTTGGTCCTTATTTCGGAAGTGCTCGGATTCATTTTCAATTTTTCTTTACATAATTCTTTTCAAAACCTTCTTCGTTAGTCTCCGTTTTCTTGAAATGTGGACCGTTATGTTTTAATGGAGTGCTTCCTCACTTATCCAGTATAAAATAACACGTAGACCATTATAGTTGACAATCGAGAAGAAATGAATTCAGGTAGAGTGGAAAGAATACTTGAAAGAGCTAAATGCTAATATCAGTAGTTATGGATACATGGAGGAAATTAAAATAAATAAGAACATTTTGATTTCATGAATACTTGATAGTAAGGGAAAAAAACTGCAACCGAATCTTGAGTCGAACTAAGATATTAGAATAGGTAATTATTCCAATATATAGTATTTACAGTGAATTTGAGAGATATGGGAATGCAGAGAAGTTTTGGACTAATTCGTAAAATTTATGAGGAAGAAGTTTGATTACGTGACCGTTTGAAGTACGAGTTTTAATTCGCATTTTGAAAATAAAAACTGCGTAAATAAGTGGCAACATATAATTAATACTTACACTGCCATTAATTTAATACTTGTGCAGAAAGGGTTGTACTCAATCGTGCGCACGTTAATAAGAGGAGGGATGTACGTGATACTAATTCAGAAATGAGCAAGTCAATCAAAGGATTTTAAAGTCTTTGATATTGTTTCTAAAGCTTCACTTCATTTAATTCTGGTGTAAATAATGTCTTTTCCAGGAATATTATGCCACATTCACGTATATCGAGAGCAATATTCCAACAGTTTTTCTCTTGCTCCTCGTTTTCCCAGTCCGAAATTTCCATTTTTTCTCCTAAGCCTTCGATTGATCTCCAAAATCTATGATTATATGGTTTTCGTCGTATTTTATATTTTGATTACTTCTCTGATTCTTATTTTAGAACCCTTCTACTCCATCATCTCCGCAGCCTATCGCGCCATTATGATATTCATGGGTAGGTGTAGTTTTGAACTGAACACGAAAATCAATAAATTTTAATGCAGGAAATTTTTCACTTTCAATCCATAACACTCTCTCATTGGTTAAATTATTCCCCCACATGTATTTCCTTTTACGTTCAATATGTGTAAGCTGTTACGCTACGTAGTAGCTCCCCCCTCTCTCGTTCCATTTACTTTAAACCATTCTCAACATTTCAGGTTCATTTTTCGCATGCCCACTTCTTGTATCTACAGTCTTCCAATCGTTCTATCATTTTCATTGTTCAATTATTATAGTATACCGCAACTGAGTGATGTACTCTGTTAGTATTGTTTGGTTATTAAAACGGGGGAAATATTTTAATCGGAATGGTTACATCATTTTTAACCAGTAAAAATGCATTAATGTATAAATATTTTAATGCCATAATCCTGTAATTATGGACTTTCAAAGCATTTATGGGCTGCTGCTACTCGAAGTAATTACGTGATTGCTTCTCTATTCTTGTTTGCAGTGGCAATGGGGACACTACTGTTTTTATGCTTGTAGTTAGTTGTGTATTAGAAAATATATATTCAAATGCATCTATTACCTAATATTTGTCTACTAATGGCTGGTACCCTAATAATTTCCTCATCCCAAGCCACATGTCCTTGAGGTGGATTTCAATGGTTGGACATGCAGACACAAGATATCGAAGTACATAACACGAAAACCAAATTAAGCTTTCATAGATGGAGGTAAAGATGACTAGGTATACAAGTATATGAGTATTACTGCACTGGTTTGTGTTGATGAACATTACTGCACCGATCTCTGACTTTAGAAGTTCACCAATATGAATCAGAGATCCTGTTCTCTCCTTCCAGAATCCGGATTTACGTGAAAATATGTTTTTGGGTTACAAGTCTCTTAATCTTCATAAGACCGAATAACGAAACAAACTTGGTGACATTCCACGCTTTCAATTAAAACATACACCGACTCTATTCGATGCTTTCACCCCAGTATTAAGAGACAGCAAATTGATGAAATCGAAATTTATCTTTTGATAAGGATGTGAAAAAATCTAATCCGGTTGGTTTGAGTAAAATGTGTGGATATTACCAAGTTTATTATTCAGTAATGTCCACATTCCTCGAATAGATAACGCCATCGATCACTTTCTTTACCATTCGATTGACCCATCATATCCCAAAAGGGTCGACTTCATCATCCGAATGGCATCAAAACTCGTACCCGACTACTTATTCTTAGACTTTCTCATTTCACGGTTAGCATCGGTATGTGGTGTTGGTACAACCGTCTTTACTTTGTAAGACTCAGATTTTTGCATAGCCTTCGAGCATAATTTGATCGATTCAAATTCTGTTTCTTGATAAAGTAAAAAATAATGAATGAAAACGGAAATCACAACTTACTAGTTATTATATCATATTGAATACTAAAAATAAATAATGAAAAGCGAGGAGAAAAGAGTTAAATGAGTTCAGCAATGTTGCCTCCGGAGACGAAATTGGCAGCATCACTGAGATTTTTGACCTGCAATTTTCATTATTATTAAGTTCGTTCTGGTAAGAAAGAGGTATTCTTTACGAGCGTATCAAGTGATAATATTTTTCTGTCAATTGATGATTATATTGGACACAATCTCAATCGTAACCTGGTAAAAATCTTTTGTCTCCATGCGTTACGAGAAGCTGAGAGAGAAATTTTATTGTTTTACTTCAGAAAACAATATGAGATTTACTTACCGATGAATTTAGGCATCATTTTTTCAACCATACGCACAATTTTCTGAAGCTGCCTTCTTTCCGCGTGGCTGTCCAAATAAAGAAAGTGTGCGCATGATACTCTTATAAATCTTTTTATCCAGCAATGATTACTTAACAGTTGATCTTTTTGAATCACTTTTGCTTTTTTAAGACCTCACCGCTGATCTACTCATGTATGATTTTGCAATGGAATAATATATCATCCAATAAAACTTGGCATTTGTTTTAACTGAAGCCCTAAAAAACGCCCATGAATATGTCCCGGGGACTTTGTTACAGCTTCAGCATACGTTTTTTTGGCGTTCCTGAATTTTCATCTAGGATGCCCACCTTTGAGAGTTTAGATAAATCATAGGTGCTTATAACACGGATGCTGTGTCTTGACTATCCATCAATCGGATTCGCAGGTGTGGTTCCAGAATAGGAGAGCCAAGTGGAGGAAGCAGGCGAGGCTCCAGCTTCTGCAAGACGCCTGGAGAATGCGCTGCCTGGGTCTTGGTGCACCGCCCCTTTTACTAGGTGAGGGCACACCGCATGCTATGAATGAATGCACGCGAGTATACCTTGATACCCGCTGACCCACGAGTATGTTTACCCGAATCATAATCGGAATCCTCCACCTTCACCCCCATAGTGTACATCATAGGTAATCGACCAATCAAGAGATGTGTTTTGGACGTTCCTTGGCAAAGATTAATGCTGCACTTGCCCATTACTCTCCGTAGCCTAAGTTCTCGATTTTCCCAGATTAATTTCATCTTCTGTTCTTCATACTTCCTATCAGTCTTCTTGCCAAGCTAAGGTTTTTCCCATCCTCTGTCTTCCTTCCTCTAAGCCGCTTTCCAAATCCTTCTACCCCATCCCGCTACCTCTCAATAGCTCTTCGGTCCACTTTTTCTACCTTTTCTTTTCGATTTTAACAGCGTTTTCCTCTATGTCTCCACAGTACGTAATACTTCGTTGTTATTCCCTTCCATCCAACTTCTTTTCACCATTCTTTTCCATGCCCAAGAGAGAATTTCCTTTTTCTTTCAATTGTAAACATGCTTCATTTTTAATTTAGCCTTTTAATAATTGGTTTTAATTCACTGAAATTAACTGAATCTATATCTTACCGCTCATTCAACGCCTCACTTTTCCGATAACGGTTTAAGAAAAGGTACCTTTTGCATGGCATTCCTTGGGATATAATTTTTTAGGCTACCGCAATTTTACTCGCATTTAAAATCCAAATGAATTATTGTTTTAATTTACCGCCGTTTTAATAAAGCAAGCATACTATTCGGAGTAATTTCCCTCTAACAGACTAGCAGTAAGGTAATTGGTTGACCCAATCTATTGGCAGGAGTAATTACTCCAGGAAGTTTTCTTATTCTTTCTTCACAGAAAGTATTATTTAAAAACGTTCATTGTTTTTACGCTGTAGAGGTAAATAACAATTATGATTTATTCTAAGATTATAAATGGTAGATCTTGAATATTTAAACATTTTCGTTTGGACTTTCTGGTGTGTTCATCTGGAGTCAGCTGGTTTGGATCGCCCATAGTATAGTTTTCATCGCAGTGAATTGATTTCTCGAAGGTTCTTTTTTGAAAGATTAGTATATTATTAAAATCGACGCATTTTACGAGTAAGTAGTCCTTGGTAAGGATAACATCACTATTCCGTTGGAAAATACCTCGAAATGTATGGAATAGAAGAGTTTACTCCTGAATAATATGAGCTTTTGTTTGTAAATTAAATTTTGAGTTTATTTGCTTATTAAAAGAACGCTCATGTCGTAGTATAGGACACTAAATCATGGATAGAAGACACTAATTTTTAGTCACCCTCCTATCTGAAGGTTCCAATGAGACCACTTTGACTACCTCAGGGACTTATATCGTGATAAAAATTTCAAAAGGGCTTATTAGATTGATCACATAATAAACAGCGCCAGCTCTTCCTGGATTTCACAAATAAGCATACCAATACACAACTGAAACTCGTATTAATGTATTCACCTCAGGGCTGCATTTACCTTCTGAATGAGGTAGTAGTTTTAGGAGAGGTGACCGACAGCTGAGGTCACTTTTGCCATTAGGTATGGATGGGAAAGGAGGAAGGGTGGAGAGAAACCCGGCGTCGGCATTAGCCTACTCTCAAAGGAAGGCGCCAAGTGGTCCGCAGTTTAACGTCCCATCTGACGGACGGCGTACTTACTCAAAGTGATCCCCACAAATTGCCTCAAGTAGCGATCGAGATACCACTGAGAAGTATCTGCCGTATCCAGGATCCGAAACCGGGCCCTTCCGGTGGGAAGCCAGTACGTTATTCATCACACCATCCCGATCCCCCTTATGATTGGAATATTTAGGTCCACCTCCATGGGATGCTCCAGAAAAGGCGGTGAGGGATTTGGGGCAAACGTAATGGATATTGTCAGACCACGGGACAAAAATTTTGTTTTTTAATCTTTGCTTTTTTTTAAATATATGTAGATATAAACAACGAAGCAAATCGGATTAGCGCAAGTTTCAGTTGAAGATGTTTCATCTTCTAGTGGGGATTGATCAATGATAAATCTTTTCAAGGTGGACTCATCGAAAAGACAAGTCTCGCCACCTCTGTCGTGAATTGCTGTCATGTAATAATTATCGTCATATTTTCTATCTTCATTGATCCCCTCCCCCTCCATGTGCCACTGGCATGAAGCCTCCAGGCACGTGGTACGTTACGCTATACGTCTTTCATTTTTTCGACACGTGGATCAATATTTGCGAACTCTACCTTGAATTTTGAGCTTTTCGCAACCTGGATTACGAGAGCAAAAATAAAATATTTAGTATTGCATCACTATTTCCCATTGTTTAAAATTTGTGATCTTCGCTCTGTGACATCATACATCCTGTAATGCCTAAAACTCCTGAAAAAATACGAAGTAGTGGAAATTAATGAAATATTCACCCAGCTACAGAAGAAATCCATTATAATTTAAAAAGATTTCTAGGGATTTTAATGGAAAATCAAGATAGTTTCCAAAGAGGATAGATATGTCATGCAGTTGAAGTTACATATATGCATCCATTTAAATTGATCAGGGAACCTATTTCTCTCCTTTTCATGCGATTTAAGATTGTACTTGTATTTCGAATTCCCCTCATTGAGCTCAAACTTTTCAGAGCCCCTCTCCATACTTGTCGATTTAATACGTATGGTAAATACGGAGGATGACGAAAGCGACGTAAAAAGAAATATGAATAAACAGCTAAAAGCACCCCCTAAAAAAATGTCTGATACTACCTGAATCACCTCGAGGAAGGGGATGATGACCCCTATGCGATCCGTGTACAGTAGTTTATTTATACATTTTCCTGGTTCTAAAATCAAGAGTTTTAGTAACGCGGCGGTCCCTGCCGTCAGGCTCGGCACATGCCCATGTGCCAATGCCAAGCGACGACGCTTTCTTCCCGTTCGCAGGTCGGCCGCCGCCTCACCCAGGGCTGTCACCGCCCCTGCCAGGGGCCGGCGGGGCGGGGCCCCCCTCTCCCCATCCCCCCGACCACCACTCGCCCGGCGGGGACTCCTCTCCACCCTCCGCGCATCCCCTCAAGATGCCACCCCCAGGGTCACAGGGGGGGCAGGGGGGACCGCAGGAGTCCGGGGACGCCGCCGCCGCGGCCGCTGCTGCCGCCGCCGCTGCCGCTGCCGCCCTCTGCCGCGAGAGCTACAACCGGATGGTGCAGAGGTAAGCACCAACCGATTCGAATGGCTTGAAAGAACTTGGAAGAAATTATCCCAATCCAACAGCGGTATAACGGTTTTAATCGTCGGTTTTTGGCGAACCTAACTATAAATTTGATCGGAGAGCAATTACCATAAACATGGAGATGGTACCATTGCCTATATTGGTTTTATTATAGGATATAATTATACGTACCTATGAACCAGAGGGTTCTCGCTCTAAGGAATCGTACTGAAATACCAGTTCCTAGTTTCCGTGCCCAAGGCACCAACCCCAGAAGACATACAATTTCAATTGATGGCACAGGTTACTGCGAGTAACGGTACCTAGAATTGTAGCTCTATGGGGTGCCCTTCAAATAGGCTTTTTGGGAGAGAAGGAAGTAGAATTTCATTGCATTTCCTTACAGGTGTGCGGGAGAAAATGCGTTGAGAATTTTACATGCATGTAAGGTTTTTATAAGTTTATTTCAGCCATTATTTTGACAAGGTCTGACTAAGTTCTCCAATACAGATGAAACTTTCCTTTCAAAATTAATGGTGTGACCAAATGAAACACGAAGTCTCCATTACATAAAACACTATAGGAAGGCGATCAAATGTGTACATTTGATAAATCAAGTCATTAATCCAAACGAATGCTATAATTTTTGGAAGATCAAAGCCAAATTAGCAAATTTGGAGAGAAAGAAATTCTGTAGATTCAGACGAAATTAAGTGGAAGCGAGGTATCACAAAATATTACAAAAACACTAATTCCACGAGTTAAATATTTATTGCGACCTGGGTTTCACTTATTGAAGCTTTATCTTAATAATCATAGTATTTAACTCGTGGAAGTGCTCTTTTTGTCATATTTTGTGAAATTAGGAGAGATTGACTGTTATCGGAATGCGTACAAGGAATTGTTTTACCTCACTAAACCGGAGACGAAACACTAATGACAAGGCTTCATTTATGTACACGTATTTTATTTCGGCAATTTCTTTTTCCTTTTACTCGAGACTTGTTTAATAACTCTCCTGTGGTGACACAATATAAAGTCCTCTTCTTCAGTTCTTTTAGTTATATGTGTGATTATTTTTTGAGACCTCTATGTCTATGAGATGATACATTTTGACGATGTTCACATATTTTATTTTAAACTCCGACTGGAACCGAATTTATTGGTGAAAAAGGATATGAATACTTAATGAAATTAGTTGACTCCGGCGTAAATTTATGGAATTTACATAACATATTGAAATTAAATAAGTAATTTTGTAATTCCACACACAATTTAACTAGAACAATACCTAGGTTTCGACGTTGGACGTCATCGTCAGGACCTGATGGACGCGACGTGGACCCAATGATGACGTCCAACGTCGAAACCTAGGCCGTGTTCTAAATGAAATGTGCGTGGAATTACAAAGTTACTTATTTCATTCCAATATGAATGCTCAAGCCATTATGGATTAAGTATAAGGAATCAATGAAAATAATTAAATAAGCAAAATATCAAGCAGAGTTATATTTATGAAGATAATAATAAATAGGGCATTTTCTTAAGTCTTCCGTGGGCGCTGAGTTGCAAATTCTTATCTGAGGAGGGAATATTTACATCCAATTTAGCCCCTTGTGCATGAATAAATACTGGTGAATTCCCCGTTATTGTCGTAGATGAGGTATGTATGACCCAGGACCTTTCAAAGAAAATACCAAATTGTAACCTTTGACGGAAGTGGGGATGTTGTTGATGAGCAAACTGATCAATCTGACATCGGGGTTACTTTACCTTCCATTTTTGTAGATCTAATTAGGGTGTAGAGCTGAGTTCGTAAGGAAGGGGTGGATATGGACGAATAGAAGATGGGTGATAAATTTTAATTGAGAACAAACAGAAGTAGAGAATGAATAGTTAGCATCCCACTAGAGGTCGGGAACTGAGGGAAGAGCTTCATGCTGCTACCAAGACGCGAATTTCTCGTGTCGGAGAAATATTCTTCTTCTAGATACTCACTAATTTCGTGATTCAGTAGCACTAGAACAAAATCGACCCTTCGGAGCACGCAGATTAATTGTTGTTAATGAAAGAGATATCAGCAATCAATTATCTTTTAACACCCTTATCCGTCCTCAATGAAATGAACAAGGAGAACGTACACTTACCGTTATCTATTCACAAATATATTTTTCCAGAAAACCAACAGCAATTAAGCATTTTTTTTAAATGCCGTCATTAAATAATAGATATGTCCACCATAATGAAGATTGTAAATGAAAATTAAATTTATTAATCCCCGCACAATGCGTCATTAAAAAAAATTATCCCGATAGATTAAAATAAATACCTCCTTTCTTCGTTGGACAGAAAATAATGCCAATATGATTGAAAAATGTTATCTTTTATTCAGTTCAGGTCAACTTTCCAATACAATCGTATTTTTCACCTTTCAAAAAGTAAGAAAATGAATGCAGCCATTCAACATTTTCGGCTTTGTCTCTTACCATCACCGTATTAAGTCGACCTAAGTTTGTCTATCTGTAAATTTCATAAAACTAATAATTGTTTTGTACAACATTGTTATTTTTTCTATACGGCAGGATTTGTGTCGCACTCAATATTCTCCTTTTCTTCCCCGACGGCAATTTTAGCTGTACTCTCTGATATTGTCCTTTCTTCTACAGCATTATATGCCACATCCTCCTTGGCCCACCTATCCTCTCTTTCCTCTAAAGTTTTTTTATCTCTTCCTGTTTTTACTATTCATTTTCATGTTTAAATATTAATAATGATAAATTAAATTTCATATACGCACTTTCCCTCGGCAGCTTAAACCCCGCCGGCCTCCAGCTCTGCGAGAAACTCAACCCCCGCCTGCAGACCTCTGCCGCCTCCGCCCCTACCAACCTGTCAGCCAATGCCCCATCACCTCCGTCGCCGCCACCAGCCCACTCCCCACCCCCGACCGCCCATCATCCTTCCCGGGGAGTGCCGTCATCCCCCCAGTCCCGGCCCCCTTCCTCCCCGCCAGGGGCCACCTCTTGTCCCTGCATGGGGGCCATCGTGAGGAGGGCAAGTCTGCAGGACGACCCCCACGAGGGCCCCACGGACCTGAGGCACGGGGTCGTCGGGGGCGCCGCACGGCACCACACGGGGGCCGCAGAGGAAGACGAGGAGGAGGATGAGGAGGAGGAGGGTGAGGAGGAGAGGGGGGCAGAGGTGGTCCAGATGCGGAGGTCGCCGCCTAGCAGCTAAGAGACGGCGATGAGATTCGCCGAGAAGAAAAGAACGTCGCGGGAGGAGGCCATCGGGAGAACTCTCTCCCTTCGGAGCCGCGGAAACGTTTTGAGAAGGCCTGGCTCGAAGACTCAGCCCCTCGCGCTAAAATGATAATCCCTAGCATCATCTTTTACCTGAGTAACTAACTTGTGTGTGGTTTGAGCAATGTGTTGTGATAGCGAGGCTCCCGTGACGGTGACTGCATTTCCCTTCACAGGATCGTTTTGTTGTGAACCTGCAAAACTCCGAAGTTACCGGCCAAACAGAAGACTTGTTTTGAGGCATAAAAAGTTAATGGATATGAGAGAGTGTTCCGAACGCCAAGTCGCGTCAACCGGCACTCACCGCGAGGGGACTCAACTAGAATCCTCGTGGCATCTTCCAAATCCCGAAAAACATCATTAAAGCAATTTAGAATACCTGATCCACTGCAAGAGCATTTTATTTGCACACATTACTAATGAAGCAAGTTCTCTTCGTGGTATGGCTGTCCTGCATGTTGACACATTGTGATTTAACTATGAGCTCCTTAATTTTCTTATTTGAACTTCATGTACCTCGATGCGAGAATCCCGCTACAGCTTAAAAGTGATTTCGTGGATGACAATAAATGAAGTCATAAGTATTCACCCACGGTGAGCGAAAGTTCATGTTTGACACTTAAATGAACGTTACAAATATATTTTCTCTTTTTTCGTATGAACTAAATCTTGGGATACTTTCGGGTTTTCTTGACTGCTCATCCATAAACCACTCATAATACCTTGGAATAAAATGAATAGTAGACAAATATGATTGGAATAATCCGATTTTTCGCGATTACGGAAGAAACATATAGTTTGCTTGACATATCTACTGCCCTATTATTTGCGCACGTGTCGAATCCTCGCATCACCAAAAAATGGCAAATAGCAGTGCGCTAGTATGTATATGCAAAGTTATCTTTGGAGTGTATTGGCACTTTGCTCTCTATTCTTAGAAAACAATGTACATGAACTAATTTCATTTTGGAGTCAAACAAGCTGAAGAATGGAATTTCATTAATTTTACTGTTTCAAACTGCAAAGGAAAGCGATTTCCACCTACTTCAAACCGTCGCTGTTACAAGCGCACATTTGGATTCTAAAAGATTTTGAAATGCAATGTTGTGGTGGTATTTATATGTCATGCTTTCCTGGGTTTGTATACGTAATGGTAATTAATCTATGTACTCAATTTCAATTTTTAAGTACTCTACTGAGCGAAGATACCTTTGGCAGATTTTAAGCCATGAAAATCTGAGATTTACTTTTATCAAATGAAATTGTTCAAGCTAAGAAGAGGGCTAATGGGTAAGTTACTGTCCTAATGTTTTGCAATTATTATTCTATCGTTTATTCGGTAGTTTCAACATAATGCAGTCTTCATCACTTTGTACTACATCTAAAAGAGCACAAAGCAACAGTTTGCGAAATCGTTAGACTTACGAAATCACTTTTTTTTTGGTTTCGGTTAAGGCGTGGTGATGCGACATTATTTATCATTTCCTTCCGTCTAATTTCAATTTTCCCAATGCCGGATATGAACTTAAAGTTAACGCTTATCCTTTATTCAGGAAATAGTTATCGCCCCAATAAAGGTACCAGATCGTTTGAAATACTGTACATATTTTGACTACCTATTGAACCCTATTGCTCCCTCAAGAGATGAATCTCTTATGACGATTACCACAATTATTTCCGAGGGTCGAATTAAGTAACTATAAGTAGAAGTGATTTGATATCATGATTATGGTTGACATTTATTGTTATTATGGAGTATATATAGTCTGATTCGCATGTATACATGAAATGAAAACCTCAAATTTAGTACCCTAGTTGGTGTTTAAAATGAAAATGAACGTTTTGTGGATGGCTCACATAAATCAGTATTCATTTGTTTATTGTTCTCATAAATATGGTGAGATAAAAAGTTGTTTATGATTGAACGGTAGTAGGTAAACTCATACCAAAATGTTTCAATAGCATTTCTCAAATGAGTTATCCTTTGTAAACTGTTGTGTTGCTGTATATAGAAAATAATAAATATTCATCGATTTTGGAAACACATAATGCTATAGAAAATAAATAGTTCTTTTGATAGTTATGATTTATTTCACTAATGTTTTATACCCTAATAGGTGAAGTCATTTTTATGCACAATTTAAAGGACTACAATAAGAGTTAATCATTTCTGATTGAAAATACCCCAGTTATTCTATTCTATATAACGCGACTTAAAAGTGCAGAAGCTATAGATTATTCATAAAATTTAATTTAAGTTTAAAATTATTTGATTTGGAGTTAGGCACACTTTTTGATAAGTTCATTCGTTCTGTCTGAAAGTTTTTTAGTCCAATTTGAATAGACCGGGAATATGTTTTTCGTCCTTCTTTTGGGCACTACAGGTGCCATGTTTATTCAGATGCGGACGGCGGAGTAACCGCCTTTTATAAGTATGCATAACACTTTGTAACACAGTTCTGTATAGGAGCATGGAGTAGTTAATGATCAAGCAATAAGGTGAGTATTGGGTACTGATCAGATACTTTGAAAAGTTACGACTTTCAACCGAATTTTTATCCACGAATTAGGGGACATGAGAATACCGTGGTATTATCGTGCTTGAACTTCCATTCCTGTGTTTGTTTCATTGAGTTAACGTTGGGATGCCTAATCATTCAAGCAATGAAATTTTATTGAGTCATTTGGTAACCATGTGATGGGATGTATTTGTGAATTATTCACTATTACTGGTACTATGATCATTATGCGAGATAAGCTCTCTCGGAAATTAGTTAGAGGTATTGTGGCTCAGAATCATAAGAAATAACTTTTTGGTGAACCTTCAGTGTTCTTAAGACCATAGCTCATCTCTCATTTTTTTCTATTAATTTCACGGATTCATGTAATAATGTATTGTGTATTTTGTAACTATCCCTATTCCTTTTCTATGATTTATGAAACCCATATCAAAAGTACACACAAAAAATGGAATTCCTAATTAAATTCAATTGTTTCCCTTGTTGCATTCAGAATTTACAATCCAAACTAGCCTGTAATTTTATGGAATTTAGTCATTTCAAGAAAAAATTAATTAAGGAATACTGTGCCAGAAGATTTTACCGCCTTCGTGGCAGGGTAAAAAATCACCAATATTAATTAAATTTGAAGATAGTCATTCTGAGACCTGTCTATATGGATTTTTCTCTTATCTTTGGTGCGGAGGTTTATATTCATCCATAATTTTAATTTATGCCTCAATTAATGGCAATTTTCACCTATTGAGTTATGTATATTCTTCAATGAATAAAAAATAAATGTTATTATAAGCAATATATTTTCTTTGAAAAATGGTAAATCTGATAAAAAAGTATAATGCAAACTTTATTTCAAAAGTAAAATATAAGCCCTTCATAGTGGTGCCTACCATGGTCGCTCAATGTCAATAAGCACAGATGTCTGGCTGACCCAAATATTCTGCCATCACTGGAGGTGTAGAAATAAATGTGAACCCATCAACTAGGGTATGAGAGTCATGGCGCAGAATAACAACTTCAATTGATGGATTTCAGGTCTTGAAAATTAATCAATTCAAGCATTTTGAGTTTTGGAAATTGTTAATTCTTTGAAATTGGTGGTGCTGTTTGCAAAACAGATGCAGTATCCATTATTTATCCTTTTCTTAAATATTTGCAATATTTTCCACAAAATAAAATTTATTAATGCAACCGGTTTCAATATAACTACATCATCATCAGGTGATGACGATGATGTAGTTATATTGGAACCGGTCACATTAATAAATTTTATATTGTGGAAAATATTGCCAATTTTCAATTAATTATGATAGTCCACCCTATCACACCTGAAATGTCTCCCTTCATTGGCTGTTTTGACCCTGTTATTAGGAAGTACATGCAAATGATCTGTTTGATCAAATTTTGCTACCCCACTTTTTCATTTCTCCCCATGAATTAAATTATCTCCCTGTTGTTCTTTGTTGCCATTTTTTGTGTTCTATAAACCATCCATGAAAGAAGAAAATAATTGAGTTTAATTTACATGTCTTTAGGTTACTTGATGCATCTTTTAAGAATGGCTGGATACATTTTGAGTAAATTGTGATGCATACGTGTGACCATCTATCAAAGTATAATATGACTTTCATTTCAAAATTCCTTTTTGGAGGAAACCAAATTCCCTTCCATTTTTTACACACCAGTACAACACCTTTTAAGGAAATGGATAAAGAAAAAAAGCTAATCCATCAATGGAGGTAGGAGTAACGGAGATATTTGCAGAAACTGTTTTCCGGATTCTGTTGGGGGTCTTCTCGATTTTTGGTGGCGAAAGATTAGGTGGGTTACAAGTGATAAGTAGTGAGGTGATTGCATATTCGCTGCTGAGAGATTTGGGACTGCTGATGTGATGCACTCCTTCTCAAAGATTCCCCTATGAGGTTGCATTCAAATTTATATTATGATCACTAGAGCTATTATGCATTTGAGGATACAATAGCATGCAATGCTGCTCATGAATTTTCCGTTACAGATATTTCTAGATTTTGCAACTAATTAATGATCAATTAAAAATATAATTGTTAATTCATTTAAGTAAGCGGATTCAGTTTCAGGGTAATCAAAGAATTTTGAATGACCTTTAAATGCTGTTCTTTCCTTCCTGCATTCCTTTTAGCATGAATTCAGTAAAACTGAATAGTAGGTGCCTATTAATAAATGTGCTCCAAATACACCTTTCCCCGATTGCATTACATTTCATCTTGTAAAATTAGAATGTATTATCAATTCAAAAATAAGAATTTCACAGGGTAAAAATCATTTGCCTGGACTGGGGTGCTTTTCTGGTTAAAGCGCTCTGCTGGACTTCAAGGGATCTAGTTTCAGATCCCAGAGTAAGCAAATGATCTTTATCCTGAAATTCTTCTCTTTCAACTAATATGAAAATTGAACTAAAAAGTGCTTTGTAAAAACATCCAAAGTTAACACCCTGCATGTGGAGAATATAAATATAAGGAAAATTATTGCAGATAAACTAAATTGTAAATAAATGAATATTGATCAGTGTTTAAATTGATTGATGAATCAGAGGATGCTTAAGACATGGAATAAATCCACAAACATAGTGAAGAAAGTCTTCATAAATTACCATAGCTATGATGAATCCTGGATATAAATCCTGGATTATTAGTGCTATAATAATAAAATGGAAATAGACAGATGATAAACTTGGATTAATGGAACAGTATGGGTTGCTAAAAGTAACTCCAGGGACATCAAAATCTATAGCAACAGATAAAGAGAACACCTAGAAACAGTGGGTTAGAGAGAAATGGAAATCTGGATTCCCGGCAGGATTCTTATAGAGGACATCAAAAACTTAAAGGAATAACAGAATCCTTTAAGAAATGAAACCCTTCTGTAGTAGTGGATGACAGTAATGAGTTCATTATAGACAAAAATAAAATAATTAGCACCAAAAGGGTATTAAGAGGGATTATTAGGCGAGCAGAGAATGGGGCAGCCTGAATACTGTCAGTAATATCTTAAAGACCCAACTATTTTAACATATGAAATTGACTGGGCAGTAAGGAACTAAGAGAATTGAAAAGCTCCTGGATCAGATGAGGCTCCTACAGAGCCTTTAAAAATAATTCTCCATCATCAACATGAATCTATCATTCCTAGTTCCTATTCAAATGCTTTACTTTCTAGTCTGTTCTCTGTTTACATATATTATCTCAAATATGCAAGGGTTTCATGTGATGACAACTAGGTAAGCCTGGCATGCTCCACGTGCTGGGAACTACCCCCATTCTTGTATAATGTGTCCCATACTTTCCAGGATACATGCTGTATCTTTTATCTGTCATCCATGAAGATTTCATGGTAAAAATAGTTGAAGTGATATGTACCATTTGCTTTCTTTAACAGTGAATCTGATGTAACAGCATCACTTTGAATGGCCATCCTTGAGGGTATCCAATGTTTGGATCCCGTTAGAGCCACCTCACTAAGGAGCAGAAGCTATTTTAACTACCTTTTGTATGGCAACTTAACTTCAACCTACCTGGAAGGGGTGACTTAGAAAGGTGAAATCATTACTCCCATTAGTTTGGAAGGATCCTTTATACCTCGATTAGAGTCTGTTGAGAGGAGTTTTGAAATATGTTACCATTAATGTGTTGGTTAGGGGATGTGGTGGTCTAGTGGGTAGAGCATTCAACTACCGCCTGGAGTTCCATTCCCAAGGATACCTTTGGGTACCCTCTGCATCACCCTAGCTGTGTGATTTTTTAGGTACCATATCGCCCTGGGAAACCATTGGTGGCACAGGGAAAAGAACTGGTCCCCCTACCGTGTGTGAATTTGACACTTGATTGAGCTTAGTATTTGGTGAACTCTACCCTCATATATCAAACTAACCTTTGTTTGATAAATACGGTTTGTGGTTTTAGTAATACACTAGTTTTGTTATCGTGAAAATGCAATGGAATAATTCTCAGTGTGAGTTAATGACACATTTATTTCTTGATTTTGCTACTTCATCTAGTCTAGACTATCCAGGAGTTGTTCATTTATATTCTACATCTCCCAAGCAGTTGGATATCATGGTTAAGTCTTGGAAAAATATATGCTCATAAGAATAAAAAAAATTTTTTTGTTTCAATGGATTCATTTATTACTTATCTGAGCAGGAACACATTCATTATTGTACATCAGGTTTTAAATTTCAAAGCATAGTAAATGCTCTCAAATATTGAGGTTAACACTTAAAAAAATTACATTGTTTTAATTAAAATTTTAAGGCATGGTGCAGTCATCTCTCTGTACATTTCCAGGCCAGTCACATCCCTTGGAAGTAGGGTTCCAAATGGTTCCATTTTCACATGTGAACAGGACTGGTTTGTCATGATTACACCGATAAAACTGTAAGAAAAGTGAATTATGGTAATTAAATTAATTGAAAAATCGTAAATTTAATTAACTGCTATGGAATTTTTTATCATAAATAGGCATATAATCTTTAGATAAATATTAATAAATAGCTATGTGATCTTTAGATCTAACTGTGGTATGGAGGCAAGTAATTGAAATATGAGACGAGAGGAAATGTTCAAAAAGTGTGTAGCTTTCAATAATTTTATGTATTAGGGTATGAATATTGACACTACATACATGCATGGAGAATTCTATGTAATAGTCAAAATTGTGCTTTGACTTCCCTTAATGCTCTTAGTAAGAGGACATGTCCAGGAAAAACAGACATTTGGTAATCCTAGGTGTGCACATATTAGGCAGCATTTTTGTATTATGTTTTAACTAATTGCTGTAGCACATAAATCCATTATAAATTAATATTGATTTCCCATGGTACATCATGAGTTAAAGAATGCAACACAAGAATTAGACAATTAACATAATTGTCAAAACAATAATTTGACCTAGATTAATTTAAACTCATTTGAGGATTTTATGGATATCCATAATGAGGATTATTTATTTTGTAGAGAAATTTCTATTCCCTCAAATTTTATTCCACTCTCATCTGTATGCGTTACTGATATGTGCTATCATTTTTGAATTTACAAGGGCATTATCTGTTTATTTTTTTGCTAATATAGATTTTCTTTATTAAAGTTATTAGACAATTTGTCCACCCATTATTGTTTGTGAATTAGTGATGATTGCAAGTTGGCACCAATCATTCATGGTTATTGACCTCCAGCCGTTTTTGCCATTAGATAAACTTCCCCTAAACCATATTTTTATGATGAAAGAGCAAGCCACCAGTTGGTGTTGACCAGATCTCTTGGAAAATCTTCATAATCCCATTGACCCTAATTTGTCTGCATCATTGACCTTTATTTTTGAAACTAATTTGTGTGTCAGTAAATGTACATATTCATAATGTTACTCTAACTTACTTTGTTGCATTGTGGGTGTGGATAGTACTCCATTGTACCATTGCAGTCTGGATCTTCACTTGCGGGTGGTTGTGGTCCAGGAGCATCTGGTTTCTGGGGAGTCTCTGGCATTTCAGGAGCCTCTGGTTTCTCAGGAGCAATTGGTTTATCGGGGCATGGTGTTACTGCAGACGTGGTGGTAGTTGTTGGTTTGGCAGTTGTTGGTGCAGAAGTGGTGGTAGTTGGCCTTTGAGTGGTTGGTGGAGGTGGACGCGTAGGTTTTGGTGGTGGTGTGGGCCCACTTGGGGTGGTGCTAGGTGGTCGATCCCACTCCGGCTATTTTCATTAGAATAATGTCTTTCAGTTAAAAATCTTGACTGAACTATTATAATTTATCAGTACTAATAAATTTCCACAAATCTCTATTTTAACATTCAGGTTCTAGACATCCAAAGATAAAGTTGACTGATTGGAGTATGTTTTATATTATAAAATTAGCATATAAATTCAAAGAATTATTCAGGCTATTCGAAATCATAATTTTGCAATTTTGGTGATTCATAAATTCTGAAGACTTTCAAGAAGAGATAGACCAGAAGTTTATTTGACAAAATGTAAGTCTGCCATTGAAAGCATAAAATATTTAGTATGGATTGTTATAGGGTGGTTGAAAACAAGCAAAGCTTTCAGCTTGACCCTTCAGGTCAAAGCACCACATTTTTAAGTTGTCTATAAGTCTGTGAAGAAACCACTTGTGCAGCTGAATTCTGGGGACCATCACATCATTAAACAACTACAATCGTAAATGCACTTTTCTTACAACGTGCTATCATTTTTATCTGGAATAATATAAAAACTGCAATTTTTTCCATAGTTCAAAGAATGCTAACCAAATCAATAAAGGATTTATTTAGGGAAATTGTCCTCTACCATTGCAGAAAGAGGGTAAATGAATTTTTGGGAGATAATGGATTGGAAACAAATACTTTAAGAAAGGTATAGAGCGCTCAGATTGTCTTCTAAAAATGGTGGCATATTGACTTTAAGATTCGATTACTCATTTTCCCCTTGCATGATACATAACCATAAAAAATCAAACCTAAGGACTCCTACATTTCACACCCTGGCCTCCATGGGCACGATCAGCTCCACCCAAGCTGTGTGATTTTTCAGGTTCCAGATTTTCCTAGGAAACCATAATCACATGTTGTCGGGATTACACTGAGCAAACTCTGCCATCACCTAGCAAACTGACCTTGGGGTTGATTTCCTGTGTTTTTGGTTGAAATATATATATATATATATATATATATATATATATATATATATATATATATATATATATATATATATATATACATACGAGGGTCATCCGGAAAGTAGTACCCGTTCGTGCCGCATGAAGTGCTGACGACGCGAGTAGCCGCTGGACGAGGTCAGATAGCTTCAGTGGCTTGTCTGCCTTCTCTGAGCCAAGTTGCGTGACGCTAGCATTGCCTGTGTTGTTTCTGTGATTGTTTACAATGTTTAAAAAAATTGAGAACGCCGCCAGTTGTGAAGTGAGGGCAGTGATTAAATTCCTCAATGCAAGAAACGTTCGCCCATGTGATATTCATCGCCAATTAAAGGAGGTGTATGGAGACAATGTAATGGACGAGTCGTCTGTTCGGCGGTGGTGTCGCAACTTCAACATGGGGAGGGGGAACACACACGACGATGAGCGTTCGGGGAGACCGTCTGTCATTACAGACCAACTGGTGAGCTCAGTTGACGAATTCGTGAGGAACGATCGGCGCGTCACAATTGATGACATCTGTGAGCATTTTCCCAATGTTTCTCGAACAATTGTTCATGAAATTGTTAAACACCATCTGCATTATGCAAAAATTTGTGCAAGATGGGTCCCTCGCGTATCTCAATGAGCTGGCGGCGAAGGACTATGCAGCAGGAATACAGAAACTTGTCACACGTTATGACAAATGCCTTAATTTGCTTGGAGATTATGTTGAGAAGTAGTTTAAAGTATCCTCTTTCAAATAAAATTTTTTATGTTTGTTAATATTTACTTTTGTGTCTTTATTTCACGAACGGGTACTACTTTCCGGATGACCCTCGTGTATATATATATACACATACATATATATAGCTAAATATATATATATATATATATATATATATATATATAACGATTGTACGGAAAAACTCACACGAGCGGCACAATAATGGGCTGACACAATATAACACAAATAGAAAAGAATAGACACATTTAAAAGAACACTCACACGGTAAATTGTTCGAGCTTTCGGCCCTCTCAGAGGCCTTCTTCAAGAGAGACTGAAAATATGCTATTGCAGAGGAGAGGGGAAAGAGCTATGGGCGTGGAGGGGAGGTGTGGAGGGAATGCTGGGAGGGAAATTAAATATGGCGGTTTAGGATGGGAATTTTAAAGGAACGGAAGGATAGTATGTAGGCGGATTCACGAGTTCTCACCTCTATGTTGGTGGCTGAATCAGGTAGGGATTCTAGGATGCTTAGAGCAAAACACTGGTCGAATGAAAGGTTGTGGGAATTGGCGTGTGAAGGGATAGGAAGAGAAGAGAGTGAGGCAGAATTGCAGGAGTACCGGTGATTATTCATTCGGATGGATAAGGGGGTAATGCATTCACCTATGTAAAAGGAAGTGCAATGCTTGCATGATAAAAGATAAATAATATTTTTTGAGAGGCAATTAGCGTGGGAACGAGGTGAGGGGGCTATGAGGGGATGTAGGGAGAGGGGAGTAGGCATAATAAGAGGACAGGTTTTACATCGGGGGCGGTTGCAAGTTGGGGAAATATTGGGAAATTTGTCACGGGGGGGCGCCAAAGGGTTGGTGGATCTCAGAAGGTTTTTGAGATTGGCAGGTCGTCTGTATGCGATAGATGGGCATTGGGGTAGTAAGGATGAGGTCGCGTCATTGTCATGTAAAATTGGAAACAGTTCTTTAAGGAGGGTTTTCAGTCTGTGTGATCCGGGGTAATAGGTGGTGCAAAGGTTGAGTCCTGCGTCAGATGTGGGCTTGTTATTGTGTGGTGTGTTTGGTTGGGTGGAACGGTGGATTTTATTTCGTAGTAACTTTTCTGGGTAACCGCGTTTGAGGAGTGCAAGGTGTAGATTGGCAAGGTATTTGTTGAGAGTGGCTGTGGTGTTGCAAATTCGGTGTCCGCGGATAGAGAGAGAGTTAGGAATCGAGCGTTTCGTGTGTTGAGGGTGACAGCTTGTGTGGTGTAGGTATTGCTGATGGTTAGTGGCTTTGATGTGTACTGAAGTAGTGAATTTGAAGAAGTGAAGAAGGCCTCTGAGAGGGCCGAAAGCTCGAACAATTTACGGTGTGAGTGTTCTTTTAAATGTGTCTATTCTTTTCTATTTGTGTTATATTGTGTCAGCCCATATATATATATATATATATATATATATATATATATATATATATATATATATATATATATATATATATATATATATATATATATATATATACAGAAACAGATATAAGGAAAAGGGATAGGAACACATATAAAGGACGAACACAACAGAGGTGGGGAAGGCGGAATCGAACGGATCACAAGAGTAAAAATATTTCCTCAACCGGGACTCGAACACCGGATCTTTCCACTTGCCGGGCGGATGCTCTTAACCACTTGAGCTATCGAGGATAGTCAATTTACCCTGAGATCCGTGGGTCTAATATGTCGCCAAGCGCCCCGATTCTTTCAGCCAAGAGATGGCGTCAGGGGGCAGTTTCACCCACCAAAGGAGAAATAGACAATACACAAGGAAAGGAAAGGACAGTGGGTTAGAATTCATACAACATCATACAGGAAAGGAACAGTGCGTTTCGTGGCACGCATAGCCAGAAGAAAGAGATGAGCCACATTGGCCAAATACACATTCAAACACGAAATCCCGCCAAACGGCGAATAAATACTCATATATACAGAAACAGATATAAGGAAAAGGGATAGGAACACATATAAAGGACGAACACAACAGAGGTGGGGAAGGCGGAATTAGACCCACGGATCTCAGGGTAAATTGACTATCCTCGATAGCTCAAGTGGTTAAGAGCATCCGCCCGGCAAGTGGAAAGATCCGGTGTTCGAGTCCCGGTTGAGGAAATATTTTTACTCTTGTGATCCGTTCGATTCCGCCTTCCCCACCTCTGTTGTGTTCGTCCTTTATATGTGTTCCTATCCCTTTTCCTTATATCTGTTTCTGTATATATGAGTATTTATTCGCCGTTTGGCGGGATTTCGTGTTTGAATGTGTATTTGGCCAATGTGGCTCATCTCTTTCTTCTGGCTATGCGTGCCACGAAACGCACTGTTCCTTTCCTGTATGATGTTGTATGAATTCTAACCCACTGTCCTTTCCTTTCCTTGTGTATTGTCTATTTTCTCCTTTGGTGGGTGAAACTGCCCCCTGACGCCATCTCTTGGCTGAAAGAATCCGGGCGCTTGGCGACATATTAGACCCACGGATCTCAGGGTAAATTGACTATCCTCGATAGCTCAAGTGGTTAAGAGCATCCGCCCGGCAAGTGGAAAGATCCGGTGTTCGAGTCCCGGTTGAGGAAATATTTTTACTCTTGTGATCCGTTCGATTCCGCCTTCCCCACCTCTGTTGTGTTCGTCCTTTATATGTGTTCCTATCCCTTTTCCTTATATCTGTTTCTGTATATATGAGTATTTATTCGCCGTTTGGTGGGATTTCGTGTTTGAATGTGTATTTAGCCAATGTGGCTCATCTCTTTCTTCTGGCTATGCGTGCCACGAAACGCACTGTTCCTTTCCTGTATGATGTTGTATGAATTCTAACCCACTGTCCTTTCCTTTCCTTGTGTATTGTCTATTTCTCCTTTGGTGGGTGAAACTGCCCCCTGACGCCATCTCTTGGCTGAAAGAATCGGGGCGCTTGGCGACATATTAGACCCACGGATCTCAGGGTAAATTGACTATCCTCGATAGCTCAAGTGGTTAAGAGCATCTGCCCGGCAAGTGGAAAGATCCGGTGTTCGAGTCCCGGTTGAGGAAATATTTTTACTCTTGTGATCCGTTCGATTCCGCCTTCCCCACCTCTGTTGTGTTCGTCCTTTATATGTGTTCCTATCCCTTTTCCTTATATCTGTTTCTGTATATATGAGTATTTATTCGCCGTTTGGCGGGATTTCGTGTTTGAATGTGTATTTGGCCAATGTGGCTCATCTCTTTCTTCTGGCTATGCGTGCCACGAAACGCACTGTTCCTTTCCTGTATGATGTTGTATGAATTCTAACCCACTGTCCTTTCCTTTCCTTGTGTATTGTCTATTTCTCCTTTGGTGGGTGAAACTGCCCCCTGACGCCATCTCTTGGCTGAAAGAATCGGGGCGCTTGGCGACATATTAGACCCACGGATCTCAGGGTAAATTGACTATCCTCGATAGCTCAAGTGGTTAAGAGCATCCGCCCGGCAAGTGGAAAGATCCGGTGTTCGAGTCCCGGTTGAGGAAATATTTTTACTCCTGTGATCCGTTCGATTCCGCCTTCCCCACCTCTGTTGTGTTCGTCCTTTATATGTGTTCCTATCCCTTTTCCTTATATCTGTTTCTGTATATAAGAGTATTTATTCGCCGTTTGGCGGGATTTCGTGTTTGAATGTGTATTTGGCCAATGTGGCTCATCTCTTTCTTCTGGCTATGCGTGCCACGAAACGCACTGTTCCTTTCCTGTATGATGTTGTATGAATTCTAACCCACTGTCCTTTCCTTTCCTTGTGTATTGTCTATTTCTCCTTTGGTGGGTGAAACTGCCCCCTGACGCCATCTCTTGGCTGAAAGAATCGGGGCGCTTGGCGACATATTAGACCCACGGATCTCAGGGTAAATTGACTATCCTCGATAGCTCAAGTGGTTAAGAGCATCTGCCCGGCAAGTGGAAAGATCCGGTGTTCGAGTCCCGGTTGAGGAAATATTTTTACTCTTGTGATCCGTTCGATTCCGCCTTCCCCACCTCTGTTGTGTTCGTCCTTTATATGTGTTCCTATCCCTTTTCCTTATATCTGTTTCTGTATATATGAGTATTTATTCGCCGTTTGGCGGGATTTCGTGTTTGAATGTGTATTTGGCCAATGTGGCTCATCTCTTTCTTCTGGCTATGCGTGCCACGAAACGCACTGTTCCTTTCCTGTATGATGTTGTATGAATTCTAACCCACTGTCCTTTCCTTTCCTTGTGTATTGTCTATTTCTCCTTTGGTGGGTGAAACTGCCCCCTGACGCCATCTCTTGGCTGAAAGAATCCGGGCGCTTGGCGACATATTAGACCCACGGATCTCAGGGTAAATTGACTATCCTCGATAGCTCAAGTGGTTAAGAGCATCCGCCCGGCAAGTGGAAAGATCCGGTGTTCGAGTCCCGGTTGAGGAAATATTTTTACTCTTGTGATCCGTTCGATTCCGCCTTCCCCACCTCTGTTGTGTTCGTCCTTTATATGTGTTCCTATCCCTTTTCCTTATATCTGTTTCTGTATATAAGAGTATTTATTCGCCGTTTGGCGGGATTTCGTGTTTGAATGTGTATTTGGCCAATGTGGCTCATCTCTTTCTTCTGGCTATGCGTGCCACGAAACGCACTGTTCCTTTCCTGTATGATGTTGTATGAATTCTAACCCACTGTCCTTTCCTTTCCTTGTGTATTGTCTATTTCTCCTTTGGTGGGTGAAACTGCCCCCTGACGCCATCTCTTGGCTGAAAGAATCGGGGCGCTTGGCGACATATTAGACCCACGGATCTCAGGGTAAATTGACTATCCTCGATAGCTCAAGTGGTTAAGAGCATCCGCCCGGCAAGTGGAAAGATCCGGTGTTCGAGTCCCGGTTGAGGAAATATTTTTACTCTTGTGATCCGTTCGATTCCGCCTTCCCCACCTCTGTTGTGTTCGTCCTTTATATGTGTTCCTATCCCTTTTCCTTATATCTGTTTCTGTATATATGAGTATTTATTCGCCGTTTGGCGGGATTTCGTGTTTGAATGTATATATATATATATATATATATATATATATATATATATATATATATATATATATGTATATTTATATGTATATATATATTTATACATAAATATAGCTATATATATAAAAAATATTATACATATATATTAACCATATACTCTTAGTTCCTTAAGTTGGCACAGTAAAAATCCTTAGTGAAATTGGAAAAACAAATGGGAAAAATGTTTAAAAACTAAAAAAACCATTTGGTTATCTAAATTATTCAATTATTTTGTCAACTCACCCTTGGCGTGGTTGTGACTGTGGGAATAGGAACTTTGTAATCCTTCATGTTCTGATGAAGGACTTTAATGAGTGGGTTGACCTCTCCACAGACGCCATGGAAGTCATCCATGTCAATGGCCCATGTCATTGCTCCAGCATATCCCTTTTGTTTGATCCAGTCCATTTTAATCTGCAAACTCTTCTTGTCTTCATATCCAACCCATTGAGTGCCTATGCGATAAACAAGTTTGAAATTAGGTAAAAATAGGGATGTTAAAGCATGCAATTCCTTTGAAAAATCATTCCTTTGTGCATACTAAATATTTTTCAATGCATTGCTGGTGGGTGGGAAAGTATGTCCTTCCATGTATTAATTTTTTACATATTCATTTGAAACCAATGCTATTGGGACAGGAATTTTCTCTTGACTGTAGATTTTTATAAATAAACTATTTTTGACCACTATTAATAAAGACCAATAGCCATTTCATAATTTTGATGTAATCTTTTTTTTAATATTGCAGAAAACATCATATTTTAAATAAAAGTAGATGTCAGGTTCTTATTTTTCCTTTTTATTCCAAATTCTAAAGCAGTATGTTGTTATTGTTTTCAATCAAAAGGTACTTTGGTATATCTGAGATGGCATAAGGTCCCATTCTAAGCATTAATATTTTTTATCTTGGTAGTCTCCCATTTAAGGTATGTTCCCAATCATATCTTGCTTCTAACCACAAAAGCCACTTTTAAACAGAATCGGGACAATAAATTTTAATATAAATAATTTAGAGAAATTTTTATGGGACTTTTAAAATCTTGAAAGAAATTAGAAAGCATATTATAAAATACTGTGTGTATTGTGTGAGGAAACAGTGGGAATGTAATGTTATAAGGCAGTGCTGTATTATGAGCTTGACTGTTATTATGGTTATGGTGTGAAAAATGCAACAATAAAAAACAATTAGCAAGGTTAGGCATCCATAGAATTTTGATGATTTCTGAATCTAATTTTCATATCTAAGTTATAATTCCCTACCTTTGTGTTATCAAGAGTGAACACCATTCTTATAAGCAAGTTCTTAATAAAATAATTAAGGATTGTTAACAGTAGTCCACCAGCTAAGGACCACTACTGCACCTCTAAGATCTACATAGAATGACTCGTACACAGTAATACCCTATTCTACAGAATGTAATTCTTAACTCCACAGTTCCTTTGCCCCTTCATACTGTCCAACATGTCTAATCTTTTGTTATTTACCTTGCTTGCCCAACATTTTTCATCCCATCATTCATCACCATTCCATTGCCACTAATGCCCTCCATCAACCTTCCCCTGCTTTTTTTTTAAATTTCTCCCAGCATACTCTAACATGCCACAAACTTGTTTGTTTTTTGCCATTCATATCAATTTTATCCTGACCCACATCAATTAAGTCTCTAGTCTGCACATTCTCTTGGTTCAAAAATCAATTTTCAGACCTGTACAAATATAATATCGGTATGAATTGTTGCACCAATGTTTTCATTATTATCCCTGTCTGTACCTCCTCCTGATTTCAGAAAGCATTTTTTTCCAATGCAGTTCTTTTTTCTATGTCCTTACCACTTGGCCTATCTTTTTCTAAAACAGCTTCCTTCGTAGTTGATCTATTCTACCCACTGTAATATATGTCATTTAGATTAAATGTTTAACTTGACCTTCCTGCTATTTCCAAAGCCTCATCCCTAAATTCCTTTTCATTGAGTGTCATCCCACACTTATGAAACTGCCCCTCTGAGTTTTATATTGTATTTGTCTGGACTTCTTAATGTTTGTGTCACTCATGTTGGTTAGTTTGGTAGAGTGATTAAGGTTTTTTACCAATGCCTTCCTCAATAGTATTTACTGAAATGGCAATGTGTTTTACAAGGTTGTCTCTAAGGTTGAGTTATTTTTTCAGTCATTTCACAGAGCAACTTAAGACCTCAGTCTTGCACCCCACAATCTACCTGGTTTGCATGTCTCCACCAGGAACAATATTTTTGCACCCACAGATATAGTTCTAGGGGTTATATGAGCATGCAAGTATTTCTAACAATCAAGATTTTAGTCCAAGGAGAGGGATTCAGAAATCCCTGCAGTGTTATGTTTGGTTGTTGGCAGAAAGTGGAAAAAGTTCGTCTTAATTTTCAGCTAATTTTACAGATAAGAATACTCACCAGAATAAGCATATGGGCAGAAACCTACGTCATCCCACTTCTTTGTCCAGTTGCTATCCTTTTTGTCCACTCGTTCACAGATCTGTAAAATGAAATTTAAAAAAATGAATGATTCAGATAAGGAGAGAAAAAGAAATGGATATAATTGAACAAATTTCATTGAAAATACTCCTTGACATAAATATCAATCTACATCCTAATTTTAAAAGAACCACTACATCTTTTAAAATGAGGATGTAGCTAGCATTACCTCATAATAGGCGAGGAATCCTTTGGCTGCTGTATATTCTCCCTTGGCTCCACCTCCTGCTTCCTTATTGATGTATGTCCCGAGGCTGTAGTCATTGTTACTCGTGGAAAGAGTAAATGATCTACCATAGAATGGTACTCCTACCACTAGACGGTCTGGAGGACAACCCATTTGCACCCAGAGCTCCAAGCCATCATTCTGTGATGTAAAAATAAAATGATTTGATAAAAGTTGCTTATCAGAGAATCAGTTCCCTAAATTGATATGTACTTGACTATTAAGTACGAGTTGAAAGCTTCATGACCAATCCTAACTGTTTTGATGAGCTGAAAGCCAGTGTAAATTCCTAAGGACTCAGTAGTCATTTACAAGAGGCTCATGTCTATTGACATTTATTGTTTGAATGAGGAAGAGCTTTGAGGTTGAAATGCTCTTGCTAAAATTCCTAAAATATTATTCATTTAACATGAATAACAACAGCAAGGTATCAAGTGTTGTTAAAAATATGTAATATATTGTCATTACAGACATCATGATTCTCACAAATAATATTGGTGCATAATTATCAACTTCATTGTGCATGGAGAAATGACATTAATGAATAAATAGAATTGAATTCTCTAACTGCATGCTACATGAATAAATGGCATTGATGAGGCACTCTTAAGAAATTTGTGGAGTTATAAAAATTTTATGGGAAAGCAAACATTCCCTTGCTCTGAAAAAATTATACCTACTGAGTTATAAAAGTAGTCATTGAAATATTCTACTCGAATATTATGAACAAGAGTCACTTTGGTCCTTTGCAATCATGCAAATTCTACCAACTTTTTGATTATATAGAAATCAGAGTTGGCATAATGTCTAGTGTATTGATAAAGCATTACTTATTGTTAGTAATCTTATATTATTTTAATGATGCAAAAATTGCTCAAGGTTACGCTCTCCATTATGGTTTTTAAATACTTACCACGTTGAGTTTCTGATATGCCCATTGGTCATGTGGCCTCTTATAAAGTGGACTGTGAACGTCAGCAAAGCCTGCCCAGTTTCCTCGTAAATCGTAAGACATCACATGGATTGCATCAACTAGTCTGTGGAAAACATTAATGTAAATATTTCAATATTGTTAGTTACAATTCAATAAATTTGAATATAATTTTCATGAGAAGCCGTCAGAATTTTATATAGCTAAGGAGAATATCTTCCTGCCAATGCTTTCTAACCTAAATCTTTGATCACTGATAAGTATTGGTATGTACAGGCAAGGCCTTTTTGTGAACTTGTATATTATTTTCAATATTTAGCAGTTTATGTTTAAAATCTGATTTGCGTTTTCCCAGGTATAAGGGAGGAAAATTTACAGGCTAAAATATGTCTTACTCGCAAAGATCAGGAACATGGTATCCTTCTTGTAGACGGAACTTAGCCAGTGGGACTGCCATTGTTATCTCCCATCCCTTCCCAGCGGCAAGGAATGCTGTTCTTAGTTCTTCAACAAAATAGAAGAAATTGTTCTTGTCTGCTAATTTTCCACCTCTATCTGTTGCTCCAGGATACTCCCAATCGAGGTCAAAGCCATCAAACCCATACTTGTGCATAAACTCTGCAAGGAAATTATTTCTGCATTACTTGAAGGTTACTAAGTGATGTTTTATATAAATATACAAACTTCACTTTACTTTATGGTATAAAATTTGAAGAAAAAACTCATGCTTACGCATAAACATTGCAAGGAAATATTTTCAAATTCATTTTAAGTATGCTATGTGATGTTTTATTTAAACATTCTAATATCACTCTCCTTCACAATATGATATTAAGGTAAAAAAAAAATTATCCTGTGGCATAGACTTGAAGTGAGGCATCTAATTCAAGGCACAATATTGATTTTCAGCTTGCAGAATGATGTTATTAGGTCCCATTACTGTGCAGTTAGCCTTGATCATGCCTTCAGTAAATTTGTGTTGAATAGTGATGAACCAACATTTAATTAATTATTTCTAAGTGTCTAATAATATTACATATTTTTATGACAACTTAAAGGGGTGAATACATAATGGAAGAATTTCATTGGGATTTGTTTTAGCTGATTATAGGCAACTGACTGTTTTCACATTTAGCTTTGCATGCCACTGTAAGCCATGGAGTTTTTCATTTCTCACTTCTCCATACAAGTTGATGAAGAATATGCTTTTACTCACCGACAACACTGCGAATAAAAGAATCTCTTCTGGCCTTCACAGACACCATCTCTGAGTATTTCCGCCCTCCCTCTCCCCAACCTCCAACAGCAACTTCAGTCTTCAGACCTGGATACTTATTCCTGAGATTGGTAAAGTTCTGGAATCCCCCTTGTTCAACATCAATCTGCAGAAAAAGTTTCAGAATGCAAGCAATCAGCAATAGTGGTTATAAAGCCTCAGCCAAATCAGGACAAAACTCCATTTTACAAAATGCATGAATTTGAAAACCTGTGCATAATTGGAATTGTGATTAAACTATAGCTTGTGTCAGAAAAGTTATGCGGAAAAGTACATATCTGAATGATTCCAAGCATAAAATAATGTAAAAACTTTATATTCACAATTGCATCATGCTAGAGTCATTACCCCTTTCTTATAGATATTCTCATGATGACATGACTCAATTGGCTCTCGAAAATGCACTTTGTGAAATGAGATAGGATTTTGGTGTAATTAGACAGAGTGCTTCATCAAAAAATACCAGGGATGCCATTTGATGGATTCTACATGAATAGCAACTCAATCCATCACATATTCAATGCATGCCCTGAATGACCACCCTTTTCGAGTTCCATTCTGTGAATGGTTTTGTATTCAGTTAGTCTGTAATTCATGTTAAATTGATAATATGATAGATTTTTACTGGAAAGGCTTCAGTTTCCAATTAAGGCATTGAAATCTCCAAAACTGCCGATGCTTATATGGAGGAAGAACATCAGCACACCAATCATTTGATGCATGTTTGGGAATATTGGGGAACAAGTCTGTTGAACCTTATATTTTTCAAGGCTCAGATGTCAGAAATGTTAATGTTTGATCAATCAGCTACTCAAGATCCTTCAAGATAAACCTCTGTAATAAAAAAAATATGCTTATGTATGAGGGATTCTGAATCAATTTGCTACACAGTCATCACTTGAGTGTGCCTTCCTCAAAAATGGATAGGGCATGATGGGGCCCATGGTTTAATTGTTTGTTGGATCTCATTCCATTGTATATTTTTGTAGCATCACTTTTGATAGCAATTAGGATCGCTATTAATCAGTAATATGTAGGGTGAAGAAGTGAGTGATGATGCTAATTTTAAGGAACTGCATTTGAAATTCTATGCTGAAGATTGAAAGTAACCTATATTGAACCCCCTGATTACCAACCAGCCACTTGATTAGACCATACTACTTCATGGACAAAAAATCCCATTGAGTTTTACATGTGTTTTTGCATTGATTGATGTTATTTTTTTTAGTCTAGCTAAATAAGTTTACCAATAAATAAAATCATATGTATTTCAATTTGCCATTCCTTACATATGTGTAAGTTTTACCCATAAAATTTTCAATTGAATAACATTTATGGTAAAAAGTAAAAAAATGATTCTGTGCTATGAACATTTCGTTTTAGATGTTCTTTTAAATGTCATTAATGTTCTGACACTGCACAGGTATAACACAAACTTAGAGTTAGGGCTATTGATATTCACTATGCTATAATTATCATAATATTAACTAATATATACCTACATATATCTCTGTAAGCAACTTTTGCATGTTTTTCTTTTACAAATGTGCATATGGTTTAAAATAATAATTTAACAAAATTAAATATTTTCTAAAATATTGAAAAATCATGCTTTGTCACAGGAGTTTCAGTAAACATGATTAACTGCCTGAGCATGATGCAGATATGTTGTAGCATATCATTAACCCCTGGAGCATCTGCTTCTGAAAATACCTGAGAGAGCAGTCTTATTCTCAGCAGTTCTGCAGATCTTAAAATTAGATGGAGGAAAAACTAAGCTTCCAGTGGATATGTTCTAAAGGTTAGTAACAGTAGGAGTAAACAGAATTTTATGATCCCAATCCATTGACAGATTCTACATGCTTGATATCCATCCAGTAGTGTACCTCGGGGTCCAAAATGAGGATTTCCCAGGTGACGTTGGACACTCCTATGAAGGAGTAAATTACATGGGTGCACATCTCAGAGGGCATATCATCTATGCCATATTTTCCAATTCCAGGGCGGTAGATGGCCCAATTACTGAAGTAGCACACAATCCGAGCAGACCTGTCATCACTTTGTTTGCTCTCTGGAGCTGCTTCACCTGTAGATGGTCAGGAAGCAAATTTGATTACTTTTTTTCAAACTCAGGGGTTGGGATATAATTTTTAATTAAGGGAGTTCTTATCCTCAAAATGTTTTTAATGTAGTATATTATTCCAAATTAACCTGATGTAATAGGAGTGGTGTGGAAACACACAAAATAAGTGGAAGGTTGACAAATATATACATATTTTTACTTGTTTTAGTGCAAACATGACTGTAGTGTCTTTCTGCAATTTTTAAATTGACTTTTTGAAAATTTTAGTTTCTCTTGCTTATCTCATACATTAATGGCAGAAGTAAAAAAATGCTCCATAGTTGGTATGGATTGTTTTATGGAAACATGAATCATACTAACAATGAGTAAAATATGACATTCTAGAATTAGCAGTCTTTGGCAAATTCTTCATTAAATGCTTTCCTTCAGTACACAATGAATGGCCTTGAATTTTTTTGAAATATTGGTTTATTTCATTGCTCACTATTGGAGTCTGCTTTATTCTTATCAATATTGCTCATGCAGTAATTTTATTAGCATTGAAGAATGTACAAATTATTCTACTCAACAATCAGAATCATATTTTCCTACTTTATCTTTTTGTCGAACTTACCAAATTGTACTGATATCACAAATAGGACAGCTAGTGTCCAAATCAGTCTGCTTCTCTCCATTTTGGCAATGTCTGGCCACCTGTGAATATAAATAAGCTTATTTTAGTGATAAGATCTTATGAAGGTAATATGTGTAAAATTCATGTCAGCTCATTGCCTTGATGCTGATAAGAAGCCATCAAGTTACATTTCTTTCCATAATGATATGTTTATTTTGGTATTACTAATTCATCTAAAAACATTCTTCTCACTAAAATGTAACCATGGGCTATTTTGTTTGAGTCATTGGCATCAAACAACCAAATTATGGTATTAACTGCTACTCAGTTGCAGGGGATAGAATAAGGAAGATCCATTCAGAAACTCCCTTGTGGATTATTTTTGGTTTGATTCGAATTAAAAATTCCTTTGCACACCTTGTTTAACGTAAGCATAAAATCATTTACTGCAGGATGAAATGCGATTATTTTTAAATTTAGTATTCATTTTTGCTCAAACATATATGAAAATTTCCTCCTCCTACATCCTTTAGAGGTTTTCCTGATCTGCTACCATTGAGTTATCTAATTCAAATTATTAAATTACCACTTTAAAATAGAATATATGTTATTCAGTGAATTTTCCATTTAATATGTATTAAAAGTTATCCAAATCACAGCTTCTGAACATTTATGGGCATCTTTCATTTGGCAGATCCCTTATGGAAAAATTTTATAGAGTCACTATTGTGAGCCTTGCTGGGGTCTGCGGATTGTATTAAGTGCTATTCTCTTTTTGAGGTACGCCAAGGGTTCAGTTTTCATTCACTGGGCCCTGATTGGGCCTCTGTAGCCACTGATCTTTATATCTGATTGCCTGGGTGTAATACGATTAATGCAACTCCACCATAATTCTATCACCCAAACATTCCCAAATAAACTATCTTAATTCAAAGATGTTTTTCCTTCACGTAGCGTATTAGCTGTTGCCACTAATATTGCGACTTTTCTTGTATATTATGGAACACGAGGTCCAATTAAGTGAATGTTTAAAAAAATTTGCATTTAAAATGTGATTTGGCCTAAGAAAATCACGCTCAATGATTTATTAAAGGAACTGTGGAATTTCATATATCATTTCTGTTTGAATTATAATTTTTATTCTGAATTTGACGTACATAGTTTTGATTGTTCAACAGATTTCCTGAAAGCACGATTTTTTTGCAATTATTCTTTCCAAGTGAAGTTAAGATCGCCGTATGATTTTATTAGCTCTACTTCCCATAATGTTCTTCGACATTAACCATATCAGCCGTGAAGAAAAGTGTAAAGAGTATTCTAACTCTCTCCTTGGTATGCTTTGAGATAATTATGTGGTGTCATTCCGTGGATAACGGTTATTATCCGTCTTCTTCAATATTCGTAAAAGCGCGATCGTTTTTTCTCCCGTGGGTCAAAGCTTCAGCATGAGGTGATTTTTCAAATTATTTTCTCGCGTTTCAATCTGAACGAATTACAGTTGTGCTCCCCCTTATTATCCGTTTATCGTGAAAGAAAATGTACTCTCATTTAAAATTCTTCATAGACGGAATTACCGCCAAGAAGACCCTGGGTGGTAGTTTAGACACCCGTTGAGATCTCCAACTCCATAATAAATTGATTGCTCCTGTACCAGTCCTATTAATGACC